>NC_058106.1:13468510-13828510 GCF_914725855.1 Thunnus albacares | reverse complement strand
AAGTCTTAGGGAAGCCTATTATGACAAATAGATTCATTCCAAATATCATTTTGTGTTAAATGATAGTCTACTATTGTTGTGATACCCTCAGGGAAATTGTCTTATCACTTTGTGCCAGGGAGATCAATGTGCTGCTCAAGATATTAAACCCCCTTCATCCCCATGTTTCTTGTCACAAATAGATGGCGTCTTCCTCTACTTGGCCACCCTGCTCCACTAATGAGGCAAATAAGATGGATATTTGGTGGCATTATGGCCTTTGTTTTGTTTTTATGTTTACATTTTGCTGCAGTAGCATTTAATTTAAGTAGCAGAGAGGAAAGCTGCATGTCCTACAGTGCATCATTGGTTGTTATACTGCAGAACCCACCAGTTTTGTTCTGGATATAATGAGCAGAGTATAAATGGTTCTGGAGATATTTTCTGTGTTCTGCTGCATTTGAGCTGCAAATGTAAATGTGTTTCATTACTACTTCTTTTCCTGTCATTATTTGAAATTGAAATGGATTGCAATCAGCAACAATTTCTAAAGATTGGAACATTTCCGCAATGATGTAACACAGGGACCAGTTGTAGTAAAGGTGACAACACGTCCATCAACAGTTATGTGCCACATTTATGTGTCCACAAGCCGTTCTCTCACTGCAAACTGCTCTGGTCAATTAACGAAATGTAAAAATATAAAAAGGTGCCACAGACTGTGTTGTGTATTTTCTTGAATTGGGACAGATTGTTTTCACCAGCTCAGTGGTGTGCTTTTATAGGGATGTGTAGGCAGAGGGAAGCATCATAATCTGGCACTGGGAGCTGAGGGTGGGAAAGAATGGTCTCTAATGAACCATGATGGATGAGGAAAACAATTCATTCAGATGAGAATAAGATGCATTATATCAGATCTGTCAACAGTAGTATAATTGCAGTGTGAAGCATGGGAGTGTGAGAAAAACAACTGTCCCACACTTATATATTCCAATTCCAAATTAATTTTGATCACGAATAAAGGAAATCTGATCATCCTTATTTATTTATGTATGTATGTATTTATTTATTTATTTATTTTTGCATGTCTTCATACTATTAGCCATGTTGTATTTCCCTTTTGCTATGGCTGTGCTTATTGTAAATTTGAACATTTTACAGCATACTGTAAATTTTAATTTGTCTGAGATGATAATACCATCAAAAAAGTTATGAAAAAAGAAAAAAGAAGAAATTGTAGCATCACAAGAAATATTCAGTCACCTCAATCATAACCTCTAATCAATCCAGGTTATTTACATTTGTCATTTGTTTTTATTTTTATTTGCTAAATACTGTAAATCATTTTGAAATATGTGTTATAAACTGTATGCTCAGATTGACAACATACTATTTTTGCTGTTTTTAATATTTTTAAGTTTATATTCTCAAACTTAGCATGAAATAAACAGCTGAACCAGCTACCAATGACCTTGTAAATAATGTGAAATTCAGTTGATTCACAGAATCAGAGAATCCTCCAACTTTTTGCAAAAGCTCATCTCTGGAGAAAAGTGAAATAACATCCTAGCTTAGGCAAATATCATGTTTGTGGAGACATTTTTTCAGATGAAACAGAAATGTGAAATGGCATTTTCTGCAAGCAAGAGAACAGTCCCAAAATTTCTTAATCTGACTGTGACCAGAATCCACAAGAGATCAGATAAGGGGACACTGCAGACCACTGTTATGGATCTGTTCGCCTGGTCCACCAGAGGGCACTATTGTCCTGTCTGCTCCATCCTACCAAACCCGCTCAGGGCGTTTTCCCAAGCCAAGGTGCTTGTAAGGCCCGTTTCTGGTTGTATGTTACAGCTCAAGGTATTGTGTTTGTAAACTCCTCTTCCTCCCACTCCTTTTCTGCCTCTCTGGAGGCTCAGGCTGTCTTACATCCCTTATCACACTGCTGGGTCTGACGGTGCTGTGTGTATCATTGTGTGTTTTTGTGTGTTAGCTACAGTATAAGTGCAATTCTTGTGTTTATGTTGTAATGATGGAAGGCGGATGTCGGATGATGATGTTAAGTGCATGATGATAGTGCTCAGGCTGCATTTGCTCCCCACAGTAATTTAGGTTGACTGATTATTTAATTGACTTCTTAATGGCTGACACTGCTTTTTGTTATGTTTAGTTGCATGATCATATCCTAACAGCTAGTGTACATCTTTATAATGAACTTGTACAATTGAGACACTAACAATTTAACACACAAACTCAGAATTTTGTTTACTTAAGCGAAATATTATTTTGCCTTTATGTGCTTTCATGCAAATAAAAATATTCCTTCTTGTTAATTTGATGGTTTTTCTTATGTGATAACAGCGGATCAGTTTGCTCAAGTAAGAACTTTTTTTTGCAAAATCAATGATGTCTCCAACACTTCCTCTGTTGTTACAGTTGTACCTGGTTCCAGACATTTCAAGCTAAGATAGAAAGTAAAAGGGAAAACTGCTGGTGCTTTCTCCACCATCTAACTGGATGCCTACTAAGAGCCAATGGCTCCTCTTCTTTGTATTTCTTGACCTTATCCTCAGCCCGATCATACAGTGACAGAGGAGAGCCCTGCCTTGGATGAGCTTGGATGAGAAGACGTCTCTCTAAATAAATCTGCTAGAGCACAGGTACCTGCTGAGTTCATATTTCTTCTGCAGTGCAGGGATTTGGAAAAAAAAAACACTGTCAGCTATTTCTTGTTCTGGTACATAGTTCTTTTTTTTTTTTTTTTTGAAATTGAAATTACTAATACAGTTTTAAAAATCAAGTCATCATAACCAAGGCCAGATGGCTTACATTGTCATATTTAATTATATGTGTGTATGAATATGTGCGCTGGAAATAATACAGTGACACACTCTACATGTGCCAACCAAAACTGAGAAAAACATTTTCTCAGTTTGACAGATTTCCCTCTGCTGTCATGCTGTGGGCTTCCAACTTTTGTCTGAGAAACGAAACAGGAATGAGAGAGAGAAAAAAGTGAACCCACAGAGAATTATCAGCCGACCCTGCAGTTCCTTTCTCTACAAAGCTCATTGATTTGGTTTTCCAGCCCACAACTTCACTGTTTTGATTCAGGCAGTCTGCAGCAGAAGGCTGTTTTCATTGAGAAATCAAGTGAACACTACCTGCCAAGCATCAAACAGCAAATAATCTGAATAGGCTACTGTTTGCTAACAAGTTCACCAATACAACCTAAAAGGTGATTACATGTGAATGTTGTCCTCACAGTGTGTTTCCGCTGCCCCCGAGTGGCCAAAAAGTGTTACCTGCAGGATTAATGATAAACATAATCTTTCTGTTACTTAATCATGGAAAAGGATTCTGTTGTGATAAAACAAAAAGGAGGGAGAAAGCCAATTGTAAGCAACATACATGCTTAATGCATGCCATGAAGAGGACTTAAGGTGCACAGGTGAAAGAACGTGATAAATGAGAGGCAAATAAAGTCACATTAGTGAGGTAGAGTTTGTTAATTATCCAGGGTAATACCTTTCTGCAATATTTTTTATTGATGTTGTCAGACAATCAATACATGAATCTCAAAGACCACAAAGACCTGTACAGGCAGCAACGAGAGCAACTGCAAATAAACTAAAATGTATATAAAATTATTGTCAGGTTGGGGAAGCAGGAGTGGACGCCAAACACAGAGGCTGTAATGCAGAGTTGATGAAAAAATCTCCTTCAATCATGGATGGTCATTAACAGGCAAACAGAGCTGAACAGAACTAGCAGACGAAACAAAACGAATGATCCAACAAAGACTCAACTCAAAACCAGACCTTAAATACAGACTAAACTAATCAGGGAATGGGGAACAGGTGACGAGACACAAGGGCAGGCTGGGAGTGATTGGCTGAGGAAACACAGGAAGCAGGGCAAGGCTGACGAGACTGATACAGGGCAGGTGTGGGGAAGACACAGAGCAGGGCTAATGAGGGTGAAGCAGGGCAGGTGAGAAGGAGTACATGAACACACACAAGGGAAACACAGTAACAAAACCAAAACCCAGAAAACACAATACTCTAAATACAACCCACACCAACCTGTCCAAGAACCATCATGAACCTAACCTAAAGTATACAACACACCAGGCTAAACAACAAAAGGCAGTCCAAACCCACCACCCAAATATAACAAGAAAGGAAGGACTAAACAAAAGTGCAAACCAGGAGACCCCAAAGAACACAAGAACATAAAAATACCAAAAAACACACAAAGTCCAGGCAGGGTGTGACAATTATAATGTTAGAAATTGTTAATAATGAAAAAAAAAGGTTTTTATGATTAGTATTGTAAATTAAGGTGGCTAAAAAGTCAAATACAATCAATGATGTAAACATTCTAAAAAAAAACAGTATGACTCAATAAATAGACCTCAGAACACAAATGATGTCAGAGCCTTCTATGACCTAACAAAGGCTTTCTGCAGGAGGGGGTACAAGCCAGTAAAGCTTAGTTCACATTTAAGAGTCTAACATTACTGTAAGAAAGAGTACTTTCGAAGAGACGTAAAGATGACTTCCCACAATTTGTGCCCGTACGGACTGAAGAGCTTGTTGGAGTGTATTACCAGAGCAGCACTGCTATCTCAACCTGGTGATAATCCCGACTTTTTATTTGAGTATTTATCAGAGCTGATCAACTTCAGAAGATGTCACCCTGAAGATGATCCCAAGATTGTTTCCTTCAACTACCAAGAGATGTGGGGTAAGCTACTGTTCAAAAATATATAATATAATCCTTATTTATTTCATAATTTGTAATAATTAATTACACAGCAAGCTAACCTGATCAAGGACTTTTTCATAGATTAGTCAAGTGATATTATCTTAAGGTTTTGATGCAGCCAATCAGCCAAATACTTCACCCATTGCAACACAGTAATTTTTGAAGTGGTGAATAAAATTAATATTCTTGCAATATTTAAAGCAAACAATCAGATACTTACATTTAAGTTTTGTTTAACTTATGTGTGGGCCAGTTTAGAATCTTGTTAGTGAGGGTTTATACATTTTGTAGTCGTAGTCATGACAACATTTAAACTGCTACATTTGTTGTTTACACATAAAATTTCAGACTCCGTTCACACAAAACAACCTGCTTCAACTTTCAAACATATCAAAAACACTTTATCAATTTTAATCCAAGGCTAGTTAAAGTATTGGCACAAACTGAATGGATTTAGATCAGAATTAAAGGCAGAATTAAGACATCACTGCAAATAATATATAATAAAAAAAGATCATTGAATTCTATCTCTTGTGGCACACAATCTCATGTCATTTTGTAAATTGCCCTTTCCAGAGAACAAGTTCCTGGGAACGAAAAAAGCGTCAAAGACTCCAATCACCGCGTCTGCAGCAGCACCACAAGTTCCATCGCAGGCTGAGGTAGAAGAGACTTTGAAGGAGCTGTACTTGGATTTGGCATCTTCTACTGATGGAAACGTTGTAAAAAAACCTCAAAAGGAGAGAATGCCAACCAACAAAACTTCAGGAAAGGACAAGAAGCCCTCTGCATCTCCCATGTATCCCACACCGACACCACCTCCCCGTGTGGGAAGACAACATGGGAAGAATGTACCACCACCTTTCCTTGTTGTAAAGGGAGAAAGGAAGCCTGCACCACCCCCCCGCAATGTCAGCATGAAGACACGTAGAGTGTCCTCAGTGAAGGTTCCTATTCAACAGGAGAGTAAAGGAACCTGTGAAGATGTCAGGAAAACGCCACAAACACGCCGGCGCACACTAACACCAATTCCAGCCAAATCTTCAGAACCAGAGAAGGTTTCAGTGTCAGTATCCAGAGTGGCCAGTAAACCTGCCAAACCTTCCAGTGTTCCCATACCAATAGTGACACACAAGCTTGTTCTCCCACCTATTCCACAGAGGAAAAAACAAGATGGCCAGGTATCTGTGGTCCAGGGCAAGGCTGCGCCCACTAAACCCAGGAAAAGTTCACCAATGAACAGGGAGGTGATGCCAGACGAGACCAGCAGCAGGCCTCCAGTACGCAAAGCACGGGGGCCACTAAAGGCAAAGGCAAAAGCAGTACCAAAAACAGCTCCTGTACCTGGACCAGAGAGCACTAAAGAACCAGGACCAGAGAGGCCCAGAGAGACCACACCTGCCCCACCTACTGATCCGAAGCCAGAGAAGAAGAGGATACGTCCTGACACGGCACCAGAGAAAACCAGAGCACCGAGAATTCTGCGGCCACTGAGGGCAAGGGTAAAGCCGGTGGAAAACAGGACTGTAGAGGGTATTCAGGGTACAGCCTTCGGTAGACCAGGCTCTAGTACTTTTAATAACACTCACCCTCATTTGGCGCATGTGGTCCATATAATAAGATACAGACGGATGCAGATTAGATCCTCTTCTCAGGGTCACAGTGGTCCCTCATTAAATTAACCACACCACTATTAAATATAAGGAGGTTTCCCAAATAGAGTAATTCCACTAGTGCCCCCATAGTGAGAGTCTAACATTACTGTAGGAAAGAGTACTTTCAAAGAGACGTAAAGATGACTTCCCACAATTTGTGCCCTTACGGACTGAAGAGCTTGTTGGAGTGTATTACCAGAGCAGCACTGCTATCTCAACCTGGTGATAATCCCAACTTTTTATTCGAGTATTTATCAGAGCTGGTCAACTTCAGAAGATGTCACCCTGACGATGATCCCAAGATTGTTTCCTTCAACTACCAAGAGATGTGGGGTAAGCTACTGTTCAGAAATATATAATATAATCCTTATTTATTTCATAATTTGTAATAATTAATTACACAGCAAGCTAACCTGATCAAGGACTTTTTCATAGATTAGTCAAATGATGTTATCTTAAGGTTTTGATGCAGCCAATCAGCCAAATACTTCACCCATTGCAACACAGTAATTTTTGAAGTGGTGAATAAAATTAATATTCTTGCAATATTTATAACAAACAATCAGATACTTACATTTAAGTTTTGTTTAACTTATATGTGGGCCAGTTTAGAATCTTGTTAGTGAGGGTTTATACATTTTGTAGTCGTAGTCATGACAACATTTAAACTGTTACATTTGTTGTTTACACATAAAATTTCAGACTCCGTTCACACAAAACAACCTGCTTCAACTTTCAAACATATCAAAAACAGTTCATCAATTTTAATCCAAGGCTAGTTAAAGTATTGGCACAGACTGAATGGATTTAGATCAGAATTAAAGGCAGAATTAAGACATCACTGCAAATAATATATAATAAAAAAAGATCATTGAATTCTATCTCTTGTGGCACACAATCTCATGTCATTTTGTAAATTGCCCTTTCCAGAGAACAAGTTCCTGGGAACAAAAAAAGTGTCAAAGACTCCAATCACCGCGTCTGCAGCAGCACCACAAGTTCCATCGCAGGCCCAGGTAGAGGAGACTTTGAAGGAGCTGTACTTGGATTTGGCATCTTCTACTGATGGAAACGTTGTAAAACAACATCAAAAGGAGAGAATGCCAACCAACAAAACTTCAGGAAAGGACAAGAAGCCCTCTGCATCTCCCATGTATCCCACCTCCTCGTGTGGGAAGACAACATGGGATGAATGTACCACCACCTTTCCTTGTTGTAAAGGGAGAAAGGAAGCCTGCACCACCTCCCCGCAATGTCAGCATGAAGACACGTAGAGTGTCCTCAGTGAAGGTTCCTATTCAACAGGAGAGTAAAGGAACCTGTGAAGATGTCAGGAAAACGCCACAAACATGCGCACACTAACACTAATTCGAGCCAAATCTTCAGAACCGGAGAAAGTTTCAGTGTCAGAATCCAGAGTGGCCAGTAAACCTGCCAAACCTTCCAGTGTTCCCATACCAATAGTGACACACAAGCTTGTTCTCCCACCTATTCCACAGAGGAAAAAACAAGATGGCCAGGTATCTGTGGTCCAGGGCAAGGCTGCGCCCACTAAACCCAGGAAAAGTTCACCAATGAACAGGGAGGTGATGCCAGACGAGACCAGCAGCAGGCCTCCAGTACGCAAAGCACGGGGGCCACTAAAGGCAAAGGCAAAAGCAGTACCAAAAACAGCTCCTGTACCTGGACCAGAGAGCACTAAAGAACCAGGACCAGAGAGGCCCAGAGAGACCACACCTGCCCCACCTACTGATCCGAAGCCAGAGAAGAAGAGGATACGTCCTGACACGGCACCAGAGAAAACCAGAGCACCGAGAATTCTGCGGCCACTGAGGGCAAGGGTAAAGCCGGTGGAAAACAGGACTGCAGAGGGTATTCAGGGTACAGCCTTCGGTAGACCAGGCTCTAGTACTTTTACTAACACTTACCCTCATTTGGCGCATGTGGTCCATATAATAAGATATAGACGGATGCAGATTAGATCCTCTCCTCAGGGTCACAGTGGTCCCTCATTAAGTTAACCACACCACTATTAAATATAAAGAGGTTTCCCAAATAGAGTAATTCCACTAGTGACCCCATGGTGATTTTGAAATGCTTGAAATTCAGCCCCGACCTAATTTCTGTCATGCTGCCCACCAGGTACCCATCAGCCTTGGAAGGGGGTCCCCTCTTGTGTGATCCTTCTCAAGGTTTCTTCCCCCTCTACCTGTTAAAGGGTTTTGGAGGGAGTTTTTCCTTGCCCACTTGAGGGGGGGGCCTTATCATGTGGGTTTAATGTAACATAATTAAATGTTAAATTCGAGGTGGTCAAGGGCGTAAGTTAGGGTTAAGGTTGTGTACACACACACATATACATACATACATATATTCATGAGTATACAAATACACATACATCATATGGGTTAAATTTGTTAAATGTGTTAGATGAGTCTGGTCGAGTTGGCGAAAGTTTGGTTTCACAAGGTGATGGTGGGGGATGCATATACATATATATGCTATATAAAACTGTTAAAATCAATAAAATACCTTAAATAGATTCCACAGTTGTGATATTTTATTATTACCGAGAACAAACCTTAAAACAATGTGAACTCTCACCTGTAAGTCATAGCTCTTTGCCAGCAGCAAGATGGCAATTGATGTAGATTCATTATTTATGAGTTATTTGTTTCTATAGGCGGATGGTTCTGCCCAATTTACTGACTGAGAAAAAGACATTTCCTGTCTAAACTTGATTTAATTTAAATAACTGGCTAAGAAGTTAAATTGTCCCACAAAAAAGAAAAGATTAAAGTCAAAAAATGAATACAGATTTGCGTGGGAGAACAGTTCTTCTTTCTAACCCCATTAATCATATTAATCTTATTAATACCTGGTAAAGACACTGAATAAAGCACGTTAAAAATCAGTATTTCTCTCATGCTGTTCCGCGGACACAGGACATGTGGATGGGCCGTGAGTCAAACTACCGCAGTTTGCTCGGCTTGTTTTGACAACTTAAGATCCAGACATTCAGGAGGATTTTAACGGGAGCTGAATTATCCACAGAGGTCTCCTCCTCCCGAAAACAAACTTACACGGTAATTAAAAGTGGTAAAAACACTGAATGAAACAGTTTCATGTTAAAAATCAGTGTTTCTCTGACGGACATCGGATGTCCGGATGGGCTGCTGATAACGTTTTCTCAGCTTGTTTCTCTGATAATTTAAGATACAGACGTTCAGGAGGTTTTTTTGGAGCCAGATTATCAGCAGGGGACTCCTCTGCCCCAAAACAAATTTACACATGGATTAAAACCGGTAAAAACACTCAATAAAGCAGTTTTATGTAAAAAATCAGTGTTGTGCAGGTGTACTCTTTGGAAGAGGGGGTATGACGCCATTGAGAAGTGACAAAATGAAATGGACCGTTACCTTGATTAAAATCACGGATTTCTCTGGGTTTGAAAATTGTTGGAAATATTTGGGATATTGTAAGTACACAACTGAACAAAATATATAAAATAGGTCTAGTTGTGGAATAGTTCCATATTATCCCAGACAGCAGACCAACACTGAATCAATGTTGATTGATCAACGAAACTATCATTGAATCAATGTTGAAATTTAACTCTAACTCAAAGTAAATAAAACATCCTTCAATCAGACATTAATTAACATGCAATTTTATTTATTTGTGCCCCACATCCTGTTTGAACAGGAAATAACATCACATTCAGGAAAGCAAGAGGCTCTCAAAATGTCATTTCATTCATTCAAAATGTATAGAGCTTAAAATCTTAAAATACAACTTATATGATAAATTAGATGACAAAATGACTTAAACAATTAGATGGGAATGTTAATTCTGAATTTATTAAAGCAGAATCCGCATGATGCTCTAAAATTTGAATGTCATAAATTCTTGCGAAAATGAAGTGCATGGACACAGCTTTTTTTGCAGCTGTTATTTCCAAGAGAAAAGCCTGGAAAATCATAACATATGCAAAAAGCAAGAGAAGTAAATGCAAATGGAAGCTTGCCAATATTTAGAGCTTAAAATACAATTTATGTATTACAGATTATGATAAATTGGGTAACACACTGACTTAAAACATTCCTATCTATCAGCACAATGCCCTTAACAGTGCACAAAAATTGAAAAGTCATAAATTCATATGAAGTTTAAGTGCAGAGACCTTTTTTCTACAGCTCTATTTGCCAGGAGAAGAGCCTAGAATACTATGACAACATATACCAAATGCAAACTCACCCACAAAGACAGAAACACCACAGTACTACAGACTCAGATATTACCATAGTTCAACACTGTTCAGGACTTGATACTTTCCAAGGACTGAGGATACTCTCCTGAGGCCAAAGGGTGGCCTTAACCCTCATTAAATGTCCCCTGTTCAGGGGCATAACAAAGCCATTTTTTGCACTGTCACAGCAAAGACAAACTCTGAGGCCTCCTTTTTCTCTGCATTCACTTTTGTAAGGCTAGAATAAAAAAACAGGAAATTAGAACTGCACAGTGTGTATGGGGTGTGTCAGTTGCAGAGAATTATTAGTGCTGAATTCACATGCCTGAATATCTGTTGTAATATTCTGATTATACTGAAAGAAAATTCTATCAGGATTTGAGTTTTTTTCTCATTTCATGCATTTATTTACATTACTAGATTGCTCTGATCACATTATATTTGCAAAACATAAATATATTGAATATTACAAGGTATTCCCACTAAAACACATGTAATACGTGGCTTATTTTCTATTTAATTACAGTCTAAAGCTGGCAAAGTGTCTTGCTTTGGTTTGTCTGTTGGCATGACCAAGTTATGATAGACAGAAGGTGGGTCCGTAATATTTGGAAATGTGACCAATTATGTGTAATTAATTTGCCACAAAATCAAGTACTAGTGTAACTTGAAATTTGATAAAATGTTTATTTTGAAGTTAAATTCAAATTTAAGACTATTTGACTTGATATAGACATTTTCCTTTTAAAGACCTGCAGACACACTGGTGGACTGAATGGAAAAGCAAGGTAAAATCCAACTTGGTTCCATGTCTCTAGCTACTACAGTCCTTTAGATATGGCACTTGGTATGGGGCCCAAACAGTGATCCATTGGCGCTAGAGCGAAGGTCACAGGGTCACCAACATTGACAGGATTCACCCTGTAGGCAACATTAATGTTTACACAAAATTTCATTGCAATCTACCAAATAGATTTTGAGATATATCAGTCTTGACCTTACTGCTGACAAACAGACTGACGTGCAGGGTTCCAAGCAGACCAAAAACTTTTGCAAATAAAATTTATGGGATGGAAAATATTTTAAGAAAAAGAAAAAAACTGAAATCATACTGTAATTGCAGCCAAAACTGAAATCATACCACAATTGCCCTTTTTCTCCATTCTCCACTGACCGTGAATGCAGTTTTTTGTTTATGCGTATCTTTCAGTTTCTTCCCTGCACAGTTCATCTGAGAGGCCAGCTGATACTCAGGGGCATATTGGCATAGAACATGAATAGGTTACAAAAAATGCCATGCAGGTACATGGGAATATATTTTACTTGCTAGACAATATTCAAAACAATATTTGTCTAATATGTGGTGAATAAAAAACTTGCTTTTCTTAAAAAACTTTAGATTTAAATTACCATCACACATCTGCCATCTTCACTCTGACGATCCGCTCAGCTTCTTCCAACTTGGTCTTTCAGAGAAGCTGGCACTGCCTGGCTCTTTTACCGCAACAAAAGATGTGTTTTATCATTTAAGTGAATTAGTAAAACCCCCGTCACCCCCACCTATATTGATATGGTCATTCACATACAATTTCTCAAGTGAGTGGCTTGCCATTTGTGGAGTTTCCAGCATTCTTACATTTGTAGCACTTCACATCTTGGTAAAGGAGCTCAAAACTAGCAGGGCTTGCAGTGACTGAATGGATAGCAATCTCTAAATTTTTACATAAATAAATGTGCACTATGTAAAAAAAATTTAAATTTTTTTTTACAAAGACTATTTTTTGGCATTTCTGATTTATTTGATATTGAGAGTGAAGAGAGACAGGAAAGGCAGAGGAGAGAGAAGGGATGACATGCAGCAAAGGGCCTGGGCTGTATTTGAACCCAGGCCGCTGTGGTAAGGACTCAGCCTTTATACATGGTATGCACGCTCTACAAGGTGAGCTACCGGGCACCCCCACTACCTAAAGTGAGAGTGCCAAACCACAGCCACTGACTACAGTGGGATGAAAAAGAGCATATCAGTCTTTTAAGCATCAGGGGCCAGATTTAAAATATATAGAGGTAAATGGACTATTACTATGATTGTTAATCAGCCCAGTGTTTAAAATGAAAACATTATAAGCAGACATGCAGTCAATGGCTGTGAAATATAACATTTTCTATAGATTTCCACTAGCATAAAGTCATTGTGGTGTTGATTGGTTGTGTAGCACTCGGCTTCTAACACTACTATTTAGTAAGGATTTTAATAATGTTGGAACAGAATCAGAGGATACCAGATTCGAACAGGAGGCAGAAATGGTTATTTGCAACATTAAAT
This sequence comes from Thunnus albacares, assembly GCF_914725855.1. Taxonomy (NCBI): domain Eukaryota; kingdom Metazoa; phylum Chordata; class Actinopteri; order Scombriformes; family Scombridae; genus Thunnus; species Thunnus albacares. The sequence continues at coordinate 13,815,537 of NC_058106.1, read as the reverse complement.
GACCACATGAGACAAGAAGCTGCAAACTGGTACCTTGTAATATCTTTTTTTTTAAATAAACAAAATAAATAAAAAAAATAAAATAACTTTAAATGCAGTTAATAGTTCAATTCCACAAAGTCAGTTTCTCAGTTTCAATTTAGCAACAAATTATTTCTTCTGTCACTTTTTCTTTTGGTTTTGAACCACTGAGTTCTTTTCAACTACTAGTCTGTTTTGACTGGGTGCACCCTTCTATAGGTAAACTAAATTCTCAATATCTGGATCCAAGGTTAGTTAGGTAACAATATCAGAACCATATCCTGTTCAATATTATCACTTCACAACACTCTTCAACCTTGCAACAGTTCACCATTCACTGCTCTAGCAATAACAAAATCACTTTAACCAAGGCACAATAATACACCATATCAATAGTATGAATACTTAGTCCACTCATTTAAACCAGTGCTGGTTATGGCTCGGTCCTTCCACAGGCACAGGGAATGCGTTTGAAGAAGAATGAAGAAGGTAAGCGTCTTTTCCAAATCAAGTCAAAAAATGAAGAGTAAAGTCAGAGTCTGGGATTTTGGATTGTGCAAGTGGGGCTGGGGGTTGAGCATGAAAGTGGTGCTGGCCTTGTGCAGTTAAGATGTTTACCCTACCGCCGTGGCAGGAGAGAGGTAAGGTTGACAGTTCTCGGCTCTGGGCTCTCGGTTCAGGGATCTTCAATCCAGGGATCTGGATTGAAGATCTGGTCTTGTCTGGTTTGGCTCACCATCAACTTCAAATCAACTCAAAAAACCTGACTTACAGTCATTGACACGGCCAGAAATGATCATTAATCAATTGCCATTCTGATTTGTCAGGAATGATTAATTCCTTGAACCTCAACAAATTATATACATATAATGTAAAAAATCAACACATTTTAAATAACCTTTACAGTAAATGAATTTCTGAGTAAAATGAACTAAATAACTATTTTTTATCTTAACCTGGTATTTTTAAATTAAAACAATATTACATGAATTACAGACCAACAGTGTGAACTTTACACTCTATATTCTTGGGTGATTCTTCAATTCGGGGCACTTTTGACTTTTGGAGTTTTGAAAAAATAATGTTCTTTAATCTCTGTTTTTTCTATTTCAAAAGGTTTATCAATTGGTCTGGAACAAAGATCTTAGCATAGCTTTGATTGTACTTCATGATAATTTTGATATTATGATGCTTTTTTCAAAGTTGTCACAGCAAAATGTCATTACCATCACAAAAACAAAACAGTGATTTTAATACAAAATGATTTGACAAGCAAAGTTTTCACAATCATTCCAGTAAGTACAAAACATGCTCTTTAAGAATTATGTTATAAATATTTGTAAGTACATTTAAAATACATTTTAACATGTTCTCACAAACTTTTTAATATATTGCCTTGTCTCAACAATGAAATATTGCGTAATAATCAGAATATTTGAATTGCAATGTATATTTTTTCAGAAAATGCAAATTTAGACTTTTAAACATTATCACAATGATTGAGGTAAAACCCAAGTTAACAAAAAAGTAATATTTTCTATAAAAAAATGTCTTGTGACGGTAATGACAATGTATTCCGGTAATGACAACATGTTTTGGTAATGACATAAAAATTAACACTGGTGTTTTTTGTTGTTTTTACAACTAATGAAAGATAAAGAAAATACTACTTTTTAAAAAGAACACCTTTTGAACACTTAACCTTCCATTAAAACGAATCACTTGGTAAACTACCACAGCATTGCTTATGTAATATCTTCTTTGGGCCAGCTGGCTCATTTCTGACATAAAAAAGGATCAAACAAGAGAATTGGCATGCTCAACTCAAATGTCCCATATGATGGGTGCCAATCCAAAAATGATAAAATGGAAAATAAAGTTTTCAGCACTCTCAAATAAGTGTGTTGCATTTTAATTCATGCACAGCAACAGTGGCGTGACCCATATTAAACAACAGTCAGGGACCTGCCGGTGATTATCAACCAGCTTATACAAATCATCAGAACAATGTCATTGAAAGACAAATACTAGTACGAAATACAGTAGAGTAAGAAAAATAGTATTTAAGTCGGTAAAAAACATATATCACATTCTGTGACTGCAACAACCACATAAGTAACCAATTGATTTTACACACTAGCAATAAGAAAATGCACTTAACAATATAAAAACTCATCATGTGCAGAACCTCAATAGCAGAATTAAAGTGTCTGGCTTTATTTTTTAGCACTTTTTTTAATTAACAGCACTCAAATATCACTTTGTAAAAAGATATTTTGACAGTTTAGAGTGTGCTACCAATATAAACCTTAGACACAAGTTTGTCTCATTCTCTGAGGGAGCACAACATCTCCCACACATTCTCTGGTAGCCTCATGTGCCTTTTTGTGACAGGCTGGGGCTCTGGGACAAGACCAAGCAGATCATGTGGCTGATACCACAGGACATCATCTTTCATAGGCCAAAAGAAACGGTTCTTGCCAATGATGCTCATTGTTTTCACAAGGGTACAACCTGCTGCATCTACATCCTGAATGATGCCTGGATACACATCTTGGTCATATTGAATGGCACACCATTGTCCTATCAGTTGATCTGTGATCTCTGAAATGGGGACAAGTGTTGATGGCTGTATGTCCATCTCAGGTGGCTGCAGATCCAGGGGTGATCCTTCCTGGCTTGTAGTTGGCTCATCTCGCTGAATGGCCACTGTCTGTGGGCCATAGCACTTGCACTCCTCTGGAGCTGAACAGAAACAGCTGAGTACTCGCCACTTGATGTGACCTGGATTGTTGGTGAAAATCTGTACAAAAATTAAAACAATTGGGTGTTACTGAATATACTACATTCACAGAATACATAAAGACTAATTTAATAAATAAATATTATAATATATAAAATACTCCACCAGGGGTCCGTTTCACAAAGCAGGTTCAACAAACTCTAGTCTAATCCTGAACTCTTGAGTTGATCTACTCTGAGATAAGAAACTCTGAGTTTCCGGTTCCAGAACAGCTGATTTGAGTCAGTTTATTCAACTCGGAGTAGTTTCACCTGGAGTTAAGCGCGTGCACCACAACTATAAAAAGCCAGCATCAATGGAGCCCCGATTCAACGAGTCACCATGGCAACGGGGAAGAGGAGGGCTGCGTATTTCGCCCCACCAGAATTAGAAATCTTAATGCGATAATACGGCGAGTTTGAACATGTTTTCAAAAAGAAGTGCAACACCGCTGCAGCTGCAAAAGAGAGGGAGATGGCGTGGGAGAACTTCGCTGCTCGGGTCAATGCGTAAGTTTAAATGTAGTCCTTTGCAATCACAATAATATTACAGAGGAAAACTGCTTGATTGGTCGCCTATTAATTTATTTTATTTAGGTCCAATCCCGCGAGGGAGAAGCGCACTTGGCAGCAGTTTAGGATAAAATATAAAAACATTGTTCAAACTTTACATTGTAAAGTAAATATTAAGTGGCTGTTTGACTGTGCAGTTGTTTTATCCCCAACATAATGCTGGTTTCACACACATAAATGTCTTCTCATCTACATCATGTTCTGTTAAATAATTAATCCTATTTAAATTAACACAGACTTCTACCCAGCCAACAGAAAGAAGGCAGATGTCCGTAAAACGGGTGGCGGTCCAGCACCGCCACCTCTAACGGAGGCAGAGGAGCTGGCCCTAAGCCAGAATTTAGGAAGGCCAGTGGCTGGCCCCGACACTGTACAAAAAACTTCCGTTTGCAAAGAAACGCAGCGCAACATACATCTGCTGGGATGTGAGAGCATGATTACGATTCGTAATGTTGCAAATGTAAGGACGGATTAGGTTTTGTATGTAGATGATGGACTGTGACGTGAAACGGTACCGCTCAAAAAGATAATTGTCTGGAAATGCTAGAACATCTATGCGTGGTCTGATAATCATCTCTCAACGAATATTTAATTCTCTGCGCAGTAATGCTGCACCTTCATCCACGGGATCGTTATCAAAAGGACATGCCATGTTAGTGAAAAAGTCGCCACCTACTGTGCCTAATGGACTTCTAATATACTGACTCTGATTTTTTTAATGATTTTTCTAAATGACAGACGGCAGAACTAGGCTACGCCAAAACTCGCCTGCTGACTGAACGAATAAGGAAATCAAATGGAGTGTGTGGCTCTGAAAGAGGGCGGAGACTGAGAGAAACTCGAGGTTCATTGAGAAAAACCTGGTCCCGACCAGGTTAGGTTCATAGAGTCTGTTACTACGGTAACTGACCAAGAGCTTAAGTTACCCCTCTCTGTGAAACAGGCTAGAGTTATCCCTCTTTCTCTGGTTTGAGTTACCTCCCTTTTTGAAACGGAAAACTCAGAGTTTCCCTTATTTCAGGGTTAACAGACCCTGAGTTTTCACTAAACCTGCTTTGTGAAACGGACCCCTGATGTATTTTCATTGTTCCATGAACTGTTTCCAGTTGATTTGGTAGCAAGGCATCCTTTGCTGAAATGTCTTCTTCAGTGACATGGAAGAGCTTGATCTTTTATTGCTCCTTCGACAGGACATCGAAGAGGATCTCACCACTTGGTATATCTATTCCACGGGCAACAATAGCATCAGCATTTTGTTTTATTGCTGCCCCAACTCCATCTGCAGGCCCTTTGCCATGCCCGGCCTCCAAAAAGTTCCAGGTCACCCTGTTGAACCCAAACCTAAAGGGCATTGTGGAGAGTAAATAAAAATTCTTCTTGGATCGGTACTGGGTTGTAGGGCCGTCACTTATGACATGCAGGGTTGTTGCAGAGGGGTTCTGTTCCTTCAAGTGGGAGAGCACAGGAGAGAGATGTGCCCATATAGCTGAAGGATCATGCCTCATTGATGAGGAAGCCGAACACAATGACGATATCCCTTTTCCTGTGTAGGCAACTCCAGTGTGAAGGGATGCTTGCTTGTGTGAGTCGCCAAAATGTACGGCTTGAATCTCAGATGCGTATTTGCAAAGATAATTCTCAGCAAAATCCACTTGAAGAATAATCTCACTCTGCCCAACATTTTCTTTCAGACGACTCAGCGTGGAGTACTGATGGCGGATGTTGAAGACATGTCTTGCAAACCTCTCTTTTAAAGCAGTTGTGTAGTCTTCCAAAAGAGATTGAAGGGTACCATATATCCGCTCCTTTGTTGTTAAGTGTACATTGAACTTGTGTTTTGTTCCATCTTTGTTTGTCTTCTCACGTTCTTCAACTTTATTTTTCCAGTTAAACCAATAGGTCTGTAAGCCAGGATCAAATTCACCAGTTTGCAGCTCTTTTGCTTTGCAGAGGTTACACTCTCTGTATGCACATTCTTTTGTTGGCTTTTCACAGCATAAGATCTCCATCATCCTGTCAGGGTTTTTGCTTTGTATCACTCTATGATACGCTAGCTTGTCAGCCATAAACTGCACATTGGCATGTATTTTGCATAAGCAGGTATCTCTGTCGCGTGAAGTAGGTGTCACAACCCAAAAAGGTCGGTTTTTGCAAAACTCTGTATATGACAGCTTCAACAGTGGACTTTCCATTTTGAACTTCAGATAAAGGTTGTGAAGTGTGTCATTTAGAAAACGCTTCTGCTTTTTCACCTTCTGTCGGGTGAGTGTCTCCCTTTTCCCTGTTGTTGCTCTGCTGTTATCGTCTCGTTCCAAGAATATCTTAATTCTCTCAGTGGTATCCACACTGATTATGTTTTTGTAGGGTTTCCTATGAAAGTGAAGACCAGCAGGCCGTTCGCTGTTTTTCCGCATCATCTTGGCTGAGAAACCAAGTTGGTTTTGCGCTTCTTTCACCAAGTGGTACTTCTTTAGAATCTTCAAAGCCAGAATCTTTGACACTACTTGTTTTTCTTTTGTGCCAGAATCCTTATATTTTTTTCTCAGCTGAGAAAGCACTACATTCTGAAACAGTAGTGTTCTTCGAAGGGCCTTCGGTTTTAGTTGCATTTGTTGCTTTAATTTCATTTTGGGGGATTCTGAAATTTTCAGCTTCTCGGAGAGCCTTTGATATCTCTTTTTATACTTCTCAACCTTTCTCAGAGCATGTTCAAGCTTCAGATGGTACTCAGCAAGGTCACGGTAAGCTTTTGCCCTATTTGCTCTCACTTTTTTCCGTCCTCTCATATGACTTGGGGTTTTATGATGAGAACTGTCAGAAACATCAGGTGAAGCTTCAAGAATGGGCACTTCATTCTCATGTTCTTCCTGACCTATAGGAGATATGGGGGGGGGGGGGTGTTTTCAGTTATATAACTTTGTATCTTCTCTCTGTTCTTATCACTGGCCCTTTTGTTTCTTTGGTTAACTTTCCACTGACGTCTCCTGCATCTTTGTTCCCGCTTTGATAATTGTGATATGGCTTTCAATTTTCCTGTCTCTTTTCTTTTTTTGTATCTCTCTTTTTCTCTTTCAAGATATTGCTGATATTTCTCAGGATCTTCCTTGATTTTGTCTCTGTATTTTTTTGACCGTTGAGCTGGTTTAGCTGGGGCCATGTTGACATCTTCAAACAAAAATGTAAATAATGGTTGGTCACTGTTCAATTATGTATCATAGTAAAGTAGTAAATAGTAAATTAAGCTAATATATTCTAGTTATAAGGTAATAAACAGATAAATTGTCATTACCATCACTGATTGTCATTACCATCACAGTCACTTGTGTGATGGTAATGACACGTGATGGTAATGACAATTTTCACTCTTTGCAGAAAATGTTAGCTAAGTTTTAGACTTGCTAAGCTAACTGGTTAGCTAGCATACAATGTACATTGAATATATGTAAATAAAGTGAAATTTCCCATTAATGAATTAAAATACACAAATGGTAACTTGTTTGGTAATGACGCCTAATAAACATACTCTCAGATCAGGATGTATAAAACACCAAATTACTTACATATATGGGCATAAAAAAATCAGACCTCTGCCTCATGTCTGGGAATGTTCCTCTGGAGCATCTAATTTGCATGCAACAATGTAAGTAACTGTTTGTAAAAACTTTATTGCTCTCTACGTATGAGGGACAGCGATATTTAACTATAAATAAATTGCAATTTGAACAAATATAAACTATATGAATTTGAAAAATGTCTTTTTAAGTTGTTATGAGGAAATGCAAAGTAAAGTTTTAATGAATTTAGCACTTTTTATTGCTTTATTATAGAGGGGATGTCAAAAAGTCTGGGCTGGGGACAAGCCCAAAGCAGTGAAATTCTTGCACATTTGAATTTTCGACACACTGAAAAAGTATTAAAATGTCATCATTGAGACACAGTTATTTTTTTAATAGCTACTACAACCTAACCTTAACAAATACAATAATTGTTTTTTCTAAAAAACATTTTTTTCTTGAAAATCTACCCTGGGGACAGAAAAACTCCCTTAATTGAAGAATCACCCTCTTATGTCTTTAAATCAGATTCATTATACCAATGAAATATAATACCCGACAAAACATAATTAAGTATGTTGCTTCAGTATTAAACGGTTAAGTAGCTTTACCAGCCACAGAAAACATTGAGCAATTAAATACTCCACATGTCACATCTTTATATTTGTTCCAGTTGAGTTGTCGAACAGTTTTAGTTTATTTAAACTCTACAACAGTCGGCTAATTGCACTGTTCAGCACTAAATGCTAATTTTTGTTAGCTCTAGGCTCATTCACTTGAGCTAGCCAGCTTAGCCTAGCATCGTGTGGCGCAGCATTTAATTGTTTACTTTTACTACTACTCACCAATTCGGGAGTTCCTCTGTGTCACTCGGCAGATTTCAGTGAGCAGCCTCTCACACACACACACCTCTACGAGCTTACAACAAAGTACAGGCTGTTACTGTTTTGTTTTAACAACATTATTTGGTGTTTTTACTGTTTTATCTGAGTTATATTTTTACTGTTCAGCAGCAGGTCCTCTCTCAACAGTGTCACCCAGCGTCTGACTAGCGTACGTTGTGTAGCTTGCCCGCGGTGCTGTGGACCTGCACTCTGATTGGCTGAAGCACTTCTGTGTTGTTAACCCTTTGTGACCCGGGTTACAGTTGCATAACCACAGCAACTGGTTCCATATTTTTTGCACTGTCATGTTAAAGTTCATTGTCAAGTTCATTGTTTTAGATGTCTGTGGTAAGAGCCCTACCAGCAGGTAAAAGTTGATGAAAACAGAGCTCAAGGTGATGCATATCTTTCTCCTGGCTGAGGGCAGCTGCCACATCAGGAGAATGAAGAAGGCCATGTTGGGCACCAGCAGCAGAGGGTCCCGGAACTTAGTTATCAAAGGCAAAAAACACAATATATGTGATAATTACGATTGATTACTTAAGTCAATGCAGCAGTTTGTCTCTTGCCTGTTTACTGGAGCCTACAACTTCCTAGAGGTCAAGCAAAAGTGCAGTAGAACAGATAGCTGTGGCCTCTGACTGTGGCAAATATCAGTGACAAAGTGACAATAACCATTTGTTATTCCATTGTGGAATCTCTGTCTGTATGTATGTATGTGGGTTTGTCTATCACGTATCTCGAGAACCGTTCATCCGATCGACTTCATACCTAGCAGGTGGATTACTGGGTAAACCAGGAAGTGCAATGTTGATGTGTGAAGTTGTCTGGATGAGTGGTTCTCGAGAAACATATACCAAACACCTCATAAATAACGTTGATTTGCTTCTTCTTCTACCCATGGGGTCAACAAACTTAAATACTGACAGCGCCAGTCTGCCATTGCAACCCACATTGTGGTCGGAGATGGGACTACACCCATAGCAATAAGAACTACCATAGAGAATTTATTGAAAAAGTTTAGAGAGTTATGTATGTTCACGACATAGTGCAGGATGTCTTAGGAACCTTTTGAACAGACACTACAGTTCATCTGATCAACTCCAGCTCAACTCAAAATTGTACGCATGTGAGGCGTTTGGTAAATTAGTAACAATTACCAAATTGTAACATCTACCAATAGCCTGCATACGAGGTGTTTAGGGAACATGGGTAAATTATAGTGTTTACTGATAGACTGCATGTGAGGCTTTTAGAGAATATGGGTAAATTATAGGCTGTGTTCGAAATCGCATACTAACGTACTATTCATACTAAGTATGACATCAAATTGAGTATGTAGTGCGTTCCAACTGCATAGTAAATGGATTTTGTGTACGCAAGAAATACCCGGATGTATACTACATTAGCAAGAATTTCTGAGTATGCGGCGTGAGCTTACTGGACATACTCAACTGCCCCACAATGCATTGCGTCTCTTTAGACTGTGCAATGGAGGAGATGAGCCAGGCTAAAAGCTGTTGTAATTTTCGCTGTAGGACTGTTAATATGTCACTTCATTAAGTTTTAATATTTTTTCAGGCGAGAAAGTAACCATTTAGATTAACAATATGGGGTCAAGTTATCCAAATAACGCCTGTTCGTACATTTGCTCCGTTTTCGGAGATGTGAGGAGCCGCTGGCCGGGATCAGCCGGTCATCTCAGCTGCTAGCCGTGCTTTTCGCTGACCGTGCGAGAATGGCCACCGTCTGCATCCGAGCCAAGGACAGAAAGACAGACTACACACACACCCTGCTCGCTTTCTGAAGCGACCAAGTAAGAGGCATAAGTCTGGGCAGAGGCAGTGTTAGTTGTGTGTTCTTTTCAGCATCAGTTGCTGTTGTTTAGCATTTAGCTTTTTAGCTTTATTGCTATTGTTTTGTTGTGTGAGTTGACAGACCGCCGAGTCCATTTTTCTCTGCTTTACTCTTAGGAGTATTTTAAGTTTGCTGCCTGTTTAGTTGTGTTCACCACGCTAGACTGTTTTGTGTTTGTTCCGCTCGGGACTAGCGCTGTGTTTGTGTCATCGTGAGTGAGAAAGTAAGTTGCTTTGTCGATCAGAAACCAGACAACGTGTGTCACAGACTGCCATCTGTATGTGCGCTCTCTGTGGACAAAGGAACTGCTTCTCTCCCTCTCATGATCGCTTTCTCTCCTTCTTCCCTCTCTTTTGACTAACACATATACGCGCACACACACACATGCATACACGCACCATGCGCCTACTACAAGGCGGCACCATCTTGCTTCTGTCTGACCAAGACCCCACCATACTTCTGCCATTCGGTCCTCGTGTGACGTGACTTCCTCCCATAGTCATGTCCACGTCGCAGACCGACAACGTCATCACGTCAGGCCCTGTCGCCATCTCGTCGCACACACACACACACACACACACGCACGCATTCCCCTGCATGTGTTCAACCCTGTACATAGCTGGTGTTTGTTTGGTAGAATTAGATTTTAGAATTGTTGTTTATTGAATGAAGCATTTGTTAACTTTGTTAATTTTGCTAAGTTTAATAAACACTGTTATATCTTTAAAAAGAAGTTCTTTTGTCATTATTGTGTGTAACATGTTGTGAAAAGTGGCTGATTGAAGGAGTCAGAGCTCAAATTCACCCTTCTTTATTTACCCTTGAATGTTGATCTCTTAGATATTAACATTCTAGGTGAACTCCCATTTATGAGACTACCTTGTTTGGTTATTGGTCCCGGTTTCCGGGTGGTGCCCCGTATTTGTTAATTCATATTAATAATTCTATTAATTGTTATAATTAGTTAATGCAAATAATCAACTGTGTTCCTCACAGATCCAACAGTTGCTAATAACCAAACACACTGCTGGTCCCAACAGGAGCATCGGTAAATTGTAGCATCTACCAATAGTCTGCATGAGAGGCATTTAGGGGAGGGCCACAACTCTCTCTAGGTATTGAGAAATCAGCCCGTTCCAAACGGGCACGTTTTGAACAGGCACTGCACTAGTGCCTTAAAATGAACAAGCACAAATGAAGGTGTTGTTAAATGTACACGGCACTCATTAGCACAAATGTATGATGATCTCATCCTGAAATTAGTTAGCCTACCATTTCTCGAGGATTTCCCCATTCCTCTGCTGGAGGTGGATGCACCAATAATGCCTGGTCCTGTCCTTCTGTTGCAAAGGAAGGAGGAGCTAATCACAGTCAACTAAAGCTTGGGACAAACACTGACACTATAGCCTCTGATTACTGTCAGATTTGTGTAGAATCAAAAACATAAAATTACACTGAATAAGCATCTAATTGAGGACATGACAAATTTATTGGAGACATATATAGGAAACATGAATTTGTTGTCTTTTTTAAACAACACTCATATCAATTTGTGAAATATGAATTAACTGCATCATTAAGTGCAATATGAATTAAGTGCTGTATGAATCACTGCTCCATGACAACAGGAACAAACAAGCTTCACAAGGGTAGCCAGTATAACAGACACTTGGCCCATCTGAATAGTAGTAATGTACAATAACACATAACACTGCCAACACATTCATGATGGCCATAAGCCGTCGTCAGAACAAACCCACTGCAATAAACAAGACAGTTATGTATTTTAACAGTCTAGTAAAGTATGTTAAAGTTTGTGAGGGAATAACCACATAAGCACTAACAAAATCTCTTTTTTTGAAGCAAAACAAATTTGATAGTGTAGTTACTTAACTTGTGTGTTAGGGCTCTGGCTGGGTCTCTAGTTTTTCTCCTTGTGTTTCTGTTTTTTTTCCCCGTGTCTCCTCCTCCCCAGTTTGTTTGTGTGTGTGTGTGTGTGTGTGTGTGTGTGTGTGTGTGGCCACGGCTTCCCTGACCTGATACCTGGGTTCAATTCCACTCCTGTCTACAATCAGCTCGTCAAGCCTCAGCTCAAATACTCCAGTTCTCCTTCCACTCATCGCCAGATTGTTCAGTGACCTTAGTGGTACCTACACTCTCGGCCACTCGGTATTAGCAATACTAGAGTTATTTCCATGTGCTCTCCTTTGCCCAGGTCTCCAGTGTCAACCTGGTCATCTGTTGTTCTTCAGCTGCAAGCCCATTCTCCAGCCACACCATGCGAAGCGCACCCAGCCACCTATCTCTCTCTGCCACACAACCCCTCTCCAACCCGCCTGCCCCTTGCCAGCACCAGCCTCCCTCCCTCCCTTCTACCCTCCAAAGGTTGCTCATTAAACCATCTTTTTCTCATCCATCCATCTGTTTTCTGTGTCTGCTTTTGGGTCCAAAAACAACCTCAGCCATAACATTGTGATTAAAAGATAGTATATGTTTTAGGGAAGAATACCCCTCTGCTAGCTCAATGTGGTTGTAACATTGGGGTTAAAAATTTAACAGCAAAACTATTTTTGTCAGCTCATATTAGCTGCTGCATCAACACCACACAGTATGTTGAAATTGGGCGATTGAGCTTGATTTCTGTATTGGAGATAGGGTCGAGTCACCAAGGCATTGGATTTATACACTAGAAGACTTTGAAAAGACTTTTAAAAGACTTAAGTCTGACACTCTCTCTAAAAACAATGTGTCATAAGTCACTAAGTTTACTTACAGACTAAGATTTTGCAAAGACTGGGGATCTTGCAGGGCCACTATTTGCAAGACTACAACTAAATTCATTTTGAGATTATTTCCCGTCCTGCTCCTGGTGAAATTTACAAACAGAAGCTGCCCTCGTGTGTGCAGTGGTTTGTTCTGAAAAACCAGCCAAAAACAAAATGTAAATTAATTAATTCAGTTATTACTGAACAACAACCACTGTGAAGAGAAACAACAGACACTACACACTGATTGTTCCTGTTATTAAGTCATTTTCATTTAACAACTCTTTTTTTACAAATAATATTTTAAGGGGTTAACATTTCTTAGATCATTTCAGCTAAGACAATCACATTTCAAAAGGTGTCGCCTTGTACTTGAAAAATGCCTTAAATTTCCAGGTTTTCCAGGATGCGTGGGAAAACTAGGTATTTTTGCAACATTAAAACAGCCACACAGTTTATACAGCTGCCCACAGAAACCACATTCAACCATTACCTATCTGGACACAGCACTTTCAGCTGCTGGATGTTGGAGTATTTCTGTTTGAAAACCCTGCAAACTCCATGAAATACAGTAGAAACAGCAGCAGCCTGGATAATTATACAAAGGCAGAAAGCGGCAGGTTTAACTCCTCCAACTAGACTGAAATCATGTGTGAAAAAGCAGTAATACACCGCAGACACACAGCAGCTGAAAGAAAAGGGGAGGTAATATTATGAGCTTTAAAGTTTCATCGGGATCATCAAGCATATCATGTTTACAATTAGCTGTTAATCATCATGATCAGCCACCATCAGTAATCAATACAAAAACACATTATTAGACTGTAAACCATTAGGGATGTTCTTAATTATTTTATTATTATTTATTTAATTTCGACTGATTAATACTATCAGTTAAACAGTTAAAGTTGGAGTGCAGGATTTTTGTCTCCCACTTATGGCAGTGATTGTCTGCCACAGGCATGCAGCTCACTCTTAAGAAGGTCTGAATCTTAAGTTATCAGAGAAACAAGCTGAGTAAACGTTAGCAGCAGCTCAGCTAACAGCCCCTACTGGGCGTCCAGCGCCAGCCCAACAGCATCAGAAAAATAATGATTTTTTACATGAAACAGTTTTATTCAGTGTTTTCACCTGCTTTAATCACCGGGTCTATTTGTTCCGGAGAGGAGGAGACCTCTGCAGAACATTTGGCTCGTGGTAAAAACCTGCTGAACGTCTGGATCTGAAATTGTTAGAGAAGCAAGTTAAGCTAACATTAGCAGCAGCTCAGCTAGCAGCCTCTACTGGGCATCCTGTGCCTACTGAACAGCGTCAGAGAAATGCTGATTTTTAACGTGAAACTGCTTTATTCAATGTTTTCACCTGTTTGAAACATTGGGTCCATTTATTTTGGAGAGGAGGAGACCTCTGCAGATAATTCGGCTCAAAACATCCTGAACGATGAACACTGAAGTTATCCTAACCCGAAGAAACTGGTTGTATAACAAGACAACAACTCCCATGATCCCATGCTACTTCACACTGTCTTCACACTCCGTCTTTTGTTATTGTATTAACTGAGAGACCACTAGCAGCTGAAATTACATATTGTGCATTTAAGCTAAGTTACTGGAGGAGTCTATAAGAGCGAGTAACGTTAAACGTTAGCCTAACCTTACTCTGCCCTGGAAGCAACATGAGGAGAACTGCACTGAGTTGCACCAGCTGTGCTTAAGTTCAAACGTAGCCTCGTTTGAACGTAAATTCTTACTTAGGCCGGAGTTTACGTGCTACTAACATTTTAAGGGTTGCACCAGCTGAAATAGTTACAACATAGGCATAAGTATAACTTAAATATTACACCTAGCCCTTAGTAGGTGTAAAGTCCTCCGTATAGTAGCAGTTGGCACGGTTAGCATGGTGCATCGTTTTGAAAGGTGGGATAACTTATACCGACTGTTTTGCGTCTGCAACATGTTCTCCGTGATAGATTACATCCGTTGGACATTTATGATGACCTTGATTTATACTCGTGCTTTAGTTTTCCATGAGCGGAGATACAACAGATTACCGACCTTCTAGCAGCAGACCTGCAACATGACACGGACAGAAACGGTGCCCTCAGTCCTTCCCTACAAGTGTGTCTGGCTCTAAGTTATTTTGCCACAGGATCATTTCAAAACTTGGTTGGTGATTCAAGTGCATAAATCTACTGTATGTAGAGCAATAAGATCAGTCGCACTATTGTTGTGTCAGCGCTTTAACGACTACGTTAAGTTTCCAACTCAGCCTGAGCAACAGAATATGACGCGTGAGAAGCTCTACCAGATAGCTGGTTTTCCCGACCTACTTGGCTGTGTAGATGGCACACACATCAGGATCAAGAGACCCAAAGACAACGAAAATGATTTTGTGAACAGGAAGGGATACCACTCAATCAACACTCAGACTGTGTGTGATGCTGACCTTGTTATCACAAATGCTGTGATCAAATGACCAGGGGCAAAGCATGACAGCTTCATCCTCAAGCAGTCTAGCCTTTGGAGAAATTTGAGGCAGGAAGATACCCTGGGAGGTTGCTGGGAGACTCAGGATATCCCCTGAGAAAATGGCTTATGACCCCATACCTAAGTCCAGCAAGTGTCAGTGAGCAGCGCTACAATTCAGCACACACAAAGACAAGAAATGTGGTGGAGCGGTGTATAGCTGTTCTGAAGAACCGATGGGCCTGTTTGCAAAGAGGTTTCATCCAAACATCATTTCCTACATTATTTTTGTTGTATATTTTACAAATCTGTGTTAAAAGCAGACAAATTCTTACCAGTATAGCTTTATAGATGGTCTGGCTTTGTGTTGGTAAAGTTATGATCATGATTGATTGTTTTCAATGGATGCATTGATCTGGCTTGAAGTGCTTTTAGTCAAGTTGAAAAATAACACGTATAACTTTTAGCTATATTATATATATACATATATGTGTGTGTGTGTGTGTGTGTGTGTGTGTATATGTATGTGTGTGTGTATGTGTATATATATATATATATATATATATATATATATATATATATATATATATATATATACACGTGTGTGTGTGTGTATATATATACATATATATATAAATACTTTCATATTTTCATATAGGCATCTTAATGGAGACTGACAGAGCTGCAGCTGTAGTGGTGCCTGTGTTGTCTTTCACGACATGGCAATGATGTGGAAAGTACCACTGGTGGAGGAGGGAAATACAGATGATGGGGATGACAGAGATATTCCCTTTTACAACAAGGACCCCCTACCAACAGAGGCAGCCACTGTTCGGGCCTACCTTACTGCATCCTACTTTGGATGAGCTGAAACTCAAAAGCTACATAATAGGCATGAAAAAAATGTTTATTTAGTAGGCCTACTGTAAATACAACAACACAATGTTTGAAATATAAAACTGCACAAATAAATAACAATAATTTCAAAATTTCATTAAAATGAATATAATTGATATAATAATTCAGAATAAATATGATAAATCTATCATTTTTTTCAACAAGCTGTGAACAAGCTACTGCAATAAGAGGCCTACTGTAAATACAACAAAGTCTTTGAAATATGAAACTGCATAAAAAATAACACTCAATAATTTAAAAATCAAAATGAAATAATAAATATAATTAATAAATTAATTTATAATGAATTATTTTTTTCAGAATGTTTTTCTTTTTCATTCTTTCTGCAAATCCAACAGTATTAGCAATAATTATTAGTAACATAATTAGTAATAACAGAATTAGTAATAACAGTAGTAGTAATAACAGAATTAGTAACAATAGAATTAGTAAGATTTGGCTGAATTATAAGATTTGTTCTTTTTTTTTACTGTCTAAAAATAATGTGACTGACAGAGGAAAGTTATTGTGTGCTGGTAAGTGTGATGGTGTATCCTTGTGCTTTTATATCTTCTTGTAATTTAAATAGTTCTAGGTTTAATTTGATCTTTTCAAGCTCAATTTTTTCTGTTTCTGCTTTGATCCTTTGATCTTGTGTGTTTCCTGTTGGAGCTTCTCAATTTCAGCAGTAAACAGGCGACATCTTAATGTGTTGACATGATCCTCTTCTGTACTCGGAGTAGGAAGCCTCCTGTTGCCTTTAGCTGCTGGACTGATCCTCAGGGGACTGTGTAGGCTGACTGTCCACATCCAATCCAGTGAAGGTGGGCTCTGGAGGTTGGAGGGATGGTGGCAGACATGCTTCTGCAGGTGGGGGCAGAGGTTGTTCAGGAGTATGAAGGAGGGGTGGTGCTGCTGGTGGGAGAGATGCTTCCAAAACAGGCGCTGGAGCTTCTTCTGCTGTGCCACTCTCAATCCCAAATGAAATTCCAATTACTGAGGGGGAGTCCTCTCCAACAATGTCCAAAACCAGTGAAGAGTATGTCTGGCTTTAGTCTACCTCCTGTTGGGACGTGTCTTGGAAAGTCCTCAACTGCCTGCATTTTAAGGTCACTCCTCTTCTTCCTCACTTCTTTCACATCCCTGTGCTCCACTCCCTTTACACTGATGGCGCCTGTGATATCCTCCCATATTTGTTGTTTTTTTTTATTGGTGACAAAGTTATTACATTTAGATTCCAGTGATTCTTTGCTTTGTTTATATTTTGTGAGACAGATGGCCAAATCCCTGAAACAGTACACAAACTAATGTCAACATAGTAATTTATTACACTATGTTATAGGACTAGCACTTGAAAGATTAACGTTAGACACTGACGTTATAGTGTTGGCAAGCAAATATATAGCGTTAAACAACTTTCTAATTAACAACTACTAATTTATAACAGTTTTTGCTAGTGTGGGCTATCATTATGTGTGTTACAACGTTACAATTTCATCTCAAACAGTGTACCGTTATGTTACCCTATGCTGCAGTTGAAGGTTTCACCACTCGATGTCACCATTGTTATTTTTCACTAGCTGTAGACCAAAGTTGTAAGTGAGGTAACACCTTATCATAATGTTTTGCCCGAGTTAAATCACCTTTTTTGTTGCTATTTGGTGATTACCGTTTTTTAGCTTTTTTTTTAGCTGTTAATGTCAGCCGTTTAATGTCTAATGTCTTGGCAATTGTGTAGCAAAGTGTTAAAAGACAAATGGGCACGAGCTTGTTTTTGCACACACTTAATGAGCGTGACAGGTTTTAACATATAAAAATAATGTTACATTAAAAACAACAATAAATACAGTGATTGGCAACTCAAGTACTTTATTTTCTGAGACGATCGTAATGTGGTAAATTACAAAGCAATGATAATGAAAAATGCTCACCACAGATGTAATGTGACAAAGTTACAGTCTATGAACCTAACGAATAGCAATATCATTATTATTTGGTTAGTGTTAATGAAATATGAAAGCTCTTAACCCAGATTGTCAGCCCAACTGTCATCATGTTTATGTACTTTGACAACACGGTAATAAACACTGAGTCAAGGATGGTGCTTTTCCCTGATTGGTCACAGAAAGTGAAAACGTCATTTTCTGCAACAATATTTCAATTAGTGTGGACTTTACGCCAGTGTAGATAAGATGAACACTACGTCTGCGTGGTGCAACTAAACATCGACACGGATTTGATATCAAACTAACTAGTTTCAACGTATCATTTAGTGTGGACTTTACACCCTATCTTAAGAGAGAACTTACGCACAGCTGGTGCAACAGGCCGCTGGATTTTTAACATTAACAATAGTGGAAACACTGACAGGGTTTTTCACAAGTAACTCAGCATTTAAAACTAAGGAATAGTTGCAGAGGTCAGCCACCCAATAAAACCATAGCTATATTCCCGCTCAAAAAAATAGCTATAGCTGAATAGGAAAAAGCTAGCATGCAACTCTCACTATGCTAAGTGCTCATTCAAATTTCTTGCTGAAATAATAATTAAAAAGGCCTATTAGCTGTTTCTGCACCCAACTCCTATGAATGGTTAGCATTGCCCTCAAAAACCTAAATATAATTTATCATCAACAAACCATAGCAAATAGGAAATTAATGCTAACCCTGCTAGCTATGTGTTAGCGATACCCTGCTAATGCTAACGCAACATCATCAGTAGGACATAACCTAACTTCAGCTATGCAACACAACATCCATTAACTGTGATGAGCTAAGTATGCTAGTAAATGAGCCAGCAAGAAAACTATTCTTCTTCTTTTTCTGTAAGATAACATGGCAATTGGCAAAAAAATATTCAAAATGTACTATATATGGATTTTGTGTTCTCCTCCAAAACCAATGTATCTTCCTCTCTATCCTGTCTTCCTTTGCCAAAGACACTTAACTACAGCTCAGATAAATGGGAAATCTGAGACACACTTACCAAAAAATAGGAGTTCCAGAACTGTTGTTTTTTGTTTTGGTTTTTTAAAAAACAAGTTTAAAAAGTTAGTTTGTAAAAAAATTTCCCAGTTCCCATTTGTTTTGAAAGCAGCATAAGGTCAAGTGAGGAAAAGGGAGAGGACTCTTTTTAAAAAATGCACAAATCATTGTTAGTTGTCATTCAGTTTACCTCATGCTTTTCCCCCCTATATGTCCATGAGAAGGCAGTGTTTTAGAACATACAGTACTGTGAAAAAGTTTTAGACACCCTAGATGTTTAGATTCTTAACCATTATGCAATACCATCAGGGAGGTGTCTGATCGGTCCCAAATTTATTCATGACATGGCAATGGCCCCAAGCATACAGCTAGAGTCATAAAGAACTATTTTCAGCAACAAGAAGAATGATGAGTCCTGCAACAGATGATATGGTACGGCCCCCACAGAGCCCTGATCTCAACATCATGGAGTCAATCTGGGATTACATGAAGAAGCACCTGAGATGGCCTAAATAATAAATCCACAGAAGAACATTCTTTCTCCAGGATGGTTACAACAACTTACTTGCAAATTACCATGAAAAACTGTGTTAAAGTGTACCGAGGAGAACTGCTGCCGTTTTAAAGGCAAAGCTGCTCACAGCAAATTGATTTCATTTAGGTTTCTGCTGTTTACTCAATGTTGCAAGAAGTTAATTGATGAATTAAAAAAAATTATAGCAATATTTCTGTAAGCATTCTCACTTTACTTTTAGCTTTTGCACAGTACTGTATGTCGTTAATATGAAAAGAGGGCTGAAATGTAATGACTTATTAATACCTTAAAGGAAATAGAAGAGATACTTCTGATACAAATAAACAATGGTATAACAAATAATAATAAATACATAAAAACTATTGATTAAATAATTACACAGGTGCTCTGCTAAAAGGTGTAGCAGCAAAAATAATTATTTATAGTAATCATAATAATAATGATAACACTCGGCAGCCCCACCCCTACATTTGGGGCATATTCTATTGCATAGAAGCCAAAATGTGTCTGTTGGGGGGTTATGAGGTCACAAAATTAACAGGGTTCATCCTCTGAGTAGCATGAATGTGCTTGCCAAATTTCACGGAAATGCAGCCAATAGTTTTTGAGATATGTTGCCTTGAAATGTTGAACAAAGGTTGGACCAAAGGATAGACCGACATGGCAATCCTCAGCCCCACTTGCCAGTGGGGAATTATCAACACTGATTCAATGTCTGTCTTGAAAAAAGCAAGGAATCATCAACATTGACTCAATATTACTTAGCCTGGAATATTCAACCTCAACACTGTGATGGAATTTCAATGTTGAATCAATGTCACCTTGGTATAACTTTAAGGTGGCTAAAAAGTGTAATACAGTCAATGATGTAAACATTCTAAAAAATTCAGTAACCTATGACTCAATAAATAGAACTCAGAACACAAATGATGTCAGAGCCTTCTATGACCTAACAAAGGCTTTCTGCTGGAGGGGGTACAAGCCAGTAAAGCTTAGTTCACATTTAAGAGTCTAACATTACTGTAGGAAAGAGTACTTTCGAAGAGACGTGAAGATGACTTCCCACAATTTGTGCCCGTACGGACTGAAGAGCTTGTTGGAGTGTATTACCAGAGCAGCACTGCTATCTCAACCTGGTGATAATCCCGACTTTTTATTTGAGTATTTATCAGAGCTGATCAACTTCAGAAGATGTCACCCTGAGGATGATCCCAAGATTGTTTCCTTCAACTACCAAGAGATGTGGGGTAAGCTACTGTTCAAAAATATATAATATAATCCTTATTTATTTCATAATTTGTAATAATTAATTACACAGCAAGCTAACCTGATCAAGGACTTTTTCATAGATTAGTCAAGTAATGTTAGCTTAAGGTTTAGATGCAGCCAATCAGCCAAATACTTCACCCATTGCAACACAGTAATTTTTGAAGTGGTGAATAAAATTAATATTCTTGCAATATTTATAACAAACAATCAGATACTTACATTTAAGTTTTGTTTAACTTATATGTGGGCCAGTTTAGAATCTTGTTAGTGAGGGTTTATACATTTTGTAGTCGTAGTCATGACAACATTTAAACTGCTACATTTGTTGTTTACACATAAAATTTCAGACTCCGTTCACACAAAACAACCTGCTTCAACTTTCAAATATATCAAAAACACTTTATCAATTTTAATCCAAGGCTAGTTAAAGTATTGGCACAAACTGAATGGATTTAGATCAGAATTAAAGGCAGAATTAAGACATCACTGCAAATAATATATAATAAAAAAAGATCATTGAATTCTATCTCTTGTGGCACACAATCTCATGTCATTTTGTAAATTGCCCTTTCCAGAGAACAAGTTCCTGGGAACGAAAAAAGCGTCAAAGACCCCAATCACCGCGTCTGCAGCAGCACCACAAGTTCCATCGCAGGCCCAGGTAGAAGAGACTTTGAAGGAGCTGTACTTGGATTTGGCATCTTCTACTGATGGAAACGTAAAAAAACCTCAAAAGGAGAGAATGCCAACCAACAAAACTTCAGGAAAGGACAAGAAGCCCTCTGCATCTCCCATGTATCCCACACCGACACCACCTCCCCGTGTGGGAAGACAACATGGGAAGAATGTACCACCACCTTTCCTTGTTGTAAAGGGAGAAAGGAAGCCTGCACCACCACCCCGCGATGTCAGCATGAAGACACGTAGAGTGTCCTCAGTGAAGGTTCCTATTCAACAGGAGAGTAAAGGAACCTGTGAAGATGTCAGGAAAACGCCACAAACACGCCGGCGCACACTAACACCAATTCCAGCCAAATCTTCAGAACCAGAGAAGGTTTCAGTGTCAGTATCCAGAGTGGCCAGTAAACCTGCCAAACCTTCCAGTGTTCCCATACCAATAGTGACACACAAGCTTGTTCTCCCACCTATTCCACAGAGGAAAAAACAAGATGGCCAGGTATCTGTGGTCCAGGGCAAGGCTGCGCCCACTAAACCCAGGAAAAGTTCACCAATGAACAGGGAGGTGATGCCAGACGAGACCAGCAGCAGGCCTCCAGTACGCAAAGCACGGGGGCCACTAAAGGCAAAGGCAAAAGCAGTACCAAAAATAGCTCCTGTATCTGGACCAGAGAGCACTAAAGAACCAGGACCAGAGAGGCCCAGAGAGACCACACCTGCCCCACCTACTGATCCGAAGCCAGAGAAGAAGAGGATACGTCCTGACACGGCACCAGAGAAAACCAGAGCACCGAGAATTCTGCGGCCACTGAGGGCAAGGGTAAAGCCGGTGGAAAACAGGACTGTAGAGGGTATTCAGGGTACAGCCTTCGGTAGACCAGGCTCTAGTACTTTTACTAACACTCACCCTCATTTGGCGCATGTGGTCCATATAATAAGATACAGACGGATGCAGATTAGATCCTCTTCTCAGGGTCACAGTGGTCCCTCATTAAGTTAACCACACCACTATTAAATATAAGGAGGTTTCCCAAATAGAGTAATTCCACTAGTGCCCCCATAGTGAGAGTCTAACATTACTGTAGGAAAGAGTACTTTCGAAGAGACGTAAAGATGACTTCCCACAATTTGTGCCCTTACGGACTGAAGAGCTTGTTGGAGTGTATTACCAGAGCAGCACTGCTATCTCAACCTGGTGATAATCCCGACTTTTTATTCGAGTATTTATCAGAGCTGGTCAACTTCAGAAGATGTCAACCTGACGATGATCCCAAGATTGTTTCCTTCAACTAACAAGAGATGTGGGGTAAGCTACTGTTCAGAAATATATAATATAATCCTTATTTATTTCATAATTTGTAATAATTAATTACACAGCAAGCTAACCTGATCAAGGACTTTTTCATAGATTAGTCAAGTGATGTTATCTTAAGGTTTTGATGCAGCCAATCAGCCAAATACTTCACCCATTGCAACACAGTAATTTTTGAAGTGGTGAATAAAATTAATATTCTTGCAATATTTAAAGCAAACAATCAGATACTTACATTTAAGTTTTGTTTAACTTATGTGTGGGCCAGTTTAGAATCTTGTTAGTGAGGGTTTATACATTTTGTAGTCGTAGTCATGACAACATTTAAACTGTTACATTTGTTGTTTACACATAAAATTTCAGACTCCGTTCACACAAAACAACCTGCTTCAACTTTCAAACATATCAAAAACAGTTCATCAATTTTAATCCAAGGCTAGTTAAAGTATTGGCACAGACTGAATGGATTTAGATCAGAATTAAAGGCAGAATTAAGACATCACTGCAAATAATATATAATAAAAAAAGATCATTGAATTCTATCTCTTGTGGCACACAATCTCATGTCATTTTGTAAATTGCCCTTTCCAGAGAACAAGTTCCTGGGAACAAAAAAAGTGTCAAAGACTCCAATCACCGCGTCTGCAGCAGCACCACAAGTTCCATCGCAGGCCCAGGTAGAGGAGACTTTGAAGGAGCTGTACTTGGATTTGGCATCTTCTACTGATGGAAACGTTGTAAAACAACATCAAAAGGAGAGAATGCCAACCAACAAAACTTCAGGAAAGGACAAGAAGCCCTCTGCATCTCCCATGTATCCCACCTCCTTGTGGGATACATGGGAGAATGTACCACCACCTTTCCTTGTTGTAAAGGGAGAAAGGAAGCCTGCACCACCCCCCCGCGATGTCAGCATGAAGACACGTAGAGTGTCCTCAGTGAAGGTTCCTATTCAACAGGAGAGTAAAGGAACCTGTGAAGATGTCAGGAAAACGCCACAAACATGCGCACACTAACCCTAATTCGAGCCAAATCTTCAGAACCGGAGAAGGTTTCAGTGTCAGAATCCAGAGTGGCCAGTAAACCTGCCAAACCTTCCAGTGTTCCCATACCAATAGTGACACACAAGCTTGTTCTCCCACCTATTCCACAGAGGAAAAAACAAGATGGCCAGGTATCTGTGGTCCAGGGCAAGGCTGCGCCCACTAAACCCAGGAAAAGTTCACCAATGAACAGGGAGGTGATGCCAGACGAGACCAGCAGCAGGCCTCCAGTACGCAAAGCACGGGGGCCACTAAAGGCAAAGGCAAAAGCAGTACCAAAAACAGCTCCTGTACCTGGACCAGAGAGCACTAAAGAACCAGGACCAGAGAGGCCCAGAGAGACCACACCTGCCCCACCTACTGATCCGAAGCCAGAGAAGAAGAGGATATGTCCTGACACGGCACCAGAGAAAACCAGAGCAATTCTGCGGCCACTGAGGGCAAGGGTAAAGCCGGTGGAAAACAGGACTGCAGAGGGTATTCAGGGTACAGCCTTCGGTAGACCAGGCTCTAGTACTTTTACTAACACTTACCCTCATTTGGCGCATGTGGTCCATATAATAAGATATAGACGGATGCAGATTAGATCCTCTCCTCAGGGTCACAGTGGTCCCTCATTAAGTTAACCACACCACTATTAAATATAAAGAGGTTTCCCAAATAGAGTAATTCCACTAGTGACCCCATGGTGATTTTGAAATGCTTGAAATTCAGCCCCGACCTAATTTCTGTCATGCTGCCCACCAGGTACCCATCAGCCTTGGAAGGGGGTCCCCTCTTGTGTGATCCTTCTCAAGGTTTCTTCCCCCTCTACCTGTTAAAGGGTTTTGGAGGGAGTTTTTCCTTGCCCACTTGAGGGGGGGGGCCTTATCATGTGGGTTTAATGTAACATAATTAAATGTTAAATTCGAGGTGGTCAAGGGCATAAGTTAGGGTTAAGGTTGTGTACACACACACATATACATACATACATATATTCATGAGTATACAAATACACATACATCATATGGGTTAAATTTGTTAAATGTGTTAGATGAGTCTGGTCGAGTTGGCGAAAGTTTGGTTTCACAAGGTGATGGTGGGGGATGCATATACATATATATGCTATATAAAACTGTTAAAATCAATAAAATACCTTAAATAGATTCCACAGTTGTGATATTTTATTATTACTGAGAACAAACCTTAAAACAATGTGAACTCTCACCTGTAAGTCATAGGTCTTTGCCAGCAGCAAGATGGCAATTGATGTAGATTCATTATTTATGAGTTATTTGTTTCTATAGGCGGATGGTTCTGCCCAATTTACTGACTGAGAAAAAGACACTTCCCGTCTAAACTTGATTTAATTTAAATAACTGGCTAAGAAGTTAAATTGTCCCACAAAAAAGAAAAGATTAAAGTCAAAAAATGAATACAGATTTGCGTGGGAGAACAGTTCTTCTTTCTAACCCCATTAATCATATTAATCTTATTAATACCTGGTAAAGACACTGAATAAAGCACGTTAAAAATCAGTATTTCTCTCATGCTGTTCCGCGGACACAGGACATGTGGATGGGCCGTGAGTCAAACTACCGCAGTTTGCTCGGCTTGTTTTGACAACTTAAGATCCAGACATTCAGGAGGATTTTAACGGGAGCTGAATTATCCACAGAGGTCTCCTCCTCCCGAAAACAAACTTACACGGTAATTAAAAGTGGTAAAAACACTGAATGAAACAGTTTCATGTTAAATATCAGTGTTTCTCTGACGGACATCGGATGTCCGGATGGGCTGCTGATAACGTTTTCTCAGCTTGTTTCTCTGATAATTTAAGATACAGACGTTCAGGAGATTTTTTTGGAGCCAGATTATCAGCAGGGGACTCCTCTGCCCCAAAACAAATTTACACATGGATTAAAACCGGTAAAAACACTGAATAAAGCAGTTTTATGTAAAAAAATCAGTGTTGTGCAGGTGTACTCTTTGGAAGAGGGGGTATGACACCATTGAGAAGTGACAAAATGAAATGGACCGTTACCTTGATTAAAATCACGGATTTCTCTGGGTTTGAAAATTGTTGGAAATATTTGGGATATTGTAAGTACACAACTGAACAAAATATATAAAATAGGTCTAGTTGTGGAATAGTTCCATATTATCCCAGACAGCAGACCAACACTGAATCAGTGTTGATTGATCAACGAAACTATCATTGAATCAATGTTGAAATTTAACTCTAACTCAAAGTAAATAAAACATCCTTCAATCAGACATTAATTAACATGCAATTTTATTTATTTGTGCCCCACATCCTGTTTGAACAGGAAATAACATCACATTCAGGAAAGCAAGAGGCTCTCAAAATGTCATTTCATTCATTCAAAATGTATAGAGCTTAAAATCTTAAAATACAACTTATATGATAAGTTAGATGACAAAATGACTTAAACAATTAGATGGGAATGTTAATTCTGAATTTATTAAAGCAGAATCCGCATGATGCACTAAAGTTTGAATGTCATAAATTCTTGCGAAAATGAAGTGCGTGGACACAGCTTTTTTTGCAGCTGTTATTTCCAAGAGAAAAGCCTGGAAAATCATAACATATGCAAAAAGCAAGAGAAGTAAATGCAAATGGAAGCTTGCCAATATTTAGAGCTTAAAATACAATTTATGTATTACAGATTATGATAAATTGGGTGACACACTGACTTAAAACATTCCTATCTATCAGCACAATGCCCTTAACAGTGCACAAAAATTGAAAAGTCATAAATTCATATGAAGTTTAAGTGCAGAGACACCTTTTTTCTACAGCTCTATTTGCCAGGAGAAGAATACTATGACAACATATACAAAATGCAAACTCACCCACAAAGACAGAAACACCACAGTACTACAGACTCAGATATTACCATAGTTCAACACTGTTCAGGACTTGATACTTTCCAAGGACTGAGGATACTCTCCTGAGGCCAAAGGGTGGCCTTAACCCTCATTAAATGTCCCCAAGCTGTTCAGAGGCATAACAAAGCCATTTTTTGCACTGTCACAGCAAAGACAAACTCTGAGGCCTCCTTTTTCTCTGCATTCACTTTTGTAATGCATCTATAGAATAAAAAAACAGGAAATTGCACAGTGTGTATGGGGTGTGTCAGTTGCAGAGAATTATTAGTGCTGAATTCACATGCCTGAATATCTGTTGTAATATTCTGATTATACTGAAAGAAAATTCTATCAGGATTTGAGTTTTTTTTCTCATTTCATGCATTTATTTACATTACTAGATTGCTCTGATCACATTATATTTGCAAAACATAAATATATTGAATATTACAAGGTATTCCCACTAAAACATATGAAATACGTGGCTTATTTTCTATTTAATTACAGTCTAAAGCTGGCAAAGTGTCTTGCTTTGGTTTGTCTGTTGGCATGACCAAGTTATGATAGACAGAAGGTGGGTCCATAATATTTGGAAATGTGACCAATTATGTGTAATTAATTTGCCACAAAATCAAGTACTAGTGTAACTTGAAATTTGATAAAATGTTTATTTTGAAGTTAAATTCAAATTTAAGACTATTTGACTTGATATAGACATTTTCCTTTTAAAGACCTGCAGACACACTGGTGGACTGAATGGAAAAGCAAGGTAAAATCCAACTTGGTTCCATGTCTCTAGCTACTACAGTCCTTTAAATATGGTACTTGGTATGGGGCCCAAACAGTGATCCATTGGCGCTAGAGGGAAGGTCACAGGGTCACCAACATTGACAGGATTCACCCTGTAGGCAACATTAATGTTTACACAACATTTCATTGCAATCCACCAAATAGATTTTGAGATATATCAGTCTGGACCTTACTGCTGACAAACAGACTGACGTGCAGGGTTCCAAGCAGACCAAAAACTTTTGCAAATAAAATTTATGGGATGGAAGATATTTTAAGAAAAAGAAAAAACTGAAATCATACCATAATTGCCCTTTTTCTCCATTCTCCACTGACAGTGAATGCAGTTTTTTGTTTATGCGTATCTTTCAGTTTCTTCCCTGCACAGTTCATCTGAGAGGCCAGCTGATACTAAGGGGCATATTGGCATAGAACATGAATAGGTTACAAAAAATGCCATGCAGGTACATGGGAACATATTTTTCATATTCAACATATCCAAAACAATATTTGTTTAATATGTGGTGAATGAAAAACTTGCTTTTCTTAAAAAACTTTAGATTTAAATTACCATCACACATCTGCCATCTTCACTCTGACGATCCGCTCAGCTTCTTCCAACTTGGTCTTTCAGAGAAGCTGGCACTGCCTGGCTCTTTTACCTCAACAAAAGATGTGTTTTATCATTTAAGTGAATTAGTAAAACCCCTGTCACCCCCACCTATATTGATATGGTCATTCACATACAATTTCTCAAGTGAGTGGCTTGCCATTTGTGGAGTTTCCAGCATTCTTACATAAAATGTAGCACTTTACATCTTGGTAAAGGAGCTCAAAACTAGCAGGGCTTGCAGTGACTGAATGGATAGCAATCTCTAAATTTTTACACACAGACCATGTGCACTATGTAAATTTTTTTTAAATTTTTTTTTTACTAAGACTATTTTTTGGCATTTCTGATTTATTTGATATTGATAGTGAAGAGAGACAGGAAAGGCAGAGGAGAGAGAAGGGATGACATGCAGCAAAGGGCCTGGGCTGTATTTGAACCCAGGCCGCTGTGGTAAGGACTCAGCCTTTATACATGGTATGCATGCTCTACAAGGTGAGCTACCGGGCACCCCCACTACCTAAAGTGAGAGAGCCAAACCACAGCCACTGACTACAGTGGGATGAAAAAGAGCATATCAGTCTTTTAAGCATCAGGGGCCAGATTTAAAATATATAGAGGTAAATGGACTATTACTATGATTGTTACTCAGCCCAGTGTTTAAAATGAAAACATTATGAGCAGACATGCAGTCAATGGCTGTGAAATATAACATTTTCTATAGATTTCCACTAGCATAAAGTCATTGTGGTGTTGATTGGTTGCATTACCAGAGCAACTGGTTCCATATTTTTTGTGCTTTGTTAAAGTTCATTGTCAAGTTCATTGTTTTAGATGTCTGTGGTAAGAGCCCTACCAGCAGGTAAAAGTTGATGAAAACAGAGCTCAAGGTGATGCATATCTTTCTCCTGGCTGAGGGCAGCTGCCACATCAGGAGAATGAAGAAGGCCATGTTGGGCACCAGCAGCAGAGGGTCCCGGAACTTAGTTATCAAAGGCAAAAAACACAATACATGTGATAATTACGATTGATTACTTTAGTCAATGCAGCAGTTTGTATCTAGCCTGTTTACTGGAGCCTACAACTTCCTAGAGGTCAAGCAAAAGTGCAGTAGAACAGATAGCTGTGGCCTCTGACTGTGGCAAATATCAGTGACAAAGTGACAATAACCATTTGTTATCTCTCTATATAAAGCAAGGAATCTCTGTCTGTATGTATGTATGTGGGTTTGTCTATCACGTATCTCGAGAACCGTTCATCCGATCGACTTCATACCTAGCAGGTGGATTGCTGGGTAAACGATGAAGTGCAATGTTGATGTGTGAAATTGTCTGGATGAGCAGATCTCGAGAAACATATACCAAACACCTCATAAATAACGTTGATTTGCTTCTTCTTCTACCCATGGGGTCAACAAACTTAAATACTGACAGCGCCAGTCTGTATGTTGAGTTATGTATGTTCACGACATAGTGCAGGATGTCTCAGGAACCTTTTGAACAGACACTACAGTTCATCTGATCAACTCCAGCTCAACTCAAAATTGTACACGTGTGAAGAGTTTGGTAAATTAGTAACAATTACCAAATTATAACATCTACCAATAGCCTGCATACGAGGTGTTTAGGGAACATGAGTAAATTATAGTGTTTACTGATAGACTGCATGTGAGGCTTTTAGAGAATATGGGTAAATTATAGGCTGTGTTCGAAATCGCATACTAACGTACTACTCATACTAAGTATGACGTCAAATTGAGTATGTAGTGCGTTCCAACTGCATAGTAAATGGATTTTGTGTACGCGAGAAATACCCGGATGTATACTACATTAGCAAGAATTTCTGAGTATGCGGTGTGAGCTTACTGGACACACTCAACTGCCCCACAATGCATTGCGTCTCTTCAGACTGCGCAATGGAGGAGATGAGCCAGGCTAAAAGCTGTTGTAATTTTCGCTGTAGGACTGTTAATATGTCACTTCATTAAGTTTTAATATTTTTTCAGGCGAGAAAGTAACCATTTAGATTCACAATATGGGGTCAAGTTATCCAAATAACGCCTGTTCGTAAATTTGCTCCAATGTTTTCGGAGATGTGAGGAGCCGCTGGCCGGGATCAGCTGGTCATCTCAGCTGCTAGCAGCCTGACTCCTGAGATGATCAGACGGTCAACGTCCATCGTCATCTTGGGGAGAACATGATCCATGAACTGATCGTTGCAGCTCTTTGTTATATGATATAACTCCTTTTGGGAGATAAATGTTAGTCTCACAGATGAAATCTAACAATTATGACTGCCACATTAGTTTGTCTGAATGTAAAGTGAAACTTCATGTTTTTACTGGACAGAACAACAGCGCTGCCTCTGGGGCTCTATATGTACACATATCACCACATTTACATACATATAAATGGATTAAAATGAACAAATCAGTCTGTATTAAATTTCATTTTATTTTATTAAGCGTCCCCTGGTCCTCAAAAGTTTGTACTCCTGAGTCAAACTTGCCAACTCCTCAACCCAGCTACCCGTCTTTCTGTCCTTGATCTATGATCTATGATGATCGGTGAGTGCAAGGCGCTGACTACAAGGCGGCGCCATCTTTCTCTGTCTGACCAAGACCCCACCGTACTTCCGCCATTCGGTTCTCGTGTGACGTGACTTCCTCCCATAGTCACGTCCGCGCCGCAGACCGACAACGTCATCACGTCGGGCCCTGTCGCCATCTTGTCGCACACACACACACACACACACACACACGCACGCATTCCCCTGCATGTGTTCAACCCTGTACATAGCTGGTGTTTGTTTGGTAGAATTAGATTTTAGAATAGTTGTTTATTGAATGAAGCATTTGTTAACTTTGTTAATTTTGCTAAGTTTAATAAACACTGTTATATCTTTAAAAAGAAGTTCTTTTGTCATTATTGTGTGTAACATGTTGTGAAAAGTGGCTGATTGAAGGAGTCAGAGCTCGAATTCACCCTTCTTTATTCAAGCTTGAATGTTGATCTCTTATATATTAACATTCTAGGTGAACTCCCATTTATGAGACTACCTTGTTGGTCCTGGTTTCCGGGTGGTACCCCGTATTTGTTAATTCATATTAATAATTCTATTAATTGTTATAATTAGTTAATGCAAATAATCAACTGTGTTCCTCACAGATCCAACAGTTGGTGCCCGAATTATTGATTAAGGTTAACAATATCTTGATAATTTCATAATTCTTCATAATTCATAATTATCTATGATAATGATCTATGATGATTTAATTGTGATTAAAAGATAGTATCTGTTTTATGTTTTGGCAGGAATACCCCTCTGCTAGCTCAATGTGGTTGTAACATTGGAATTAACTGCTGCATCAACAGTATGTTGAAATTGGGCGATTGAGCTTGATTTCTGTATTGGAGATAGGGTCGAGTCACCAAGGCATTGGATTTATACACTAGAAGACTTTGAAAAGACTTTTAAAAGACTTAAGTCTGACACCCTCTCACATCTAAAAACAATGTGTCATAAGTCACTAAGTTTACTTACAGACTAAGATTTTGCAAAGACTGGGGATCTTGCAGGGCCACTATTTGCAAGACTACAACTAAATTCATTTTGAGATTATTTCCCGTCCTGCTCCTGGTGAAATTTACAAACAGAAGCTGCCCTCGTGTGTGCAGTGGTTTGTTCTGAAAAACCAGCCAAAAACAAAATGTAAATTAATTAATTCAGTTATTACTGAACAACAACCACTGTGAAGAGAAACAACAGACACTACACACTGATTGTTCCTGTTATTAAGTCATTTTCATTTAACAACTCTTTTTTTACAAATAATATTTTAAGGGGTTAACATTTCTTAGATCATTTCAGCTAAGACAATCACATTTCAAAAGGTGTCGCCTTGTACTTGAAAAATGCCTTAAATTTCCAGGTTTTCCAGGATGCGTGGGAAAACTAGGTATTTTTGCAACATTAAAACAGCTACACAGTTTATACAGCTGCCCACAGAAACCACATTCAACCATTAACTATCTGGACACAGCACTTTCAGCTGCTGGATGTTGGAGTATTTCTGTTTGAAAACCCTGCAAACTCCATGAAATACAGTAGAAACAGCAGCAGCCTGGATAATTATACAAAGGCAGAAAGCGGCAGGTTTAACTCCTCCAACTAGACTGAAATCATGTGTGAAAAAGCAGTAAATACACTGCAGACACACAGCAGCTGAAAGAAAAGGGGAGGAGGGATATTATGAGCTTTAAAGTTTCATCGGGATCATCAATATCATGTTTACAATTAGCTGATAATCATCCTGATCAGCCACCATCAGTAATCAATACAAAAACACATTATTAGACTGTAAACCATTAGGGATGTTCTTAATTATTTTATTATTATTTATTTAATTTCGACTGACTAATACTATCAGTTAAACAGTTAAAGTTGGAGTGCAGGAGTGCATTTTTGTCTCCCACTTCTGGCAGTGATTGTCTGCCACAGGCATGCAGCTCACTCTTAGGAAGGTCTGAATCTTAAGTTATCAGAGAAACAAGCTGAGTAAACGTTAGCAGCAGCTCAGCCAACAGCCCCTACTGGGCGTCCAGCGCCAGCCCAACAGCATCAGAAAAATAATGATTTTTTACATGAAACAGTTTTATTCAGTGTTTTCACCTGCTTTAATCACCGGGTCTATTTCTTCCGGAGAGGAGGAGACCTCTGTAGAACATTTGGCTCGTGGTAAAAACCTGCTGAACGTCTGGATCTGAAATTGTTAGAGAAACAAGTTAAGCAAACATTAGCAGCAGCTCAGCTAGCAGCCTCTACTGGGCATCCTGTGCCTACTGAACAGCGTCAGAGAAATGCTGATTTTTAACGTGAAACTGCTTTATTCAGTGTTTTCACCTGTTTGAAACATTGGGTCCATTTATTTTGGAGAGGAGGAGACCTCTGCAGATAATTCGGCTCCCGGTCAAAACATCCTGAACGATGAACACTGAAGTAACCCTAACCTGAAGAAACTGGTTGTATAACAAGACAACAACTCCCATGATCCCATGCTACTTCACACTGTCATCACACTCCGTCTTTTGTTATTGTATTAACTGAGAGACCACTAGCAGCTGAAATTACATATTGTGCATTTAAGCTAAGTTACTGGAGGAGTCTATAAGAGCAAGTAACGTTAAACGTTAGCCTAACCTTACTCTGCCCTGGAAGCAACATGAGGAGAACTGCACTGAGTTGCACCAGCTGTGCTTAAGTTCAAACGTAGCCTCGTTTGAACGTAAGTTCTTACTTAGGCCGGAGTTTACGTGCTACTAACATTTCAAGGGTTGCACCAGCTGAAATAGTTACAACATAGGCATAAGTATAACTTAAATATTACACCTAGCCCTTAGTAGGTGTAAAGTCCTCCGTATAGTAGCAGTTGGCACTGTTAGCATGGTGCATGTTCTCCATGATAGATTACATCCGTTGGACATTTATGATGACCTTGATTTATACTCGTGCTTTAGTTTTCCATGAGCGGAGATACAACAGATTACCGACCTCCTAGCAGCAGACCTGCAACATGACACGGACAGAAACGGTGCCCTCAGTCCTTCCCTACAAGTGTGTCTGGCTCTAAGATATTTTGCCACAGGATCATTTCAAAACTTGGTTGGTGATTCAAGTGCATAAATCTACTGTATGTAGAGCAATAAGATCAGTCGCACTATTGTTGTGTCAGCGCTTTAACGACTACGTTAAGTTTCCAACTCAGCCTGAGCAACAGAATATGACGCATGAGAAGCTCTACCAGATAGCTGGTTTCCCCGACCTACTTGGCTGTGTAGATGGCACACACATCAGGATCAAGAGACCCAAAATCTTTGAAATATGAAACTGCATAAACAAATAACACTCAATAATTTAAAAATCAAAATGAAATAATAAATATAATTAATAAATTAATTTATAATTAATTATTTTAATTAATTT
The DNA here is from genome assembly GCF_914725855.1 of Thunnus albacares. Taxonomy (NCBI): domain Eukaryota; kingdom Metazoa; phylum Chordata; class Actinopteri; order Scombriformes; family Scombridae; genus Thunnus; species Thunnus albacares. Next base: position 13,781,667 of record NC_058106.1, on the reverse strand, counting down.
AATAACTGTTAGTAATAACAGAATTAGTAATAACAGTAGTAGTAATAACAGAATTAGTAACAATAGAATTAGTAAGATTTGGCCGAATTATAAGATTTGTTCATTTTTTTTACTGTCTAAAAATAATGTGACTGACAGAGGAAAGTTATTGTGTGCTGGTAAGTGTGATGGTGTATCCTTGTGCTTTTATATCTTCTTGTAATTTAAATAGTTCTAGGTTTAATTTGATCTTTTCAAGCTCAATTTTTTCTGTTTCTGCTTTGATCCTTTGATCTTGTGTGTTTCCTGTTGGAGCTTCTCAATTTCAGCAGTAAACAGGCGACATCTTAATGTGTTGACATGATCCTCTTCTGTACTCGGAGTAGGAAGCCTCCTGTTGCCTTTAGCTGCTGGACTGATCCTCAGGGGACTGTGTAGGCTGACTGTCCACATCCAATCCAGTGAAGGTGGGCTCTGGAGGTTGGAGGGATGGTGGCAGACATGCTTCTGCAGGTGGGGGCAGAGGTTGTTCAGGAGTATGAAGGAGGGGTGGTGCTGCTGGTGGGAGAGATGCTTCCAAAACAGGCGCTGGAGCTTCTTCTGCTGTGCCACTCTCAATCCCAAATGAAATTCCAATTACTGAGGGGGAGTCCTCTCCAACAATGTCCAAAACCAGTGAAGAGTATGTCTGGCTTTAGTCTACCTCCTGTTGGGACGTGTCTTGGAAAGTCCTCAACTGCCTGCATTTTAAGGTCACTCCTCTTCTTCCTCACTTCTTTCACATCCCTGTGCTCCACTCCCTTTACACTGATGGCGCCTGTGATATCCTCCCATATTTGTTGTTTTTTTTTATTGGTGACAAAGTTATTACATTTAGATTCCAGTGATTCTTTGCTTTGTTTATATTTTGTGAGACAGATGGCCAAATCCCTGAAACAGTACACAAACTAATGTCAACATAGTAATTTATTACACTATGTTATAGGACTAGCACTTGAAAGATTAACGTTAGACACTGACGTTATAGTGTTGGCAAGCAAATATATAGCGTTAAACAACTTTCTAATTAACAACTACTAATTTATAACAGTTTTTGCTAGTGTGGGCTATCATTATGTGTGTTACAACGTTACAATTTCATCTCAAACAGTGTACCGTTATGTTACCCTATGCTGCAGTTGAAGGTTTCACCACTCGATGTCACCATTGTTATTTTTCACTAGCTGTAGACCAAGGTTGTAAGTGAGGTAACACCTTATCATAATGTTTTGCCCGAGTTAAATCACCTTTTTTGTTGCTATTTGGTGATTACCGTTTTTTAGCTTTTTTTTTAGCTGTTAATGTCAGCCGTTTAATGTCTAATGTCTTGGCAATTGTGTAGCAAAGTGTTAAAAGACAAATGGGCACGAGCTTGTTTTTGCACACACTTAATGAGCGTGACAGGTTTTAACATATAAAAATAATGTTACATTAAAAACAACAATAAATACAGTGATTGGCAACTCAAGTACTTTATTTTCTGAGACGATCGTAATGTGGTAAATTACAAAGCAATGATAATGAAAAATGCTCACCACAGATGTAATGTGACAAAGTTACAGTCTATGAACCTAACGAATAGCAATATCATTATTATTTGGTTAGTGTTAATGAAATATGAAAGCTCTTAACCCAGATTGTCAGCCCAACTGTCATCATGTTTATGTACTTTGACAACACGGTAATAAACACTGAGTCAAGGATGGTGCTTTTCCCTGATTGGTCACAGAAAGTGAAAACGTCATTTTCTGCAACAATATTTCAATTAGTGTGGACTTTATGCCAGTGTAGATAAGATGAACACTACGTCTGCGTGGTGCAACTAAACATCGACACGGATTTGATATCAAACTAACTAGTTTCAACGTATCATTTAGTGTGGACTTTACACCCTATCTTAAGAGAGAACTTACGCACAGCTGGTGCAACAGGCCGCTGGATTTTTAACATTAACAATAGTGGAAACACTGACAGGGTTTTTCACAAGTAACTCAGCATTTAAAACTAAGGAATAGTTGCAGAGGTCAGCCACCCAATAAAACCATAGCTATATTCCCGCTCAAAAAAATAGCTATAGCTGAATAGGTAAAAGCTAGCATGCAACTCTCACTATGCTAAGTGCTCATTCAAATTTCTTGCTGAAATAATAATTAAAAAGGCCTATTAGCTGTTTCTGCACCCACCTCCTATAAATGGTTAGCATTGCCCTCAAAAACCTAAATATAATTTATGATCAACAAACCATAGCAAATAGGAAATTAATGCTAACCCTGCTAACTATGTGTTAGCGATACCCTGCTAATGCTAACGCAACATCATCAGTAGGACATAACCTAACTTCAGCTATGCAACACAACATCCATTAACTGTGATGAGCTAAGTATGCTAGTAAATGAGCCAGCAAGAAAACTATTCTTCTTCTTTTTCTGTAAGATAACATGGCAATTGGCAAAAAAATATTGTTGGGACTACATGTGGACCACAGTTTACCACATGTTTCAAGACTCCAAGAAACCTGAGCCCTGGGGGGTTCGCACCCAAAGTGTGAAGCTCCACCCATGGATCCAGGTTATCAAAACTAGAGATTCCCCTCTTATCACTTTTTTTTTTTCTCCACGAGCTGCAGCAGGAGCAGCTCCTTGCTCTCTTTCACACCATCTCTGCTCTCTTGTGTGGCCTGCTCACAGCAGACACACACAGTCTTCTTTACGGCAGAAGACGCGAGAGCCTGCCTAAGACTCAGAAACTAAGTTTCCTTGTGCCAGCAGCTAATACACAAGTCTGCTGGCCAGTTTAACAAGTACAGGAGCCGCGAAATGGAGTTAGCTTGCCGCTAACTCTACACCAAGGAGTGACCTGGGCCCTCTGCACGACTGGAGTGCTGTCTGCCCAGCAACGCCTGCATCTTTCAGCTTCAGAGCCAAAGCCTTCTCAGCCTGACTCACCCACGGATTCACCGGCTACAAAGCAGAACGCCACAAAGCATCTCTTCCTTCATGGACTGGTAACAACTGGGCATAGCCTAGCAACACAGTGAAGCATAGTACGGCTAAGCAAGAATGTTTAACTCAAACAATGTACTGTACGTGTATTGATTTGGTTAAGGTTATACATTGAACTGTTGTTGTGATGTCCTTGTTGCCTATAGTCAGGTTACTGCATAGCCACACCGCTAGGTTAATGTTAGCATGCTTAACACATGTTACATCCAGTAACTAGGCCTTGCATGCAACTAACCTTGTTTTAACCTGGCACCTTTAGCATACACCAATTGGCCTTGAATAGAGAACCACACAGTTAAGAGGTTAAAACCTAGTTTGGCAAACTTTGGTTCAGGCAGCACATGTGGTTCAAGACACCACATGGTCTGGCCTTTTATCCCTGTAGTTCCCTTTATCAGCCAAAGTGTCGGCATGCCATGTGCTCAGTCACCAGGTGACTGCAGCCATCTTGCTATTGTCTTCCCTACACACACACACACACACACACACACACACACACACTCACACATTCACACTTGTATATAGATACACTTAGCTAGATTAGTATTGTGTGTTGCTTTTACCCTTTTGTTAAATAAATGCTTTTGGATATACCTGTTGTCTGTTTTAATGTTGCACAAGAATGAGTTTTGCCAACCTCTGCTCTGTAAAGAACTCCAAATCCTTTAACCTTTACTAGCTATTGATATGGTGATTTTGTTTATAGTTATTCAAGTAATTATTAATTAAAGTCCCAAATTCATAGATTAGTACACTTTGAGACTGAATTGGCTATCTTTTTCCCTGAGTCCAGGGTGGTGCCCCGTTATTATTAATTCTTATTAATAATTTTATTGATTTTAATAATTAACAATTATCTTTGATAATCATTAATTATTGCTGATAGCCAAACTTGTAGCCACGGCCCAACAATATTCAAAATGTACTATATATGGATTTTGTGTTCTCCTCCAAAACCCCTCAGTCAATGTATCTTCCTCTCTATCCTGTCTTCCTTTGCCAAAGACACTTAACTACAGCTCAGATAAATGGGAAATCTGAGACACACTTACCAAAAAATAGGAGTTCCAGAACTGTTGTTTTTTGTTTAGGTTTTTTAAAAAACAAGTTAAAAAAGTTTCGTAAAAAAATTTCCCAGTTCCCATTTGTTATGAAAGCAGCATAAGGTCAAGTGAGGAAAAGGGAGAGGACTCTTTTTAAAAAATGCACAAATCATTGTTAGTTGCCATTCAGTTTACCTCATGCTTTTCCCCCCTATATGTCCATGAGAAGGCAGTGTTTTAGAACATACAGTACTGTGAAAAAGTTTTAGACACCCTAGATGTTTAGATTCTTAACCATTATGCAATACCATCAGGGAGGTGTCTGATCGGTCCCAAATTTATTCATGACATGGCAATGGCCCCAAGCATACAGCTAGAGTCATAAAGAACTATTTTCAGCAACAAGAAGAATGATGAGTCCTGCAACAGATGATATGGTACGGCCCCCACAGAGCCCTGATCTCAACATCATGGAGTCAATCTGGGATTACATGAAGAAGCACCTGAGATGGCCTAAATAATAAATCCACAGAAGAACATTCTTTCTCCAGGATGGTTACAACAACTTACTTGCAAATTACCATGAAAAACTGTGATAAAGTGTACCGAGGAGAACTGCTGCCGTTTTAAAGGCAAAGCTGCTCACAGCAAATTGATTTCATTTAGGTTTCTGCTGTTTACTCAATGTTGCAAGAAGTTAATTGATGAATTAAAAAAAATTATAGCAATATTTCTGTAAGCATTCTCACTTTACTTTTAGCTTTTGCACAGTACTGTATGTCGTTAATATGAAAAGAGGGCTGAAATGTAATGACTTATTAATACCTTAAAGGAAATAGAAGAGATACTTCTGATACAAATAAACAATGGTATAACAAATAATAATAAATACATAAAAACTATTGATTAAATAATTACACAGGTGCTCTGCTAAAAGGTGTAGCAGCAAAAATAATTATTTATAGTAATCATAATAATAATGATAACACTCGGCAGCCCCACCCCTACATTTGGGGCATATTCTATTGCATAGAAGCCAAAATGTGTCTGTTGGGGGGTTATGAGGTCACAAAATTAACAGGGTTCATCCTCTGAGTAGCATGAATGTGCTTGCCAAATTTCACGGAAATGCAGCCAATAGTTTTTGAGATATGTTGCCTTGAAATGTTGAACAAAGGTTGGACCAAAGGATAGACCGACATGGCAATCCTCAGCCCCACTTGCCAGTGGGGAATTATCAACACTGATTCAATGTCTGTCTTGAAAAAAGCAAGGAATCATCAACATTGACTCAATATTACTTAGCCTGGAATATTCAACCTCAACACTGTGATGGAATTTCAATGTTGAATCAATGTCACCTTGGTATAACTTTAAGGTGGCTAAAAAGTGTAATACAGTCAATGATGTAAACATTCTAAAAAATTCAGTAACCTATGACTCAATAAATAGAACTCAGAACACAAATGATGTCAGAGCCTTCTATGACCTAACAAAGGCTTTCTGCTGGAGGGGGTACAAGCCAGTAAAGCTTAGTTCACATTTAAGAGTCTAACATTACTGTAGGAAAGAGTACTTTCGAAGAGACGTGAAGATGACTTCCCACAATTTGTGCCCGTACGGACTGAAGAGCTTGTTGGAGTGTATTACCAGAGCAGCACTGCTATCTCAACCTGGTGATAATCCCGACTTTTTATTTGAGTATTTATCAGAGCTGATCAACTTCAGAAGATGTCACCCTGAGGATGATCCCAAGATTGTTTCCTTCAACTACCAAGAGATGTGGGGTAAGCTACTGTTCAAAAATATATAATATAATCCTTATTTATTTCATAATTTGTAATAATTAATTACACAGCAAGCTAACCTGATCAAGGACTTTTTCATAGATTAGTCAAGTAATGTTAGCTTAAGGTTTAGATGCAGCCAATCAGCCAAATACTTCACCCATTGCAACACAGTAATTTTTGAAGTGGTGAATAAAATTAATATTCTTGCAATATTTATAACAAACAATCAGATACTTACATTTAAGTTTTGTTTAACTTATATGTGGGCCAGTTTAGAATCTTGTTAGTGAGGGTTTATACATTTTGTAGTCGTAGTCATGACAACATTTAAACTGCTACATTTGTTGTTTACACATAAAATTTCAGACTCCGTTCACACAAAACAACCTGCTTCAACTTTCAAACATATCAAAAACACTTTATCAATTTTAATCCAAGGCTAGTTAAAGTATTGGCACAAACTGAATGGATTTAGATCAGAATTAAAGGCAGAATTAAGACATCACTGCAAATAATATATAATAAAAAAAGATCATTGAATTCTATCTTTTGTGGCACACAATCTCATGTCATTTTGTAAATTGCCCTTTCCAGAGAACAAGTTCCTGGGAACGAAAAAAGCGTCAAAGACTCCAATCACCGCGTCTGCAGCAGCACTACAAGTTCCATCGCAGGCCCAGGTAGAGGAGACTTTGAAGGAGCTGTACTTGGATTTGGCATCTTCTACTGATGGAAACGTTGTAAAACAACCTCAAAAGGAGAGAATGCCAACCAACAAAACTTCAGGAAAGGACAAGAAGCCCTCTGCATCTCCCATGTATCCCACACCGACACCACCTCCCCGTATGGGAAGACAACATGGGAAGAATGTACCACCACCTTTCCTTGTTGTAAAGGGAGAAAGGAAGCCTGCACCACCTCCCCGCAATGTCAGCATGAAGACACGTAGAGTGTCCTCAGTGAAGGTTCCTATTCAACAGGAGAGTAAAGGAACCTGTGAAGATGTCAGGAAAACGCCACAAACACGCCGGCGCACACTAACACCAATTCCAGCCAAATCTTCAGAACCGGAGAAGGTTTCAGTGTCAGTATCCAGAGTGGCCAGTAAACCTGCCAAACCTTCCAGTGTTCCCATACCAATAGTGACACACAAGCTTGTTCTCCCACCTATTAAACAGAGGAAAAAACAAGATGGCCAGGTATCTGTGGTCCAGGGCAAGGCTGCGCCCACTAAACCCAGGAAAAGTTCACCAATGAACAGGGAGGTGATGCCAGACGAGACCAGCAGCAGGCCTCCAGTACGCAAAGCACGGGGGCCACTAAAGGCAAAGGCAAAAGCAGTACCAAAAACAGCTCCTGTACCTGGACCAGAGAGCACTAAAGAACCAGGACCAGAGAGGCCCAGAAAGACCACACCTGCCCCACCTACTGATCTGGAGCCAGAGAAGAAGAGGATACGTCCTGACACGGCACCAGAGAAAACCAGAGCACCAAGAATTCTGCGGCCACTGAGGGCAAGGGTAAAGCCGGTGGAAAACAGGACTGTAGAGGGTATTCAGGGTACAGCCTTCGGTAGACCAGGCTCTAGTACTTTTACTAACACTCACCCTCATTTGGCGCATGTGGTCCATATAATAAGATATAGACGGATGCAGATTAGATCCTCTTCTCAGGGTCACAGTGGTCCCTCATTAAGTTAACCACACCACTATTAAATATAAGGAGGTTTCCCAAATAGAGTAATTCCACTAGTGCCCCCATAGTGAGAGTCTAACATTACTGTAGGAAAGAGTACTTTCGAAGAGACGTAAAGATGACTTCCCACAATTTGTGCCCTTACGGACTGAAGAGCTTGTTGGAGTGTATTACCAGAGCAGCACTGCTATCTCAACCTGGTGATAATCCCGACTTTTTATTTGAGTATTTATCAGAGCTGATCAACTTCAGAAGATGTCACCCTGAGGATGATCCCAAGATTGTTTCCTTCAACTACTAAGAGATGTGGGGTAAGCTACTGTTCAAAAATATATAATATAATCCTTATTTATTTCATAATTTGTAATAATTAATTACACAGCAAGCTAACCTGATCAAGGACTTTTTCATAGATTAGTCAAGTAATGTTAGCTTAAGGTTTAGATGCAGCCAATCAGCCAAATACTTCACCCATTGCAACACAGTAATTTTTGAAGTGGTGAATAAAATTAATATTCTTGCAATATTTATAACAAACAATCAGATACTTACATTTAAGTTTTGTTTAACTTATGTGTGGGCCAGTTTAGAATCTTGTTAGTGAGGGTTTATACATTTTGTAGTTGTAATCATGACAACATTTAAACTGCTACATTTGTTGTTTACACATAAAATTTCAGACTCCGTTCACACAAAACAACCTGCTTCAACTTTCAAACATATCAAAAACACTTTATCAATTTTAATCCAAGGCTAGTTAAAGTATTGGCACAAACTGAATGGATTTAAATCAGAATTAAAGGCAGAATTAAGACATCACTGCAAATAATATATAATAAAAAAAGATCATTGAATTCTATCTCTTGTGGCATACAATCTCATGTCATTTTGTAAATTGCCCTTTCCAGAGAACAAGTTCCTGGGAGCGAAAAAAGCGCCAAAGACTCCAATCACCGCGTCTGCAGCAGCACCACAAGTTCCATCGCAGGCCCAGGTAGAGGAGACTTTGAAGGAGCTGTACTTGGATTTGGCATCTTCTACTGATGGAAACGTTGTAAAACAACCTCAAAAGGAGAGAATGCCAACCATCAAAACTTCAGGAAGAACAAGAAGCCCTCTGCATCTCCCATGTATCCCACACCAACACCACCTCCCCGTGTGGGAAGACAACATGGGAAGAATGTACCACCACCTTTCCTTGTTGTAAAAGGAGAAGGGAAGCCTGCACCACCCCCCCGCGATGTCAGCATGAAGACACGTAGAGTGTCCTCAGTGAAGGTTCCTATTCAACAGGAGAGTAAAGGAACCTGTGAAGATGTCAGGAAAACGCCACAAACACGCCGGCGCACACTAACACCAATTCGAGCCAAATCTTCAGAACCGGAGAAGGTTTCAGTCTCAGAATCCAGAGTGGCCAGTAAACCTGCCAAACCTTCCAGTGTTCCCATACCAATAGTGACACACAAGCTTGTTCTCCCACCTATTCCACAGAGGAAAAAACAAGATGGCCAGGTATCTGTGGTCCAGGGCAAGGCTGCACCCACTAAACCCAGGAAAAGTTCACCAATGAACAAGGAGGTGATGCCAGACGAGACCAGCAGCAGGCCTCCAGTACGCAAAGCACGGGGGCCACTAAAGGCAAAGGCAAAAGCAGTACCAAAAACAGCTCCTGTACCTGGACCAGAGAGCATGAAAGAACCAGGACCAGAGAGGCCCAGAGAGACCACACCTGCCCCACCTACTGATCCGAAGCCAGAGAAGAAGAGGATACGTCCTGACACGGCACCAGAGAAAACCAGAGCACCGAGAATTCTGCGGCCACTGAGGGCAAGGGTAAAGCCGGTGGAAAACAGGACTATAGAGGGTATTCAGGGTACAGCCTTCGGTAGACCAGGCTCTAGTTCTTTTACTAACACTTACCCTCATTTGGCGCATGTGGTCCATATAATAAGATATAGACGGATGCAGATTAGATCCTCTTCTCAGGGTCACAGTGGTCCCTCATTAAGTTAACCACACCACTATTAAATATAAGGAGGTTTCCCAAATAGAGTAATTCCACTAGTGACCCCATGGTGATTTTGAAATGCTTAAAATTCAGCCCTGACCTAATTGCTGTCATGCTGCCCACCAGGTACCCATCAGCCTTGGAAGGGGGTCCCCTCTTGTGTGATCCTTCTCAAGGTTTCTTCCCCCTCTACCTGTTAAAGGGTTTTGGGGGGAGTTTTTCCTTGCCCACTTGAGGGGGGGCGGGGGCCTTATCATGTGGGTTTAATGTAACATAATTAAATGTTAAATTCGTGGTGGTCAAGGGCGTAAGTTAGGGTTAGGGTTGTGTACATACACACACATATACATACATACATATATTCATGAGTATACAAATACACATACATCATATGGGTTAAATTTGTTAAATGTGTTAGATGAGTCTGGTCGAGTTGGCGAAAGTTTGGTTTCACAAGGTGATGGTGGGGGATGCATATACATATATATGCTATATAAAACTGTTAAAATCAATAAAATACCTTAAATAGATTCCACAGTTGTGATATTTTATTCTTACTGAGAAAAAACCTTAAAACAATGTGAACTCTCACCTGTAAGTCATAGCTCTTTGCCAGCAGCAAGATGGCAATTTGATGTAGATTCATTATTTATGAATTATTTGTTTCTATGTGAAAGACTTATCTATTCTGTCCAATTTACTGACTGAGAAATTATTATTATTATTATTATTATTATTATTATTATTATTATTATTATTATTATTATTATTATTACTTTACATACAAGGTGAACATGAATTGTTATTGTGGGGCATCGGTTATCATCTAACCATACACTCTAATGAATAAAGGCACAACAATAATAATAAAACAAAACCTTATTTGCGAATTGTCCTCAAATACGATTTTGAGGTACATGTATTTCCATTTTGTGGTAGTTTATACTTCTTCACTACAATTCAGAGGGAAATATTGTGCTTTTTACTCCATTATATTTATCTGTTACTTTACAGATTAAGAGTTTACATTTAAAAAAAAAACTCTTATAAAATACAAGCAACTGTTAAAGATTAAAGAAGTGGTTTTCTGTTTTTTTGGGATTAGGACCCACATTTCACATGTCTCTGAGTTGTTAGCATTTTCACCAAAGAGACATTTCTCCTCTAAACTTCTCAGATGGTTTCATTTAAATAACTGGCTAAGAGGTTAAACCGTCCCACAAAAAAGCAGAGATTAAAGTCAAAAAATGAATACAGATTTGCGTGGGAGAACTGTTCTTCTTTCTAACCCCATTAATCATATTACGACCCCTCAGAATAGCTTTTTCAATATGGTGGATGTCCTTGTTCCTTTTGAGACTATACTGATCCTTTAGACTTTTGTGCATATGTATGCATATCAAACCTGAGCCACTGTACTGCATTTACAAATATGTATTCTTGTATTTAATGTATGCCTTTAGGCAACAAGAGAACTCCTGATTAAAAGACTAACTTCAGCCATGTCATGAGTTGTTGGAATAGGAATAGATGAGCAGCCCCAGGTTATTTGTATTTGTTGTGTGTGTGTGTGTGTGTGTGTGTGTGTGTGTGTGTGTGTGTGTGTGTGTGTGTGTGGCAGCTCCCTCACTGTAAAAGCCACAAGACCAATACACTACACAAACCTGAAAAACTCATTGTGCACCATGCTCTGATGATCTTGTCTGTCACACCATTCACACCCACTCATTTCCACACCTTCAGTCTCTCTCTGTAATGATCCATCTGTTTATGTCTTCTTTTTCAGTCATAGAGGTTAACCTTTGCTTTGTACACACACACCGCATCTCGGTGTTCACACGTGATTAACCATTGAACGTGAGTTAGATATGACTCAGTCTGACATGAATGTCAAGTGTGTGTGTACACAGCATGGAGCCCCCTCTCACAAACTCTCACACAGACACAAACACACACTCACCTTATTGTCTCTTTGCTCCATAACTATGGTACAGTACATACAGTAGGAGCAGCACTGATCTTAATCTTTGCTGCAATGTTATATCCCAATGGCGATCCTTAAGGTCATGGAGATAATTAAGACTTCATTTAATCTTATCTAATCTAATCTAACATAATATAATATGACATAATATAATCACACACACAGCAGAGCAGTGACATAAGCATGGCTTTCTAATTTCACTGCAAATGCAATAGAAATTGTATTTAGATAGGACATTAATGGATTTCAGCACAGACGTGTAAACACACTATGGTTTGGAAACTTTTTCCCACATGGGGAAGACAGACTGTAATCTCTTTTTGATGTATTTGTGCTTGCGTTTATCCTTATCCAGACAGAATCTTAATGCAACTTTTGTAAGTACTGGGATTTTGATGTGAAGTTAAGATTAGACCATAGCTGTGTTTATGATTTTAGTCCTTCTTTTAGGATCATAAGGCAAAAAAAGGAAGCTAGAGCCTGCAAGTTCATGAAATAGACTTTAATATAATATCAGCCATAACTAAACATTGTCCAGACAAGCTGCCTTCCCATGATTGATTTTATGTGTAGTGGGATGGAGAATGTGTTGTCTTCTACAAACTTCCTCATATAATTTGACACTGGTTAAAATGTCGTATGGAAAGGTGAGTGTAGGAGCACTGCAATACTAATCTAATAGTAATCGAATAAGCAGGTATTTTACATGAGCTGTTAAACATAAAAATGCTTACTCTTGCAGCACTCATGTAGAAACAACTTTCAAAGCATACAAAACAGTATGACAGCAGTTTTCTGTGCATTCTGTGTTTATTTACTTTTTACAGCCTGGTAACCTGTCGAGACACTAATAGTTGCATTTATCTTCTGTGTATTAAACTGGAGCATTGGTAATCTGATGATCCATCTACCTTTTGGTTTCAGAATTAATCATACCTCATTTAGTATATTGATGTGTTAAGTCATTAAACATCATCTCCTGTTTACAAAAAACAAAAAACGCTCTTACCCTGATTTTAAGAAGCCTGAATATGCTGGACTGAACTTGACAAATGGAAAAATATTAAGATATAATATGATTATAAATTAATGAGGATGATCTACATATTGTGAGTGAAAGCCTCGTTGCTCTCACCTCCGAAGAGTAAATCCAGGAGACAGTGTTCAAATGCAGCAGTGTGCAGGCAGCTACAAACCAAAGCAAATTTATTCTCCGCTGTTGCCAATGCTCAATCAGAAATGACACAGATCCATGGTGATGTCAAGGAGTCAAAGAGATGCCTGTGCAGCCAGCAGACAGTGTTCATAAACCTTTTTAACCTTATAATCATGCATACAGGGATATAAATAATGCTGTTGCTTGTTGTTCCATGTAAACATCACAAATATTGTCAAAAACAGAATATGAGTCATAACTGGGAGTGCATATGAACAAAGTCTTTGTCTGGATTAATTTGTGGTGCGTGTGTACACATTCCTGATGAATATCATGAGAGGTCAGTAAACAATGTGAGACATTTTGAAGGCATAATTATAGACAATAAAATGATGTGCAGCTCAGCATTAGACCCTCTCAGACTCTCATTTCCCACTCATCCTGTCTCTGCAATTCCTGTTTCAGTCTCCCTTGTCTCCTTTACTTTTTAACATACTTACTTTGGAGGACCAGACCTCCCATAACATGTTATTAATGGTTTAAAAAAATCTTTTAAAATACATTGAAAAAAAAATCATTAAAAAGTATGTAGTCCAATGTATGTAATTGAACGACCTCATACATCTAGTTGGTTTGCTGAAGCCTTAAAGGCCAGTGTGGTCAGAGCTGACAGTTTTCAGCTTTATTCAAGTCCTTTTGATCATTGAAAGGATTGAAAGGAGGATAAATTATTGGACAGGGAGATAAAAATTGGGTTGATTTATGACCATTTGCACTCTTTTTCTTTTCAAGATAACTGACTGTGGGAATGGTAATATTGGTCTGTTGGTTGGTCCACCACTATGGTCTAAACTCAAACTATCTCAACAACCACTGGATTGATTACTATTACACTTTTTACATTCATGATCCCCAGAGGATGAAGCCTAATGACTTAGTGTTCATCTGACTTTTCCTCTAGCTCAACCAGCAGGTCAAAGTTTGGAGTTATCCAGTAAATTATCTCACCAGCATAATTTAGTTCAAGCCTCACAGAGCAGGGAGTAGTATGGATTCTGCTCTTCCTTCATTTCCTCTTTTACCACCTCAATTTCCTCTTTCTCCTTTTTTCAATTAGTTGAAAATTCTTCAAATCATCAAATCGAAGGCATCTGTACTTACACAGTATCCTCTCACTGTTCAGAATTCAAGCCCTCAGTTTTTTTGTTTGTTTTTCTATGATCCTTTTAACTTATGTTAAGTTTCTTTGAGTAACTTGAAAAGCGCTCTATAAATAAAATGTATTATTATCATTATTATTGTTATAATTATTGATAATTATTGTTTTAGGTTGTTTTAGGCACAGCCATCTGTTATACAATGGTGTAAAATTATGTCACTGTTCAAATACTGATGCTTGATAAAACATCCGGCAGATGGAACATGATAACAGAAGCCATTTAGGTGTTATTCAAATCTAATTATAATTATATAGTTGCAAGTGGCAATGAGCGGGGTCCAGACCTTCAGAGGAAGTTGAAAACATGCCACATGCATAAATTGCTACATGGTTGGCAAGTCTGAATTAGACACCCTGGGATTTGAACCAGGGACCTTTGTTTCTCCAGAGAAGCTGACTTGCTGACTGCACCACTGGGGAGATATGGTTTCTACACACCTTCTTACAACTTGAGGCAATGACATCACATGTGCCAGATGCTTACAATAGTCAAAATGTTGGTGAGAAAGTTCTGAAAGAAATCACACGTCATTCTGCTGGTTTCAGATGTATTCTCAAAGTCATTTAAAAATTACTTCTGGCTCGTTTAAATGTAGTCACACTGTTTGTCTCCTTCTCATTGTTATTAATATTCTTATCATTATCATACCCCCTCCCCCCCATTTGCTGCTTTCCAGTACTGTGGGAAATTAGAAACTCACACCTACAGTGCAGAGGAAAGATGCAACAAATTGGACAGAGGCCTAGATGTCTACAGCAACATCTAAACATCACACTGTCTACACAGTTTCTAACATGCATGTTTTTTTCTCCGATATGCCTCCTTTGATAAGATATTTTACATTAGTAATTAAGAAATGTTTTTTGAGTCGTATTTGTGACGTACATCTTCAAAGTGGGACTTTATGGTGCATCCATGAATGCAGCATTTGTTGCAGCCAGCACTGGCAGTGGCAGCCAGTGTTGTAGTCGAGTCACTAAATCTCGAGTCCGAGTTGAGTCTCCAGCCCCCAGTGTTTAAGTCTGAGTCCAACTCTGAGTCACCAAAGAAGAGTCAGAGTCCAAGTCATCAAGGTTGAGTTTGAGTCAAGTTCCAAGATGGGCTCCAGTGCTCCACTCTGGCACGATCGAAGGGCTGACATACAAATAAGAAAGGTCTACATAAAACAAAAATGACACAGCTGTCACCATTTTATATTAATATTAATGATGCACTGATTGCAATTTTCTTGTCTGATCCTGATTTCCAATTTTTTAAAAGTCTGACCTACCGATTCTGATTTTTGCCAATTCTGATTTTCTTTCTTTATAGGAAATAAATAAGATTTTTTTTTTCTGGAGTTAAAGGTATTACAAATTGCGAGCTTTGTGTCTTCTTCACTCATGCTAAAGATCTTCCACATCAATGACATGTTGTGTGTGTGTGTGGCTACACTGTCTGTGCCACAGCTGCCACTGTATGCATGACGTGAACCAAAGTTCAGCTATGTGCGGAAAATCTGACTGGTAGAAAATCAGATATATGAGACAGATCTGCCAGTCACTGATGGCCGATCAGCTGAAAACCAGCCATTTTAGATCAGTGGACGATCGATCAGTGCGTCTCTAATTAATATAGCTAATATCTTATGCCAAATTAGAAGGGCCTATTACAAAAACTATTACTTCTTTATCAATTAACAAGTCCAAGTCCTCGCCTCCAACTTCCAAGTCCAAATGCAGTCAGTACTTGAGTCTGAGTCTGAGTTTGAGTCATCAGTGCACAAGTCCACGTGGAGTCACAAGTCCTGAAAATCAGGACTTGAGTCCTGGACTCGAGTACTACAACACTGGTGGCAGCAGACCATGTTTTCTGAAATTACACATTTATGCCTATTTGTTCTCATGGTTATGACTCGTGTATGATCATTTTCTTCAAAATACGATAATTTTAAGCCTCTGGTACGATACTTTAACATTTCCCATCTGGAAACACTGTGCAGAGCTGCAGTCTGCAGCTGCTGTGTGCAAAAGTGTGAAATGATATAACCTTGAATTCCAAAGTTTGATAGATGTCTAAAGGCAACACAAAATTTGAACTTCCCAGGACTATCTATCTGTGTCAACACAGGTTTCAAGCAGACACAGTATCAGACTCAGAATCGGAAACAGGGTTATTGCCAAGTACGTTTACACATACAAAGACTTTGCCTTAGTGTTGTGGTGCATAACAGTCAAAAAATAGAAAGAAGGTAAGGTAAAGAGAAAAATACCACTACCATGACAGATAAGTGATATAACTTTATAAATAAAAAGTTACTATTAAAACGTGAAATATAAATATAGCAAAAATTGAGTATTGAGTGTAGATCACCCTCGTTTTGGCATTGCTCAGAACCCAATACAAAATCACTATAGATGTAGTGTAAAACAGAAGAAAATAGACTTTGGGTCGACATTTTGCATGTGAAGTACCAGCATCACCCCTAAGGCTAGGTTTGGATAGCTGGTTCCTGGTCTGCAAAATGTCAAAGTGATGAAACGTCCAAATTTAGCTGACACCGGTTAAAATAATTCCATAACAGCTAAAGTGAAATGTTTCACTGTTCTGTGGTGGATGTGCTCTCTGCAGCTGGTGTCTGTATTCAGACAGATTGTTTGTGAGAGAAGAGACACATCACTCTCACACCACTCTTTGACTGCGAGTGAACTGTGTGTGTACTGTAGTTCAACAAGGAGTGGTAACCCTTCTCTAGAGCTGATCACCTCACATCAATTTAACACATCCCAGTTAAAGTTTGATTCATATCAGAATTTAAATCTGATGAGTAGCTCTGAATCAGGATCTTCAGTATTGGGAGTAAGTCAGATATGAGAATTACCGTGTCCTCATGCACTGGGTACAGGGTTTCTCTGAGAACTGGACAGTATCACACTGAGAGAGGGTTCAAGGGAATCAAGGTGATGGGAGATGGATTTGGGAATGGTGGAGGACAGGTGGAGGTCCTGTTTTCCCAGTCATGTTATAGCAGCCTTGATCTAAGTTGGTTGTATGTCTGTAGGTAATGGTACATGTGCTTGTGACTGTGCTCGTGGTGGTCTGTGTGCTTGTTGCATCTGAGCTTGCCTTTGTGGATATCTTTACCTTCTTT
Organism: Thunnus albacares; assembly: GCF_914725855.1. Lineage (NCBI taxonomy): Eukaryota > Metazoa > Chordata > Actinopteri > Scombriformes > Scombridae > Thunnus > Thunnus albacares. Next base: position 13,764,621 of record NC_058106.1, on the reverse strand, counting down.
TGAAAAACAAAGTTGGTTGCAGGAGGATCTTATTCTGCTAGAATCTTTTAACTTGTCCTACAGTATTATTTTTCAGTACTTGCAGGGTAAGTGTCTTTCAGCACCACAGCGCAGATAAGACTCACAGCAGTGGTGAACACCTCAGAGAAGTGTGAACTAGTCACTGTTGAAGGTCACAATGTTGGAAGAGAAAATGCTGACTCTTGTGCAGAGATTCAACAGCTACATGTGGTCAACTGTTAAAACGAGACTGTCCTCACAAGAAAAACAACACTGTAGGTCATAAATTCAGTTGCCAAAAATGACCTATAGTTACGTTTGAGTGACAGCCATCTAGTGGCCACAGTAATTATGACCTGGAGATGTCATGCAGTTCAGATGACGACAATGTAAGATGACTTCCTTTTTAGGAGGAGGCAGGTTGAAAGGATGGCTAGATAGTTAGTGAAATGGCAAGAAGTGGAAAGAGACCAGGAGACCACTGTTCTCTTTCTGTTTCTAATCATGAGTGTCATGTTTTCAGCTGCCACTTGGGACATATTTTTAAAAACCGTAACATGGTGTTTACTGTTGGGATGACAAGGAAGTTTGCCTAACGTTAAGGAAGTAGTAACCACATTTCAAGTGATCATTTTAACCCAAACCATGATCTTTCCTGAACCCTAACTAAGTGGTTTTTGTGCCTAACGATAACACACCTTCACCACAGTGTTGTCACATCATAAAACACTATTTTTTACATCATTATTTTTTTAACAGTGATTTGTAATGGTTTGGGAAAGTGACATATTACGCTGCTATGGGTCATTCTGGAGTGCAGGTACAAACAACCTATGTGGTCATTTAATTTGGAGGACTTGTTGGTTAAAACAGCCCAGCCTTTGGGCTGGTTTCAGGATTAACAGGAGGAAAATCAGTCATTGTAGGTGTTGGTCTCTCTACTGTACATGTTCTACTCTAATTTGATCTTAAGCATGAAGATTTTATTAGGTCAATTTTATTTGGATTTACTTCTCAAGTTAGCTTCACTACAACAAAATATATCCACTTTCTATAAATGGTGCTTTGCCTGGCAGTAACCAGTTGAAATGGCCATTAGACACAGAACCCATCAAAGAAAGATCCACCTCCAGCAGCAGAGAATTTGAAGTCAGTAAATAGTTATTAGAAGTCAAAATACGTCAGTATTAGTTTTGTCATTAATAGCCTGCATATGAACAGAAAGAGATAATATAAAACTTGTCAATTATACTGAGATGAGCAAGAAGAAGGTTTATTCCCGGTTTATTAGAAATTGAACTGATGATCACACAAGGAGGTGAAGGTTATTGAAGTTAATAATAAATAGATTGTGGCTGTTGAGCAGACAATGTCTTCCTCTTTTCAAAGAGATGGAACTCACCTGTAGCGCTGACCTTTGTCTTTCCTTAGCTTTGCTGTTTGTTTTTTATCTGCCGTTCTTGGATAGAGTGTAAAAGATTAACATTGAAAAGTCAAACAAACTAAATGCTTTCTGAGAGAAACATGGACTAGCTGCTGCAGATGGATGTTTTGGCATCAACTGGAATGATAAACAAAAATGTTCTCTCTCCTTCTCCCCTTTTGGAGATGGAGATAGGTCAGGGTGATACAGGAAATCCTCACAAACAGAAGAATAAATCCTTTTTTGATCATTCCTCTGTGTTAAACTGTTCACAGTTTAACACATCTGACTCCTCAGATGAACAGTTTGGTGCTGAACAAGGAGAGCAGCCATCAGCCAGAGAGGTGTCCAGGGATCCATGTCAGAATTTTACTCTTTAGAGAGAGATGCTACTTATGGAGAAGAAACTCTACTGTCTGGTTTCCCAAGGGTAACTAATCTGAGCATGCTATGAGTTTTATTGACTTCTTTTGATAATCAGTAGTAAGTGCAACAACAGTAAGGGTTTCTCACATTTTGGTTGCTTGCAATTACAGAAAACAGTAAAGCTACTGTACACTTTCAGAACAATTTTGCTAATTAGAGCAGAGATCCAAGAGGAGCAGGTGAGGAGGTAACAAAATGGAAATGCTGTTATTATAATAATACTGCTTTTTTATTTGCATAATAGGGCTTGTCAATATGGTAGAAATCAATATCATTATAGAAATAAGAATTTCTTTTTCCAATTTTTGTATGTCAGGATATAGAAAATATATTCAAAATCACCAATTTGTGTTAAATGCAATGAACTGTATTTTACTCTAATGCATTACAGCACCTAAACCCTTCAAATGGGGAAAACAAATGAAAACTTAAATGATTCAAATAATAATTTGTAATAATATGTGTGTAATTATGATTTTCTTTGAATCAGTAACTGATTAAACTACATGTGTACAGCAATAACACAGTATGATCATGTCAGCATAACCACAAAAAGTCAGAAGACACATCAACAATGAATGAAAAACTGTTGAACAAAATTTGGTCACATTTACCCACACATGTAGATGGCACTGACAGTAACATGACAGATTTATTTAAATGGCCTTAACTCTGGACGATCTCTATTTTTTATTCCATTCTATCCCAAAAATGTTCAAACATGGGCTTTTTAAATGTAATGGCATTGATTAAAGACTGGTCAGGTTCAATTATTGTTCTGATTAGAAAAATCGGGAAACCTTAAACTGTTTTATGAGTCTTGATATATCCTAATACATGCACAGATGCTGTGTGCCTGAACAGGATTGGTGCTTGTTTTTATTATCACAAAGATTTGATCCAAATATCCCTTTGAGAAATCTCTGCTATTGTACACTGAGCAAAATCACATACACCAACACATCAGGTCAAATTACACATATTTTTATAGACAAAAGAAACACCAAAAACAATACAAATAAAAAACAGTTTGTGTGCACTGTGCTTTACAATTTATACTATATAGTACAGTATTGTCAAGCCAGGCCATGTGTTCATTTGTAGCAGCATTTCAGCGTTAGCTGTGGTGAAACCTCCATCTTCACCACTGGTAGTGGTCCAAGCTCCATCACTACAGTTGAGTGTGTCTCAGACTCCATTGTTATTCAAAGATAGGCATGGTCCAAGCTCTATCATTGGAGGTAGTAACTGGCCAAGCTCTGTCATCATTTTTATCAAGTTAGGCTCACATCAAAAAGTGGCTATGGTGTTGCTGCTTCAAGTTCTGTCATTACAGTTTACAGTTTGTCATCATCATTAGGGGAAGCCTCTGTTCTCCTGTCACGGTTAGAAGAGACTCGAACTTCTTTGTTTTCTTTTTGTATGTGCTGGGTGAGCTAGTATCCTTGGAATAAATGGGCACCATCTAGGAACATGATTTCCTGTTCTCATGATGCATCTATGCTCAGGCTTCTGGAATACAATAAGAAGTGGTCCATGCTTTGCTGTCACAAATAGCAGAGTGCTTCAGTTTGTTGTGGCATAAATTCTTCTGTCACCATGTACACTGGCCCCAGCTCTGTCACCACCGTTAACAGGGGTTCAAGCTCAGTCGTCATATTTTGTAGTGGTCTGAATTTAGTCATCACACATTGTAGTGGCCAAAGCTATATAACGATAGCAGCAGCCCAGGCTCCATTTTCACTGTTACCTGTGGTGAAACCTCCATCTTCACCATTAGCAGTGGTCCAAGCTCCATCAACAAATTCAATTGAAAGGCAGAGGCCTAGAAAATATCTTAAAAGGTTAGCTAAAATCATATACAAAACCATATATATATTGTAGTACTGCAGGATGTGGTGTATACATAGATAGGTTAGACTTGTTAGTCTGATATAACTCATGAGACAAACATTGCTTAAAGCTACTACAATCAATGTTTTGATTCTATGACATTTAGTATAGATATGCATGGTGCCCAGATAATGACTCCTATCAACTTTGGTGATTCCCCCCTGAAGAGAGGTTGAGCTTGAATATAGTGGTCTTCAGTAAAGTGACTAAACTGCTGAATGGATTGTCATAATATTTGGTACACACATTTGTGTCTCCCTCATGATGAATTGTAATAACTGATAACTGTAATAACTGATCTCTTAACTTTTCATGTAGAGCCATCTGGTCAAAATACCTTTTTATATTGAACAATTATAACCAAATACTTTTAAAACTAAAGACATTCTTATCAGGCCCAGCTGTTCATTGTGTTTAGTGCTTATTAGCAAATGTTAGCATGCTAACTAAGGTGGTTATACTCACATTAAATCTGCTTCTGACATCATCTTTTTGCTCAAAGCACTGCTGCGTATTCTCACAGAGATAATAAAGTGCATTTACACTCTACAGTCGGAAGCTGCCAAAATATATATCCGAGGTTCTATTACATGGCTGCAAAAAAAGGAAGGAACTGGCAACTCAGCTCAAGCTTGAATGTGAATTAAAAGCCTTACAAGCACAACTTCAAGTGAGGCCAACTAAGGCTCTGCCACACAGCTAGCACTATGTCAACTTTTTAAAAAAAAGCAAAAAAAAAAACTGAGAGGGCATTACTTTTTGAAAAACACAGACAATTTGAGACAGGAAATAAACCAGGGAAGTTACTTTCACAACTAGTTAAGAAAAATGGGAGCACAAATCCAATATCCTAACTTAGGAATGAAAAAGAAAAGTTGTGCTACAAAAATGAAGATTTGTGTGACACCATGCAAACTTATTACAAGAAACTATATACAAGTGAATGTTGTAAAGATATGGAAAAAGTAGATACCTTTCTCAACAAAATTAAATTACCATATGCCACCCAGGAATAGAGATCTTTTATGCAAACCAAAATCTGGAAGAGAGGTTCTAGAGTCTATTCCAGAGCTGGAAGGCAGCATGGCCAGATGGATTTGATACAGATTTCTATAAGAAGTTAGAGGTAAATATATCTAGTCTTTTGGCTGGAATGTATGTTGAATCTTTCAAAAAATAAGGGCTACCTCAAACTTTAACTTTGGCAGATATCGCTTTTATACTTAAAAAGGGCAAACCACTCAATCTAAGTAGGTCTTAGAGACTTGTCAGCCAGATCAGACAGGCTTTATAAGCAAAGACTGTCTAGTTATAATATGAGGCACTTAATCAACATAATACATCAAGCTAAAGTAGCCTAAAAAAAAAAATATTGTCTTGATGATGAAAAAGCATTTAATAGGATTGAATGTAATTACTTAGTTGCAGTGCTTAACAAGTTTGGGTTAGGAAAGGAATTTATTAAGTGGATTCAGCTTTTATACTCTGCACAAAGGGCAAGGGTTATTTTCAAAATTGCATTATATGCAGACGATACCTTGTTATTTGTTTCAAGCCCAGAAACCACTTTATGTGCTATCCTGAAGGTTATGCAATATTTAAGTTGCTTTTCAGGTTATTGGTCTGAAACTATGCATCTTGTCTCATATAAGAACACCGCTAGTCTTAAAAAATTTCCATTTAAGTTGTCTCTCAGTGGTTTACCTTACCTGGGCATATATGATTCCCATAATGTATGTGAACTGCATAAATTAAATATGAATCCTCTCTTAAAATTGTGAGGGTAGAGTTGGAACACTGGATTAATATAACTATTTCTGGGATGGGTAGGATAAGCTTAATTAAACTGGGTATATTATAACATATTCTTTATCTAATACAGATTATATCACTTTATATTGATTAAAAATAAATATTGATAAGAAAATAGAGAAAGAGATTGATAGAATTTTAACGAGTAATATGAGGAGGGAATAAAGTGAGATTGAGATTTACAGTACTGCAGTTACCTAAAAATTCAATTGGATTTGCATTACCAAATGTTCCATTTTACAACTGGGCATATCATGCCTGAATCGAGTGTCTTAATGAGTACTTGAAAAAAATTGATAGTTGTGATAACTGGTGCTGTACTCCTTTTACTTTGCTTGGTCTCCTCACAAAAGATATCACTAAAGGACCTGCAGCTATTACTCAAAAGCTAATAATAAATACATTCCTGGCACCATATAATAAAATGCTATGGTAAAAATAACCATGCATCTCTCCTTGTCCCTATAATGCGAAATGCTGAATTTTTACCAAATATAGAAGGCACCATGTTTAATCAGTGGTACAATAAAGGGATTAGGAATATTAATGATTTAATACAAGAAAATAGTTTGTCATTTCATTAGATCCAGACTATATGGAATACCTTCATCTCACTTTTGTACCTTTCTTCAAATTCATAGTTTTATTATGTCCAAATTTTCAGATTAAAGCAATATGCCTCCTTTACACAATATGTTAAAAAAAAGAAAGAGTAACCATTTTCTTTCTGAGTGTTATAAAATGCTGTGCTCCCTTGCCACAGAAACTATTGAAAAGACTAAATCAGCATGGTTAAGAGACTTGGAAATCGATTTGAACAAGGATGATTAATAAAGCCATAAACTCTCTCTCCATTGTGCATAAAATGTAAGTTACACACTGCCTCGTATATACATTGCTTTTGGTCTTGTTTCATGATTAAATCTTTTTGGGATGGTATCTCCGTGGAAATTAATTTAATCTTCCATTGCTCATCCATCCCTTCTTCTCCTTAATGTTAATACGACCTAAATAAAATTTAATTTAAACTTTTGGGGAAACTTTTGATGCTTGCAAGGAAATGTGTATTACCAAAATGGGTTGAGTCTGAGACCCCTACAGTTAATATGTGGTGCGATGAAATGTTTAATATTCTTTCTCTAAAGGAAATTTAGTCAGATATGTTTGTTTTTTTTGTAAATCATTGTACCACAACAGATTGGAAATATGTTGCTTGCAGGATTGAGTACCTGCCTATCAAATTTTCCTTTCCGTATCAGATACTTAATTATATCAGGAGGTCAAATGATTAATAGAAAATGTAAGGATTTGCTGTAGAGATAATCGATTGTTTCTTCATTTATTTTTCCCCTCTTTTTCTTTTTTGTAGTATGTTGTATTCTTTTGGGGCTACTATTTAATTACTCTTTTTTGTTAGCTTTGTATTGCATTATGGTGATTTCTTGTCTTGCATGGGACTGCCATCTATTTTGTCGCAGAGCATTGAATGGGCATGTTATTTGTAATTATTTGTTGTCTTATTGTAGATGATGTTGTCTGGGTTGACAGGACTGGGGAGTTGGTGGAGGTGTTGTGATATTGTCACACATGTCTTATATGTATAATGTTTATATGGAATAATGTCTTATATGTATAATGTTTATATGGAAATAATATAATATAGTATGGATACATTCTACAGTTTGTTACCTGCTTTTCTAAATCTAAGGTGAAGCATAAATTTGGAAAAAAACAAAACAAAACAAAAAAAAAACATGGTTTGGACATTCTAAACTATCTTTTGTCAGTGATGAAGAGTTAGATGGAGAGCTGCAGGTGATTAAAGTTGTGGTCATAAAATCTCAAACACTTACAAATTGGGCAAGGTGGCATTTCTAGGATTGTAAAAGAATAATATAAGCATGTGACTAGCACTGCCGACTATGGTACCAGGGTCGCATAGTCCACAATTCAAGATATTTCTGTACTCACATATGTTACAGCTTAAGATAAAAAAAAATAAAAAAATAAAAATAAAAATCTGTGCCCTTAAATTTGGAAAATTATTGTATACTGTAGAGGAAGACTTTCAATAATACTTAAATAGTAACAATTAGCAAAAATGAATGATACAGAAACATACTTTCTGCCTCTTGACAGGTCACATGTCTTCTGCGTTCAAAGCAGCATTAATGAAAGATTGATAAAGTCAGACTTCATCTTTTGATTGATCGAAGTGACACTCTCTTCCAGGCTGTGATATATTAACAGTGCGTTCCCCAGTTAAAGACATGAGAGGAAATGAGGCGCAACATTTCTTTCAAAAACCTGCCTCTAATATGAATTGCTGTAATTTGCAAGGTTGATTCCAAATTATTTAAAATGTTTAATGAGAGGGAAAGTTTGTCAAGACTATCTTGTCAACTAAAGTGAATCATGACCAAATCTGTCACAATTATTCAGTTACATATACTGTACATTAGCATACAAAGGGTGGCAGCCTGCAAAAAGTTGTGTGTACCTTCAACATTATACTGCATAAAGGATATATAGTACATACTCTTCAGCTTTTAATCCTCCTGTGTAATCTAGCCATGCAGACACTTTCAGTTCCATTTCTCCTTATTTTTTGTGATATTTGATAGAAATGGATGATAAAAACAGCTAATATTGTCTGGTGTATATTCTCGAAATAACCTGCTCGAACACATTTTTCAAAAAGCTAATTAGATTTTATTTTTAATGTCTGTGTGTAGGCTGAATATTTATTGCAATAGAAATTCTAATTTCCACACTTTCACTCAGTGGCACAGTCTGACTCATTAGTCATCAATGTTACATCTCAGAAACGTTAATATTGCTCCGATAACATTAAGCACTTTATCTTTATATTAATAACATGAGCATTTTGGTTTTGATATTTATTTTTATCAGATTTATATTTAGGTGTGTGCAATTTACCCACAATATGTATAGTAATATTGTATAGTAAAGGGAACCAGTCCAATGCAGGACGACTATGGGAGGTTTGTTCTGTTTTTAATCAATATTACTGTACTGACCACCAAACCAAAGATGAAAAACATTGAGTGTTGCTATGAAGGTGTTCATTGCACAAGAAAATAAACCTAAAATATAATAATTCTAAAATAATTGACAGTAAATTATAGATAGGGAAAACACCTGTGTTAATAGCTGATTTCCATATTTTTCCTTATGAACCTCAAGAAAACCTCTCAGCAGCACAGTGCAGGCAGCTCCTGACATTGCTGTCAGCAGAGAGGGCAACGAGGAAGCAGTAACATAATTTCCTCTGTGTGATATAGTTATAGATTACAGTTTTATGGCTGACCACAAGTATTCTTCACTGATTCTGAGGCCTTCAGGGAGTCCCTTTTTTATGTGTGTGCAAATCTTCCATCACCTTTCTCCCACTACAGTTAGTTTGACAGGTAGCCATGTAAGCACTTTGAGCCAGTCAAACAGAAATACAGTGTCCACAAACGTGATTACAAGTAGCTTCATCTGATTAGAAAAGATCTGATTCTGTTTTTTCTTCCCTCATATGGAAAAAAAATTAAAGTGGAGCATGGAAATTCAAAATCGACACCCTATTGTACACAGTTTTACTTTCCCCATTGAAATTAAGATGATGATAAACTTTAACTATGCTATAGACATGACATATAGACAAGTCCCTTTAGTAGGAATGTTAAAAATTTGGTTAGTGTTTTCCAGGTTGTAGTTTAACATGCCGTTTATTCTTCTTATGCTCTGTGCCCATAAATTAAAATATATACTAAAGTAACTCTGAAGCCACAAATTGTAACAACAGAAATGTGGAAGGTTATACACACATAGTACTCTCATGTGTTTGATAATAACAGCCTTAACTTGCCATATATATACATATATATGTTTGATATGTGGACTATTTGTAATAATAATAGAGTTTTTTATTGTATTTTCTTAATGTCTTAACAGTGTTTACAAAATGCTTTACATAAATGGAAAGAAAAAAAATCAGGAAAAAAGAATAAAGGCAAACATAATGAAAGTTAATAAAAGAATGTTAAAAATGGGAATTCTAAAAAAATTGATTAATGAAAACAACTATAAATGTGGATTGTAAATTAATCAAGTTTAACTTAGTAAATGTAAAAGCAAGGCTAAAACAATTAGTTTGTAAGACTGGAACTATAAAGAGATTGCACAGGCTTTGTCTTCAGTAACAGCCTTTCAGTCTACAATGTAGATGGTGGAACAGCTAATAGCATTTGGTTAGATGACCTAAGGAACCATGAAATAACATGAGGATTTAAAAGTTTAGCTTTACTGTGTAATGACCAATATGAAATGTAATGTGAAAATGGATATCCAATATTAGAAGGCCAGCGCAGGTGAAATATGGAGAGTACATTTGGTCCTGATCAATAGTCTTGTGGCTAAGTTCTGAACTAACTGAAGACAGTTTAATGTTGACTGTTTCACACAGATAAAAAGTGAATTGCAGTGCTTTAAGCAGAATAACACTGTGGATAATTCTCTCAGTCCTATGGGTAGACAGTCAAGGTCTGATTTTGGTGATTTCTAAAATGTAAGAAGCAACTCTGTCGCTGTTTTTAAAACATAATATTTGTAGTTAAGCTACAGAAGAAGAGAACAACCAATTTATAAACTCAAAATTCAAATATACTGTAAATTATTATTTACTATTTACTACTAGCGGTGTATGATGTCTGGTTTATCAACACATGCGTGCCTGTTGTTTTTGAAATAAGTCCACACAGGTAAATCTATGATGACAAGCATTTGTGTCATTGTGGATTAATGTGTGTCACTGCATTTGTTTTCCAGGTTTGTTTTCCAAAAAAGCAGCAATTTTACCACATTTACTGGCTCATCCTGGCTACTGTAACTAAATTAATTTTGTCAGGGATCATGTGCTTTGTGTGTGCTATGGACATCAACTGATATGTGTGTGTGGTGCCCATAGGTACAAGAACTTTATGGTTTTTATATTTTTTTGACCGATACTAATATCTGAGAGAATATAAGTTGGTAGAGTCTAGTCAACGTCTATTATCTACATTTTACATTCATGCTGTAGATATCTTCACAGATATCTTCATCTATCACAACAGTCTGGAGGGAGCTATAAATCTGTCCATCAATATACAGTACTGTATGTGTTGCAGGGTATTGAAAATAATGGAATCCACCTGGCAAATTATGTAATGATCAAAGTATTTCTATGTTTCCATATCTGCTAAAAGTCTGAAGGTTATTATGTAAGACAGATGTGTTGTACAACACTGTCACTCACTGAAAGTAATTTGAATTCTTCTTTTGGATTCCCCCTTAAGGCAAGGTTTCTTATGAAGGTTGAAATCTCAGTCCTTGACTTTTGATGCACCTGCTACACACACTGCTTTTGTTCATTCTATAATCCTCAGTCGGGCCTGTTTTTTTTCTAAAACATAAAAGATACATTATGACCTCCTTTGAAGACATAGCATGGGGGAATGCTCAGAAAACTTTCTAAATGCTTTTCATTTCTCACTCTTTAAAGTTGTCTTGCTTAGGGACTCTCTCTTTTAAATTCAATCTTCTATTTTTGTGTGCTTGTGTCTGCATGTCTGAGAGGAAGAGAGGAGACAGATGAGAGTGAAAGAGAAAGAAAGCGGGTTAAAGCAAGCAAGAGGTAGTTTTACCTGCTACTGTATGTGCTTCCAAACTGATTCTGAACTGTGATTGGAGGCGACACCTTTCTGAAGCAGTAAAAGTCCCCATGAATCACACAGCGCTCACCCCATTCTTTCTCTCTCTCTGTATATCTTACTCTCGCTCTGGATCTTTCTCTTTCTCCCTTTGGGACTCAGCCTGTCACTGTGACTCTCTCTCTTTCTCTGTTTGTTTCTCTCCACGGTCACACGTACCTGCACTATCAGCGACATGGGATGTGCTGGAGAGAAATGAAGTGCATTTGTCACTGTTTTCACATTTATACACTCATCCTGCCACATGCTGTTTTTATCTCTCTCTGTGTCCTTATGCTTGTCTCTGTTTCTCTGTCTGGTCCTGCCTAACTGCTGGGTCTCATCACTGCAGTTGATGTGTAGTAGAACAAGCAGGCACTTCATCAGATTAAAATAAAACATAACATTTTGGAGGTCTCCATCCTTCACTGAGGGTGGCACATTCTTAATCCGCAATTACCTATTATCTGTTCATACACATAAAGATTACATTTTGCTTGTGTGACAAATGGTCAGTCTTTCCAGTCTTTCCTTTTTTTTTTTTACAAAGTATATATTCCCCTCCTTATTCACCTTAAAGTTGAAGGTAGAAAACAAAGCTGGCCTTATGTAGACACAAATTCACAAATTTAAACGGCCACAGAAGCTGCACCAAACAACAGACATTTTCTAATAGTGTCAGATTTTCGTGATCAGATTTCAGCAGATAACATTGAAATGACAAGTGTAAGCAAAGTCTGTGTTTGTGTGCTCACTTGCAAAGAAGAAAACAGATCTAAAATAGAAGCTCCTGAAGCAAGCAGTGAACAGCGCTGATAATGAGAGTTGACATGCTACCTCGTGTTTGCAGGGCAATGGGAAAGCCGCACTTCAGGGCCACTGTGTTAGTGTGTGTGTGTACATATATATTTGTTTATGTGTGACTGTTTGAGGGCAGAGGAAAGCCTACTCCAGGGGGGAGAGATGTTGACTGATGTGAGGAGATGTGCTCGACGAGCAGAAATAGGCTCTGAAACATCCGAAATTCAACCCTTAGATTTCCCCAGAGTAGTATCCACTGCAGTATGGTGCTGTGTGTATGATTAAACTGGATTCTTCAACTTTGACCTGAGCCAATAGAGACTGGGTCCACAGATATATGCCTTTTCAGCAATACCTGTACCAGTTAATTGTTTGACATATATTTAGTGAGGGATTAGTTTACTAAAAAAAAGCTAAACCAGCATTCTTCAGCTTTAAAACAAGAGAGTTGGAAGTTGGAAATGATGCTCTTTAGCGAGGCTTACATATACTGTAGGTGACTGTGTAACTCCTGCGTGATGAAGAAGACTGTGTACAGTCAGGGATGACCTGAGAAGCTGTCAGTCCTACACACTCCCAAACTATCTGTACAGGGAAACTCCCATGAGACTACCTATACCCGCAGAGCTATAACTGAGCATGATTAAACATCCACTTACAAACCTTTGTCAGCTTTTTAAGGCAAATGTAACCCGGGTCACAAAGGGTTAACAACACAGAGGTGCTTCAGCCAGTCACAGTGCAGGTCCACAGCACCATAGGCAAGCTACACAGCATACGCTAGTTAGACGCTGGGTGACACTGTTGAGAGAGGACCTGCTGCTGAACGGTAAAAATATAACTCAGATAAAACAGTAAAAACACCAAATAATGTTGTTAAAACAAAACAGTAACAGCCTGTACTTTGTTGTAAGCTCGTAGAGGTGTGTCTGTGAGAGGCTGCTCACTGAAACCTGCCGAGTGACACAGAGGAACTCCCGAATTGGTGAGTCGTAGTAAAAGTAAACAATTAAATGTTGCGCCACACGATGTTAGGCTAAGCTGGCTAGCTCAAGTGAATGAGCCTAGAGCTAACAAAAATTAGCATTTAGTGCTGAACAGTGCAATTAGCCGACTGTTGTAGAGCTTAAATAAACTAAAACTGTTTGACAACTCAACTGGAACAAATATAAAGATGTGACATGTGGAGTATTTAATTGCTCAATGTTTTCTGTGGCTGGTAAAGCTGCTGGACTGTTAAGACTGAAGCAACATACTAAGTTATGTTTTGTCGGGTATTATATTTCATATGAATCTGATTTAAAGAACAGAAGACATAAGAATATAGAGTGTAAAGTTCACACTGTTGGTCTGTAATTCATGTAATATTGTTTTAATTTAAAAATACCAGGTTAAGATAAAAAATAGTAATTTAGTTCATTTTACTCAGAAATTCATTTACTGTAAAGGTTATTTAAAATGTGTTGATTTTTTACATTATATGTATATATTTTGTTGAGGTTTAAGGAATTAATCATTCCTGACAAATCAGAATGGCAATTGATTAATGATCATTTCTGGCCATGTCAATGACTGTAAGTCAGGTTTTTTGAGTTGATTTGAAGTTGATGGTGAGCCAAACCAGACGAGACCATTAGATCCCTGGATTGAAGATCCCTGAACCAAGAGCCCAGAGCCGAGAACTGTCAACCTTATCTCTCTCCTGCCACGGCGGTAGGGTAAACATGTTAACTGCACAAGGCCAGCACCACTTTCATGCTCAACCCCCAGCCCCACTTGCACAATCCAAAATCCCAGACTCTGACTTTACTCTTCATTTTTTGACTTGATCTGGAAAAGACACTTACCTTCTTCATTCTTCTTCAAACACATTCCCTGTGCCTGTGGAAGGACCGAGCCATAACCAGCACTGGTTTAAATGAGTGGACTAAGTATTCATACTATTGATATGGTGTATTATTGTGCCTTGGTTAAAGTGATTTTGTTATTGCTAGAGCCGTGAATGGTGAACTGTTGCAAGGTTGAAGAGTGTTGTGAAGTGATAATATTGAACAGGATATGGTTCTGATATTGTTACCTAACTAACCTTGGATCCAGACATTGAGAATTTAGTTTACCTATAGAAGGGTGCACCCAGTCAAAACAGACTAGTAGTTGAAAAGAACTCAGTGGTTCAAAACCAAAAGAAAAAGTGACAGAAGAAATAATGTGTTGCTAAATTGAAACTGTGAAACTGACTTTGTGGAATTGAACTATTAACTGAACTTAAAGTTATTTTATTTATTTTGTTTATTTAAAAAAAAATAATACAAGGTACCAGTTTGCAGCTTCTTGTCTCGTGTGGTCATTTAATGTTGCAAATAGCCATTTCTGCCTCCTGTCCAAATCTGGTATCCTCTGATTCTGGTCCAACATTATTAAAATCCTTACTAAATAGTAGTGTTAGAAGCCGAGTGCTACACAAATCCAAAATTACATCCAGATTTCATCTATGGGTGTGTACATGTGAGGAAAGAGGATCTAGACTGTGACACCACAGATGAGGCTGAAAATAAAGAGTCACTTTCTCTTGAATGGGAGTTTTAGCCTTTGAGTATTTACATCCTCAATGTCATGTAGAATACATTTAAAACAACAGGGATCACCTGATTTCAGTATCTCTGCATATCGTCAGCATAAAAATGATAGGTGATTCTAAAAGTGGAACCCTGTGGGAACATACAGTATATATATATGAGTCTGTAGCTCATATATCGCCAACAATGCATTGGTCAGATGAATCTGTGTTACTCTGCAGTTTAGCAGTGATGTCTATGGAACTGTTTTTGCAGACTCAAGTCTTTGTGGGCAGTGGAGGACATGGGTGTCTTGTAGTAGTTAGTATCTTTAGTTATTCTCAGAGACATCAACAAAGAGTGTACCTAAAAGCATAGAAAAGGTGATAATAGATGAGGTGAATTTGAGATTATGTGCCCATAAATTATAGATTATGCACCCACTGCCATTGCCAACAATTAAAACATGGAAGGCTAAAAGTAGCTAGTGAAGATAGCAAATTATCCAAATATTTGACACTCAACAGCTTTATGAAGCTTCAGACATTGGTCATTGCAGCCTTAAGACTTTTTAATGGTTGAACAAAAATCTGGTGGTATAAATGTGTGTGCTTTCATACAGTAGCTCCTTTTATTACTTGCAGATTGTAGATCCCTTTGTGGATTCTATGTTTTGATTTAATTAAAATGCTTTTAGAGCATTACTTTAAGCTAATTATGGATATCCTTTGGGGTTGTTGTGTGTCAGCGGATCAGGTGACTCCTTCAATGTCTTCCCTCTTGACTCTATTTTGCATCACAGCGAGTTTAAATCCTCCAGGGGCCACACTTGATGGCTTACAGTAATGGCTTGATGGAGAAACTCAGTATTAACATGTTGCTAGATGCATGATGGTCAGCTGAAGTTGGCATCGAACCACCACTATCTTCATTCTACTCTTACCTCTCTGTGCTGAGGAGGTGAAGGATGGAGTCAGCTAAGAGCCAAGATCGTCCAGGGGTTGCTTGTCATCCTCCTTGGTCAGATTTTTGGGAAGAATTTGCAACTTCTCTCATGTTATTTTTATGGCAAGGCAGTGTTTTAT
The DNA here is from genome assembly GCF_914725855.1 of Thunnus albacares. NCBI lineage: Eukaryota > Metazoa > Chordata > Actinopteri > Scombriformes > Scombridae > Thunnus > Thunnus albacares. Next base: position 13,748,888 of record NC_058106.1, on the reverse strand, counting down.
CAAGTGGGGCTTGTCAGTGCATCTACCAGACACTACAACCCAAATTCATAATCAATCTAAGCATCAAATCCATAATTCCAACTTATTCCCCTATGTCACCTCTTCACATAAATTACGTCTGAGCCATTTTTTTCTTATTACTGGTGCCTCGACTCTCTTAATATATAAATGTTTGTATAAATTCAGTACTGTAAGTTACAAGCAAATAATTGTTTTTTTTTTCAGCACAACATGGGCTATTTAAATATCAGTGCAGTGAGATCACATGACAGAATAAAAACTTATAAGACCAAGAAGTCAAAAGAAAAAGTAAAACAGAACTGGACTTTTTCAACATTTTATCCAATTTCCACAAAAACAAATGTGTGTGATTTTTACAACAAAAAACTATGTGCAAACATTTATTGTTTTCACATTTTTAGTCCAAGGCCTCAGATGAAAAACAGAACTATTTACATTATCATCAAAACTGACCATATTTGTTTCTTGGTGTGTGTGTGTGTGTTTTTTTTAATGGAAAAAGGCAATTTTTCCTGCCACACTATTTCCACCAAGCTGATCTTGTCGTTTCTCAATTTCTATTCAGTAATAAAATGTTTTAAAACAGAATAAAATACACATTTCACTATATGTGTAATGTGGGCAAGCTCCAATGGTCAAAGTGTGCACAGAGGCACCGTGTTTCAGTAGATTTCTTTCTTGATCAGGACACAGCATAGATCTATACAATCACATTTGTAAATTGGAAATACGCCATTTTGCAACTGTTGCTCTTTGCGCATGGTTCACCATCCAATAACACAACTTGTGATTGACAAGAGAGAGTCAACAAAGCTGCCAGTGATCTCATTCACCAAAACAGTAAAGAGTTGTCTGTACAGTTGATAATAGATAAATTAGTACATAAACCATAAAATTTTAGCTTTTATACTTTCTTGAAATTGTCCAAAAATAATCACAGTGGTTGATAATCCTTGACGGATTATCAAGCCCCTGGATGGATTATAAGAACAAGTGATTCATTGTAACGGCTGAACGGTGTGCTGCAGGACAGTTTTTAAAGTAAGTCTCTAGCATGCAGCGTTCCAGAGATATTCTAAAAATAGTAATTAGAGTACTTTTATGTCATATACGACATCGTTGACCCGAGGGTTAATTAAAAACATCATGAAGACAAGTTTTAACAGCCAAAATTTACCAACATTTGGCAGGTGGTTGTTGTTTCCTTCCAACTCTGCCAATTGAAAGTGTCTCTGACTCCTCAGCCAAATGCTTGAGTGGATTGGAGACAGCAGTATCTGGTCCAAAATGAGTCATCAGAGGGTCACGGTTGAGTCAGGCCTTGCAATTGTAGGCTTAGGGTTATGTTGCTCATCTAGTGGCTGATGGGGACCATGATGATCGATCTTCTGAGAGGGTATTGATCAGCTGAGACAGAGTTATTGTCTCTTCCCACTCTGATCCACTCCTTTTTCTTGCTCCCTCTCCTTCACTCCCTCAGGACTGAACTGATGGGAAGTCTACTCTACTTTATCCAGCTATTGATAGAGCTCTTTCCTTGAGACAGCTGTCTCTGTCTGTGTGTGAATACAACTGTTTATGTCTGGCTCTATGTCTGTCTGTGTCCCTGTTTGCATCTGTCTCCTCAAGCCACCAAGAGATAGCATTAGTGTCTGTAACACACAGGAATTGTAGGTTTCCAATTGACAATAGTAATAATGAAACTAACAAACTGAATTAACTGAAATATTTTCAGAGAAAATACACAAATTGTAGATGTGTCCCACGTGAATGAGGTCTTTCTAAACTTCAAACAACATAAGTGGTCATATGATCACACCGGTTGCAAACAAAACACCAATTTAACCCAATTCGACATTTTGACTTTTCCTTTGACAGGAAAAGCACAGGTGAAACTGAGTTACAATATGACTCAGGCTGTGCCTGAAAAATCACTGTGTCCAATCACTCATTCACTACTCCAGTAGACACAATTGGTTTGGCTCATTTTTTAAAACAATTTTAACATTCTCAAAGCTCCAGGTACATTTGTCAGAACAGTTTATATGGTACAGCACAACATAGTTCACCCGCTTAAGACCATAACTCACCCAAAACTCATACTTTAAAACAAAGTTATTGTGTCAGTAAATATTGTGTCAATAAAATGAAAAGTTCCTCTGACATTGTGTAAACAGTGGTGGTCAAAATGTTTAGATATTTTGTCAGTATGGCAGTGGACCCTGGAAGTATTCCTTACATTCAAGTTTCAGTCTTGTCCCACTTTTTCATTGACACTGAATGCTTACTGTACTAGATGTACTGTCATTTTTCTCTAGTGAACTGAATGCTATTGTGTATCAAGCTGAATGCTATTCAGAGACCGATTTCATCACTACAAGGTTTTACATTACACTTCGTACAGCAAAAGGGCACTCACATTTCCATGTGGCTTATTTTTATTTACAGTAACAATAAAGGTCTTACAATACAGTACAACACAGTAAACAGAAAAACAGAAAACTTACACAGCACAGTAAAGTATAAAACGCATCAGTACAGCAACATAGTAAAGCTATAGTGCTACACTAAATACTTCATCTATCTCACTGGACATTCTGTCGCTCCTGTCTGGCCACAGATTTTCATCAACATCACAGCTGATATTTACGAGGGAAAAATCTTCTTGCAACCATACCCTGCAGTCTTCTGCTGTGATGTCATCACAAGCAGCATCCATTGCAGCAAGCAGAGACATCTGATCTCGAGGCCGATGATCATATACTTTCCACCTCCAAGCAAAAAAGAATTCCTCAGTTGGATTCAGAGATGGAGAATATGGTGGAATCATCCGTTGATGGACAGCAAACCATTCCCTGATGACATTTGCGTGGTGGAAGCTCACATTATCCCACACTACTTATACAGTAAGTATAAACAGACCATAATGAAGGAAAAACCATAACACTGAAATATACTAATATGTAGTGCACTCAGCTGCTTTACCTGTACATACTGGGAACGCAGTTCCTTCAGTTTCTCTCAAATGCTACCTTGTAGAGTTGTTTCATGGTCATCTGATGTCTCTTCAACACTCTGTCTATTATAGAGATGCTGACAGAGTTGATATTTTGAAAGATGCCATTGTCCTCTGAAATTACACTCTGGATCTCTTTCAATCTAATAGCATTATTTGCTGTCACCATGCTGCAGATCTCTTGCTCTTGCATAAGGTGTAAAACCTGCTCTTCTGCCACCAGCACAAGGTAGTAATCTAGTCCTACACATTTGAAATTAGAAATGGAACATATTACTATATTTATACTGTACTGTAATGCATTGTACTGTACTATACTGCATGCCTCATGTATTTCTTACAGAAATACATAGTTTCAGACGTGCATACTGTGACATGAATAATTACAGTACTGAGTAAGTACATACCTATTTTCCCTGTTGAATGTTTGGATAATTGAAGACACTGTAGACAGATTTATATTAAGCTGCATGTGGCGACCAACCTCTGCCATTGTAAGGCCATGGTTAATTACATGGTCCACAATTGTGGCCCGTATTTCATCTGAGACAACTCTATGTCTTTGTACTCTTCCACCCCTTCCTTTGTTTGTTTGTCAATATCCTTACTCATGAATAGCACCTCTAATCTAACTTGACAGGATGTGTGATTGATTGATATAAGATTTGAGAAACTCCCCTTTGTTAGTGATTTTCAAGTTTCAACTGACAGGCAATTTACCAATTCAGCAGATGTTACAAAACTTCCATATCAATGCTAATTATGGAATATATGCCTGAGAGATTTTGACAGTAGAACGGATTATTGTGCATATGATGACTTACACACAAGAATTCCTACATGTTTTGGAGAGTACAACTATTCAACTGAGAAGCAACATAATCAGTTTTGATCAGCAAGACATATGCATTTGGTAATTTTGCAAATTGTAGACAACCGTATTTATTCATTTGCATAGATATTATAAAACATTTGCAATTTGTCTAAAAGAATGAGAAATTCAAATCTGTTGTGAACAAGTGACCAGCGATGTAGAGGTTTTCACATGTTGTTTTGAAAATATTCATTATCATTTGAGAGTTGGGCCAAAGCAACTGAGAAAAAGTGTTGATCCTGTGCTTTTCTGCTATGATGTGTCAAAATGTTTACTGTGAAAAAGGTCTGTCTAAATAATTTATTTGAAAGTAAAACAGAAAGTGAACCTTGCAACTACGGTATGTTTGGTAGTTCACCAGGAAGTGGCTCTATTAATATTTATAACAGGAAATTTGGGTAATAACCTCAACATTTGACATTTTTACTTCTTACTGAATGATTTGGATAATGCAGTTAAGCTGGGGGGTTTGAGATGACAAAATGAAGATCTCAGATCATGTTTGTGAGTAAAATGATGTAATTTACATGAATGATGGCCTCAACAACAAACCCATTTTGTAAAAATATATTTCCATTCAAATAAACTGGCTAAGTACCCCAATAAAACCATACAATGACTTGCTTGGGGACTTTAAATATAAAATACAAAATAAATTATACACTGCAGGTTTTTTTTTTTCCAAATTAGATTTAACATTGTGCAAAACATTGAACAGGTAAAATATGGTAGTCTGACCACTGAGGGTCATGTCACTCACAATCACTTCATGTGTCTGTGTTTCCCAAAAAACTTAAAATACATTTGACTCTCTATTAGCTGACCCTCCACAACCACTGGTCTTAAAGGGTACATGAAAATAATTAACAAAATGTTATAGTTCCCCACAATAGCAGTACATTTACAGATGTCAACATTACAACATAAATATTAACAGATAGAAGATGCTATTTGAAGGTGATCTATTGTTCTTGATGAAGAGAAAGGATGGAGGATTGATTGAAAAATTAAAAGGGTCAGTACTCCCTTAACTTTGCTATTGGATGTAGGCCAGAAATGTCAAACCACTGAACATATTTTTTTAAGGGTGATAAAACTGAAATGGACCCAATTTCTGAGAAGTTATTCTGGTGTTCTGATATAGATGCTCTTCATTGTTCATCTCAATTTGCAGTGTTGGAAAAATGTTTCAATGTGATCTATGTGAAAATTGCTATTCTCATACTGATACACAAAAACTATGACCGTCATATCATTCGTACAATGACATGTACATTAAAAATTGGTTGCTCATACAGTCTTTATTTATTTGCTCGTCACATAATGATTACCTGACTGAGGTCAGAGAGGAGAGTGGATCAGAGTCTTTATGAGAAAATACTGTTTTGGCTTGAATGTAAAAATCAATAAACTGAGTTATACATACTTCTGTATTCTACCCTTTATTCAAATATTTTATTCAAAGCAAGGGGCCTATTCCAGTGTACCTGCCCCCACATGTATTTTTTTCCTTTGCTGTCTTGTCACCATTTCTCTTCCCTCTCGTTCCTATATTAAGTTGCCACAGTGTGAGTCAACATTTGTTGCGTGTGAATATCCATCAGCTTTGTTTATATATACAGCGATGTGAACAGATCCCACGCATATGTAAAACCATATCCTTACTGTGCTGTGTGAAATGTTCCTCCACATCCAACAATAAACATATGACATGCTCACATACTGTACACATCCATACATATGCAGGCCAGCCAACATATGGCAATAATGAATAAAACCTGGGCAGTATGGTTTCTTAATCATTGGCCTTATATGAGACAGGTAGGTTATTACTGCAGGTGGAGGAAAGAAGAAGGCAATTAAGATGAGTTTGGAGAGAGTGAGAAAAATCACTGACTGGAAAGGTGACAAACAAATAGAGATATGTGTCAATATTCCCCTTATTAAAATTTCGCCTGTTTATATTGCAGGTCTATCTTAGAGCCATTGTCATTTTATTGTAAGTTTACTGTTGCATTTGTTCTTGGTCCTGTACAGTAATTGTATGAAAATTTACAGTTTGCTGTTCTTTATTTAATGAAGCATTGTGTTAGTTCATGCAGGACATGGAAGTCATACACCCCAGCTGTGATCAGCTGACAGCCTGCTAATCAGTCACATACTAATCACACCCCATTTTCACAACAAGGTGGTCCATTTAAATATGACTCCCTCCTACACTAATCCCTGCTACACCAATGCTGCCACACTCACCGCTGCTGCTGGCGAAGCTTTGCCTCCACCACCCAAGCCTCCACCTTTCTAGTTCAGGGTCCTAACATGGCTCAAAGGCTAAACTGGTTTTCAGTGTCTTGCTGTGGGCCCACTCTTGTATAGCCATAGGGTTTTCTGCATTGCACTCCCTGTTTTGGCTTAGCATGTTTCTTGGCCAATCCAGGGAGCATCTTTAGAGTGGAACCATCAGTGCCAAGCATAACTGTATTTCCATTTATTGCAATAAATGGTTAAATCTATGACGAAAGTGTTCCTGACAGAATAATATATGAAAGATACAACGTTTGCTTGTACATGGTTTGTCGGGGGAGAGGAACTGGAATCAATATCCTCTGCTGCTCTTGTGCTGAACATGAGCAGAATAAATTCATGAACATAGATTTCTACAATGTCTGCAACTGTAATAATGTATAAAGGAGCTTGTCAGTAGGCTTTTACAATAATTCCTGTGGATTTGGAGAGATTTGATACATGACTTTCAACAACATACTTGAACTTAACTGTCGACTTCAAGCTTGTTTCGCGCATGAAATAGCATTTGAACTATAGAGATTTACAGTAACAATATTTGATGCTATTTATTAAATGTAATAATCAGTTCTTCCCAGTACTGTTTGATGAGTGGAAACTGATGTGTATTGGGCATCAATAGGTATAATTCATAATAATTATTCTTGATATATGTGCTTCCATTATGTTAACTCTTGGCTTCTCTGAACATTTACATTATCACCTCCAAGATTAGCACCTCTGTTATGCATGCAGTAGATATAAGCAGGTGAAAAACTAAGGAAAAGCACATAGCCTGTGTTCTATGTATAATGCATGCATTATGCAGTATTGTGTTTGTTGGTGGTGCAGATCTGTGAGATGAAGGTGATGATGTTCGTTTGTGAGGGGCAGAGTGTATGAAGTGAGGACTCAGGTGCTAAATACCTCCTCCATTTTATTACATTGGAGCTGAGCCCTGGAAACTGCATGTGTATAGTGGAGGCTCCGATTGATTCTTCTTTGATGCTCTGCAACTTGGCAAACTTGCTCTCAGTGATGAGAATATTAATGATGTCCTTCCTTTGCGTTTAATGTGAAGTTCCTCTAACTGAAGATGACTTCTGCGGTGACAAGACAGGAGGGTTGCTTTCATCTGTAATCCTATTGTTCTTCATTGTCAGTAGTCTACAGGTATCACACAGTATAGATTTATGTGTTATTTCAATAATATTGCACAATTAAGTTTTAATTTCCTTGTCCTCCTTGAGATGAAGAGCAAAGGAATCAGGTTAAGTCATCCACTGGCAAATCCTATGACAAATAAGCAAAGTTGTGTACATTGTGTGTGATTTTATGAGTGTTTTTAGTCTCTGTCTTCCCCTTATCTGGTGATGGATCAACATCTAAACATGACAAGGACCTAAAGATTTTCTTTGCAGGTTATCTGCATGATTAGTAAGGTAAACACTGAGTTGGCTCAAGGCTAATTCAAACTTCTAGCTGGATTATACCAAGTGACAGGACTGACTTGCCTGGTGTCATTAATTAGAATTAGCATATGATAGTACATTGATGTCAGTATTCTTCTGAAGGCACAGTTGTCAAGTTTGCTGCAGTACAAGGTTTTTACATTTTCATGAACATCAGCTTTCAAATATTAAGTGTTTGATTCCTCCAAATAGCTATTAAGTCATCAAATAATATGTTGTATATTCATGTCAAACAATTAAACCATGACATCTAGTGGTAAACAGTAAATCCATGACACGTAGTGATACCCAAAATGTATGTTCTAATATGAAATAATCACCCCCTGCAGGCTTGAAATGTGACTGTTTGCTTGAGTATTCAAGTAATTCAAGCTGATCGCAGTCAGTGTTCTCTATGTAGGATGAAACAGACACTTTTCAAGCCTACAAGGGGTAAATATCTGATACTAAAACAAAAAAAAAAGACCACAAAAAGGAATTTCCAGTGGAGTTTATCTTTAAATAGGTTGAAGTCTGTCTCAAAACAATACTCTCTCATACCCACACTAAAAGAGCAACCAAAAACTATTTCAATGTGCATATGGTCATTTGAATATTGTTTTAACACAGACTGGAAAAAATGTGAACCTGTCCTTGAACTTAACAGTAAGGTAAAGCTCCTAGTTCATGTGTTTATTGTATTTTTATATTTGACTTGATCTTTGTTGTTTCCTTTGATGACGTGAAAAGTCAATACTTGTTGCCTCCTTATGTATTGTACTGTACACATGTCCCTAAATCCTAATGCTTTGTGTAGATATTTTAGGATTAAGACTGTAATCTTTTATTTCATTCTTTGTGAGAAGAAAGCTGCATTAATATATAATAAAAGGACAAGATAATATAAGGAGCTAAACCAAAGGCAAAGATCTAGTAGTGGTTTGTGTGTGTGTGTGTGTGTATGTGTGTGAGTGTGTGTGTGTGTGTGTGTGTGTGTGTGTGTGTGTGTGTGTGTGTGTGTGTGCGTGTGTGTGTGTGTCAGTGTCAGGCTGTCGGGAAGGCCTCTCAGAGGTGTCCCACAGAGGCTTGACGCTCTGAGGCATGACCAGGTGTCGCTGCACCAGGAGGCTGTCTGCACACTGTGCAGAATATTAACAAGCCTGACCACACACTCATACCAAGACACACACATTTTGGGTTTTTTGCACAGGCATCAAACACACACTCACAGAGAGAAACCAGCACAAATGCATATATTCAAATACAGAGAGTCACACCCACACTGTTGTCATGTGTGCCTACACACAAAATAATAAATATCAACAGGATACAAAATAAAAATGTAAAGTATAAACCATTACTCTACTGTATGTCTATGTCTGGTTGTGTGTATGTATTAAAATTCAGACACACTTGATACACTGTGTGCACATGCGCACACAGAAACGGACACACACAGAAGCCAAGGATTAAGACAGAAATCCCTCCATTCCGCTCCCCCCACTTCACACTGTGATAACGTAGTCAGAGGAAGAGGTTTTTCTCAGCCCTCGTTTTCTGCCTCTGATTGATGGAGGAGTGTATGAGAATAACATTTAGCTGTCGGTATCTGTTGCCAGAGGACTCCTCCGAGATATTTACTCAAACGAACGCACACATACATGGGAGGCTAGTACATCTGAGCAAGCACACTTATATGCATACATGTAAAGACAGATGTGAACATGATGGCTCAGAGTATATGAGTATACACCCACACAAACAAACAACTAATCAGCTGCTGTATAGGAGGTCATGTCAAGTCAAGTCAATTTTTTTATAGCGCCAACAGAAGTTATCTCAGGGCACTTTTCATATAGAGCAGGTCTAGACCATACTCTTTAATTTACAGAGACCCAACATTCCCCCCATGAGCAAGCACTTGGTGACAGTTGCAAGGTAAAACTCCCCTTTAACGGAAAGAAACCTTGAGCAGAACTGAATTCTAGATGGGTGGCCATCTGCCTTCACTGGTTGGGTTGAAAGAGAAGGAGGGAGCCGGAAGTGGCCTGCATGAGTCCTGATCTGAATCCCATTGAACATCTGTGGAAAGAGCTGAAACTTGCAGTTGGGAGATGGCACCCATCAAACCTGAGAGAGCTGGAGCAGTTTGCTCAAGGAGAGTGGGCCGAACTGCCACTGGAGAAGTGTAGAAACCTTATTCAGAGTTAAATAAAGTGCTTGACCGCAGTTATTGCTCCAAAGGTTGTACTATAAAATATTAAGTTAAGGGTACAGATATATTTGGCCATGCCATTTTCATTTGTTTTATTGTATTAAATAATATGTTATGTTGTAAATCAAAAGCAAAGTTTAAGTTATATTCAATGTGAAATAAAGAATGATGGATACCATATACTTCTGTCAGTTTCAACTTAATACAGAGAAAATATACATATATATATATTCTAAAAAGGTGGAAGCGTACCAATATTTTCGGCCACGTCTGTATATGATCAGATAATGTGTTTCTAAGGTGTTTAAAACCAAGCCCAATAACTTCTGTTTTGTCTGAGTTTTATACCCTAAGGCATGCTTAGTATTTAATTGACTGATTGGTTTCATCTGGCTTCATTCATAAATATAATTGGGTATCGTCTGCATAACAGTGAAAGTTTATGGGGTGTTTCCTTATAATATTACCTAAAGCAAGCATATATAAGGTGAATAATATAGGTCCAAGTACAGGACCTTGTGGAACTCTGTGTCTAACTTTTGTGTGCATGGAAGATTCATTGTTAACGTACAAACTGAAATTGATCTTGTAAACAGAACTTAAACCAGCTTAATGCAGTTCCTTTAATGCCAATGAAATGTTCCAGTCTCTGTAATAGGATGTGATGGTCAATGGTGTCAAATGCAGCACTAAGATCTAACAAGACAAGTGCAGAGAGAAGTCCTTTGTCCAATGCAATTAAGAGGTCATTTGTAACTGTAACTCTGTGCTATGGTGCACTCTAAATCCTGAATGAAAATCCAATCAAATAAACTATTGTTATGTAGAAAGTCATGCAACTCATTGGTGTCTGCTTTCTCAAGGATCTTAGAGAGAAAGGGAAGGTTAGATATAGGTCTTTAGTTGGCTAAAACACCTGAATCAAAAGCAGGCTTTTTAAGAAGAGGTTTAATTACAGCCACTTTAAAGGACTGTGGTACATAACCTGTCACTAAAGACAAATCAACCATATCTAGTAAAGAAGTGCTGACTAAGGGTAAGACTTCCTTAAGCAGCATAGTTAGGATGGGGTCTAAGAGACAGGTTGATGGTTTAGATTAAAGAAATCATTGAAGTTAGTTGGGGAAGGTGGAGGAAAACAGTCCTAACATATATCAGGTTTGACAGCTGTTTCTAAGGTTCCTGTGTTTGGGGATAAATTGGTGCCTGTTGAGGGCAGGAGGTGATGAATTTTGTCTCTAATAGTTAGAATTTTATCATAAAAGAAGCTCATGAAGTTGTTACAACTGAGAGCTATAGGAATACATGGATCAATCTTCTATCTTCTTTTTAGAGGGGCAATAGAGTTGAGAGTCATTCACAGTGAGCCTGCAGCACTATCAACAAGATGATCAATTTGGGATGGACTAAAGTTAGCATAAGAGTCCTCTGTTGTATTGAGATATGGCATTGAATTCAATGCTGATGGAATCACTTCCTTAAATTTAGCTACAGCACTATCAGATAGACATCTAGTGAATACTTTTTTGCCCAATGGTGTGTAGTCCAGTAATAGGAATTCAAAAGATATTAAATAATGATCTGATAAAAGAGGATTCTGTGGAAAAACTATTTAATGTTCAATTGTGATGCCATATGGCAGAACAAGGTTGAGAATGTGGTTAAAACAGTGAGTGGGTTTATTTAAACTCTGAGAGAAGCAATTTACTCTAATAATGAGATAAACACAGTGCTAAGGCTATCATTATCGATGTCCACATGAATATTAAAATCACCCACTATAAGTACTTTATCTGTACTAAGGACTCAACTTGATAAAAACTCTGAGAAATTGGGAGATAGAAATGGAGAGAACCGATGAGGACTTATGAGGAATGAGGTTTTACATATACTGTATATAGTATTTCTGTCTTTACGTGTGTACAGAATATGTGTGTTTTGTGTGAGAGGTATATTCGTGTTATGTCTTATAGAGTTTTCATCATGGAGAAGCAGTATGACTTCATTAGTGCCAGAGGCAGCCAGCCACAGATTACAGTAAGCTCTGTGTATGTATGTGTGTGTGTATTTATGTATGTATGTGTGTGTGTTTGTGTGTGTGTGTGTGTGTCTGTGTGTATATATATATATATATAAGTCCTCAAGCATGCACATGTGCATGCTTGAAGGTACACGTGTACACCACAGTAGGCTGTGCAGCTGTGTGTGTATGTGTGTGTTACATGTGTTTGTAGGTTTCAGTGTAAATCCTCCATTTGTAGGCTGGAATTACTCGACATCTCCCACTTGTAGAGGGATGGTGGGATTAATGTCCCCGGATTATTTCTTCTTTAGATCCTTGAGCAAGTGTTTGATATGTGGACTGTGGTATGCTGCACATGCACCATAATGTGTTTCATTCCTTGTTAGGTAATTGTATTGATTACCATGGTTGGCGAATGTGTCCTATTTTAGAAGCTTTCCTGGCTTTGTTTGTTGTCTTTAGCTGTGGAGAAAACAGAAAATACACCTCTAGATTGGTTAGGTGTTGTCACGCTGAAATATTTAAACTGTTTAAACAAGTAAATATTTCAGATATACTGCACACATTGGTTTTCAATACAGAACAACAGTAAATAGCCAACAGTTTTAGTGAAATTTGTTAAGTCTCACACAAATCCTATCCTCGAGGATATGGATTAAAGGAGTATTCCAGTGATTTAACATTTCATTTCCATAAAGCTGGGTACTCTCAAGACAGATTTAAAAAAAGAGAGGTTAAAATGGATGAAGCAGAGGCTATCCTGACTTTTAGTTCCTACTATGGGTGAAGCTACAAAAATGCTGCTTTCTCCACTTCCCATAATGCATGTTATTGTCTTACATCAGGCTCTAACTGCCTAATGCCCTTGTCTTTCAAACTATACACCCCGCATCACAAACTCCACAGTTTGTAACACAGGCTTCGCATCACAATCTCCAGTTGTTACAAGCTGAGATACATCTTCCAGCAGCTAATGCTAGCTTGGAGCCTTGGTATGAGAGGAGTAGTAGACCACAAGTGCTTGTGTGTATTGATTGACAGCTGTGAGCTCCCACCCCTGACTTTGGCCTTCTCTGATTGGTTAGAATTTGAGACTTGCTTAAAAACCAGAGAAGGGAATATCTCTGTACTGCTGGCAGGCTGTTCAATGAGCCTGAGTCACAGAAGCCTTTGGCAACACCTCTCCACATAGAGATATGCTTTGGAACGTATTTCAACTAAAAAATATTTAAAAAAAAATTTTTAGTGTAGTTTTAAATTGAAGTGAAATGTTCATGTAAACATTAAACATTAAATGCAGGTGATACTGTATGTTGTCTCATCTACTTTTGAACACACAACTGCCAAACATCTAGGGCCAGAGTAATTTGGTTTTAAGTCATAGAGGATTTCTAACATAAATGCAGAACAGCCACATTAATGCCAAATGGCACAGAATTATGATCCTGCATCCAAATTTTGTGCATTAGTTGCTTTACGATTTTTTAGCATCTGCTTTAAGCATTTACTTAGAATAAGTCTTTAATTAGAAATGCGGGAATGAGTGGTGTTTATATAACTTAGCTATGACGCATGCAAATTCATAGCTGATTTCACAATTTTTTATGATACATATTAAAGCAACAGTCAAATGTGACATGGAAACCATCTAGCAAACGTTCTTCTACTCAGCATCATTGTAAGTGTCAGAATAGGAAGGAGATTTGTTTTCTCAGGATGGCACATCTGCCTCATTGTCAGAGCTCACTACATGGTTTCAGATACAAGTGGAAGATTTATGTAGATTTGACAAGAGAGCTGGTGCAGGGGGCAAATAAACTGCCATTTTATATTCAACTTTAAAGTCATTGTGCAGAATATGGGTACAAAGCGAATGAAATGCAGTATCCTTTGCACATAATGTGTAGTCAGTAAGGGAATGCATATTATACTTTCTGTTCCAAATCTGTCAGTTTGTCACCTAACTCATAGGCCTCATCTCTTCCATAGTATTACAAATCCTTTGAGCTATAGCTTGAAAGCAAAGTAATGATTTCTGACAATGCCACCTGTTTCAGGTTTTAAGACAACCCCCCCCTTGAATGAACCTAAAGCTGTAAATCTTTGACATAGTAGACATCTTCTTTGAGTCTCTTGGCGGTTAGAAGGACAGCTTGATAGCCTTTGTGTCTCTGTGTTGAGGTATTATTGATACTTTACAAGGAATAGTCGTTTCCTCTTCACATTGATTTAGTGAGGCAGATGATATATGTGTGTGTGCCTCAGTGTGTATATTTCTCCTAAGATGCTTTGCTTCCTCTAGTATGTGCACTATGACTCTGTTCTATATGCAGGAAAAAGCTTATTTCATGTACTTGACATTCTTTGGATTCATTTCAGAGTTAAATTACTGTTTATATATTTTGCTTATTTTTGCTCACTGTCTCTCACAATAACAGTACTTCCAACTATTTTCATTCTTTTTCCATCATGGTAACTAACTTTGTTCAAAAAGTCAGTTGTGTATTCACTGTGTTCAGTAGCGCTGCTCTCCAGTATATGATGGTTTGAACACTCACATCCAGTTGAGTGTAAATACTTCAGGCTGCTGACATCAGTGGATTTACTGTTATATTTACTGCTTGTGTTGACACTTTCAGCATTTAATGATGCCAGACGGGAGATGTCATATCCGGCAAATATTCCCATATATCCTACTTATATTTACCTTGAAGAGGTTGTCATGAATGCTTTTTTCTAGTTCGTAGCTCACCAGAATTTAAAATCTGAAAAATCAGTTATGACGTGAACACAGCATTGGAGTACTTGAACAGTCATAGCTCATGCTAGTGAAAATAACAGATCTAGTGTTGTATTAAATGCTAGATTCAGGAAGTCGAGATATTTAAATGTGGAGCATGCATGTCTCATTGGAGTGTTTGTGCCATTTTGTTGAAAGGGCGGGTTTTAATTGACTTTTGAGTTTGGTTGTATATGAGTTTTATGGCCTGCTGGATGCTCTTTGAGTTAAGTAAAGCTCTGAGGTTGAGAACAACCACACTTCTCACAGGAGAAGGGCAAGTGAAAGCAGCAGAGGGGGAGCTTTAACATTAACAGCTATATAGAGAGAATACCCCCCAAAGTCATGCTGAAAGTCAGATACTGGGCCAGGGGTCAAACATTGATTTCCAGGGAAAGGCAACACTGGACTGGCCCACTGGGGGAAAGGGAACGTCAATATTGGTGTTTTGTGTCTTTTTAAATAAATCAGTCAGCTATATTTACTATAACAATTTTTTCATCAGGTTTAAGAGCAACCTGTGGTTTCTAAGTAATATCATGTAGTGTGGAGACATAAAATGTGAAGCCAACACTCAAAGTTCATTATGAAGAGATATATATAATGTGTTTATGGTAGCAATTTGTTTGGACTATATATCATTCACATCCAAGTAGTTATCATAGAGCAAAAAGCAAATGTTCAGCAAAGGTCAGATGCCAATTTGCAGCATCAGCATAGAATATGTCACCCTAACCCTGACCTTGACCTAAGTAAAGAGTAAAGTGGTTAGCTTCACAGAAATAAGATCCTGGGTTTGAACCTGACTCCAGGCCATACAGGACTTTCTTTGAAGAGTTTGTATGTTTTCCTGTCTAATAATCTAACAAACCAAGGTGACCTAGAAAGTTTTCACGGGCTTAAAACACCAGTGAATATTGGACTTTTACAGTGATTCCAATAGGATGTGTCAGCAGGTGAAAGTAGGCAATTATTTGCTAAGATATTAGCCTTAAGAACTTGAGTCTGTATGGACAGAATTGAAAATTTATCATGTGATGCCGAACATAAAGCCAATAAACAGTGCTGCAGCCATGTTTGATTATTCATTAGAAAAAAGGCAACAATATTTCCTCAGGGAAGTGTGATTAATCACTGCTCTGTGTTTGATTAGTTCAGTGTCACTAATGATCCTACTCTTCATGTCATTGGCACTTGTTAATATATTAGTGCAGGTTTGTGTGATAATGTGTGTATGTCTGTTCTTTGCAAATAGCTGTTAACATGCTGGCTGTCCCTGCATTATGACACTGTGGTTCTCAGATGTGTTTGTGTGTGTGTGTGTGTGTGTGTGTGTGTGTGTGTGTGTGCGTGTGTGTGTGTGTGATTACACTGGACCTCGTGTCTCTGGCCTACACCCTGGGTGATGCTGTTGTGGATAGGATGTCACAAGACATTACATCACTTCTAATCTCCTTAAATCTCCTTCCATCCAGTTGAGGAAATGTAGGCGGCAATAATGAAGAAAGAAAATGCCACCTCTAACCAGGAACACGCCTGAGGCACAGTGATGATGTCTCACGATGGAGAGTTGACCCCAAAAGAGTTAGCTTCTCACCTCCCACACATTTACAGTAATTCTGAACTGACTCCAGTTTTCAGTGCGTTGCATCTCATTCAGATCTCTCACAGTTAAAGTGCAGTGAATTGAAAATGTAAATGCACAACTGATCTGGGGAGTGCAATGTATTTTTGGTGCTCATTGGCAAAGCAGGTCAAGTGTAAAGAATTAAGCCACCCGTTGGAATCAATGTAAACTCAGCAGTGTGTTACCAGACTGATCAGTCTGGTCAGTTTGATTCCACAGTTTCAGAAAAGCTGATTTTCTGCTTCCTGCCCAGTGTAAAATTGTGGTGAAACAAGTGGCTGGTAAATAAAGTCAAACATCTGGCAAGCCACGGCCAGACAGCAGTAACTTCCTACAGTCTCAGCTGGTTGCTGGCTCCTGAAAGCCGTTGCTAGGCAACCACAGCTGTCAAGAAATAATCTTGGACATAACCCCATGTAAAACAATGAAATGTTATTTAAACACACACAGATTTTGTTATAATTAAACAAATGAGAGATAACTATAGAGCACAGCAAACCGTTTCCGTTTCCAGCGTTTGTGCTAAGCTAAGCTAACAGTAACACTATACATTTTTAATTAACACTTTATAAGACACTATCATGTAGTTTTAGGCAGATATAAGGTCCTTTTAAATGTTTATTGATGTAGCTATCAACAACTTTAATATATATTATTAAAATATATAAAGAGATAATAAATGACAATATAAAATGACAGTTGTAATTATATAAAATATGTCTTCATAGGGTGAGTTATAATTGTTATGTAAACTATATATTGATAAACACTTAAATGTCTTTATATCTGCTTATGACTACATTATAATGTGTCATTAACAATTATATGTTCATCTATTGCACATACATGATAAAAAGGAGAGTTGGCACACTAAAAAGTGTTTCCAGCTAACAAACATGAAGGTGGTATTAATATGTTTTTTTCATATTTTCATCTAATTTTGTGCAAGAAATCAACTAACAGCATTAATTTTGAACCTGCTGAGTGAACTAATACAGTAAAGTTGTGGGTTGGAAAAACAAAACAATGAGCTGAAAGACACTAAAACCCTCTGCAAAGCTGTGCTGAACTGCTGAACTGAGTTGGGTGATAATTCTCTGTGGGTTCATCATAAGTGACACCTTCCACATACACATGTTATTTGCTCCACTGGCAATATAAAAATATTAATTATAGCAGCTTTAAGAAACTACAAGAGCTGGGTTAAGGTTAAGGCAAGCTAGCCTACATGGCTCAAAGAAAACAGTGTTTATTGGGAATATTACCTGCTTTGAAGTCAAATGCTTTATATGCTTAAACTCTCCTATCCAAGACTTTCTGAGGTGCATTACTCTACTGTACGAAACCTTTGCTACTGAGGGAGGGCTGCCATTATTCACACTGCAAGAGGTCACATGTCGGGAAAATATAACAGGGGTTGTTTTGAGCATTTGAACAAACAACAAATACTGTCATTTTTCTGGTGCAGATAGTCTGTTTAGTCTGGCAAGAAACCGTCTCTCATTTTCCTAATTAACATAAAACATTAAGCACTTCAAAGGCTACCAAGGAGACTGGCATGTATGTCATCCTATACACCTGTGACTCCACAACAGGCTGAAATGTCACTAGCAATGGCATCAATACCTCTTCATGACATTTCACAGACCTGAAGTTGATAACTTAATTCAATTGGAATTATAATAACCCTATAATATTTCTGCTACTTTTTCTCATGCAAATCAAGTCAGTCTATCATTTCAAGTACAAAAAAAGAGGCAAACAGTGTTCTTGTCTGCCAGATGCAGCATGTGCAGTTTGTCATTCGCACTGCAACTGAAACAATGAACAAATGAGTATGGGAGTACGTTAAGACAGTTAATTTGTTTTATGTCTCAGCAAGTAATGATATTACTACTCCTGAGAGTTCTTACTCACAAAAATAAATATGAGATGGCAATTAATATTTGTTTTAATCTAATTCTGTATATTTATGAGACAGCATGAGACATATGTCTTATCTGTCATCCTATCTACTTGTTGCATCTTAACACATCATCCATTTTGTTGTCAGGGTTACGACATGGCTCCACAGAGTTAAATACCATGCACAAATACTCACTGTATCATTTGTTAAATCTGTGGAATCCCTATCAGGAGACTCTCCTCTTTTCACACCCTACTATTGCCACACCTGAGAAAGCATGATACTTGGTTCGGATATGCTGAGAGTTTCTATAATCTTATTTTTGAACACAGGGTAGTGTGTCACAATGAGCACTTTATGCGCTCATTTAACTCATTGGCACCCAAAGCTCTCTGAACATGCAAGCCTGACAAACAGAAGGTCTAGTGCCAATGTTTTCAATAGTGGTCCTCGAAAATATCTTTGACATATTAACTTGACAAGACAGTTGCGTTAAGGCTTAAATTCTAACTTTGAGGTTATTTGGTTGCTTTCCCGGGCTCAGTTGAATAGTACGCTTAATGTTTGTGTGGAGGTTTGGAGCCATTGTCAGTACAGAAATGTAAAAGTATTGGTTACACTGTTACACTGTTACAAATGATTTTTTACAAGTGCAGTGCAAAACATCACTCACCACCACAGACATGAAAAAACAACTATCTCATGTATTGTTGCTCCTCTGATTTAAGATGAAAATGAAGGTTGTAATGATAAATAAAAGGGAATCAAAGCAGTGGTATCCTTTTGTTTGATTCAGTGTTGAAATGTTGAAATTGTTGGCTCCCAACAAATCTTTTAAATTGGATCCGATAAATAACTGATGCTCGTAACAATGACGTGGGAGCAGTGATGGTAATGGTGATGGAAGCCATGATGATGACTTGCCATAAGCTGCTCAGAGTCCACTTTTGAGCTGATCCGCACTGATTGGATAGCCAGGCTGACCTAATCTAACCCCTTAACAGGAAATGGATTTTCCATAATGAAATTCCACAGAACTAAACCCAGGCAATGAGACTCATTGACAGGCGTGTCTGAGCGCACTCACAGGGAGTCTTCTTCCAGCCCCACCAATCTGATACACCCAGTCATGCTTTGGAAACCATTTCTATGGAGATGCTTCCAATGTCTTACCGTTTCCTTGGAAACAGCATTACCTGCCTGCCCTGTCAGGACTGGTAGTCACTGATGTACATTGACAGGCTCCCAAACAGACGGGGACTCTTTAGAAACACAACCTGCCCCAGTGTTGGATGATAGAAAATTTAGCAGAAAATTTAGGTTGAAAGAGGGTGCGTGGGTCTTTTTAATTGTACACTTAACACATCAGGTGAACCAGGTGAAAATGGATCATTCATCTAAAAGCCTACTGTACCATATAATACAGTTCATTCTATACTGTAATACATAATGCAAACAGACAAAAGTATGGACCAACAATAACATTGACACCATTACCTTTACCTATTGTGTTTCATTGTACATTCAGGGCACAATAATAATAATTTAAACTTGTATTGGGTTGCCTTTTTTTCCAATGTTGAAAGAAATTAAATTTCACAATGGCAAAGATTTTGAGACAGGCTGAAAGTCACTTTAAGTTTCACTGTTAATATGCCACTTTATTGAGTTTTTTTTTTCAGGCAAGAAAATAACCATTTAGATTCCCAAAATGTGGTCAGTTTACTTAAATAACACCCATTTGGAAATTGGAGCCGACGTTCTGAGGAGAAGCCGCTGCTGCAGCTGTTGGCCGGATCTCAGCTGCATGATCCAATGAACTGATCTGTGAAGTTCTTTGGTAATTCATCACTGGCTCTAATGTCTCTACCATTTTGATATCTTGAGGAAGTCATAGCACAGATTCACTGTAAACAATAAGCTTTACGCTATATTCAGTGAGTCATAATTCTATGAAAGGTGATGATGATGAGGGGTGATATGTTGGGGGGGGGGGGGGGGGGGAATTGTGCTCTCTGGTGATATGCTGTCCCCTGTTTGTTTGGTGCAGGTGGCCAAATCTCACATAGTGCTCCTTTAAGATCCTTCACAATAAAACAAGTAGGTAGAGT
Source organism: Thunnus albacares (assembly GCF_914725855.1). Lineage (NCBI taxonomy): Eukaryota > Metazoa > Chordata > Actinopteri > Scombriformes > Scombridae > Thunnus > Thunnus albacares. The sequence goes on along the minus strand of NC_058106.1, from coordinate 13,728,582 downwards.
GCTGAAAATTAATTGCAACAAAAACAACCCATTTCACATTTACAAGGTCATTCCTTTGAAGTTACCAGCCAGACACTTGAGTATGAATGTTCTGCTTTTTTGACCTGCAGAGTTTTATGAGAATTCATCAAACTTTGGCTAAGTTTTACTTGAAGAGCTACCACAGCGGTGTATCAGACAAGATTACAGAGGAAATTATTCTTTGTACACAATCAGCTTCTATGGGAACCGTATGCTTTTCTACATTTTCGTCTTCACTTTCTACTGGAAGCATATTCTGAGCTGCTTGGCACAGGATGACCTTGTTTACTATAAACTTGAACGTGAGTAGAATTAGTATGAAGTGAAGACAAAAGTGTACTGAAAGTGCAAAGGAGATTTTGATATGCACTATGATAATTCAAAAATGACTCCATTTATCACTGCCCTCAAAAACTGTCTTAAATAACCACTACAACAATTCTGTTTCATTTCATTTTATTATTTATAAGGAGAACGCACATTAATCAGCATTTCTGTAAATTTGCCAGTGTTAGCCAGCTGGCTAATTTTCAACTGCAGTCGTTTGGTGGGATGTTCTGATATCATTGAAGAGATGGCTAAAAAGTAAAGACGACAACAAGACACCACAAAGACAGCAATGGCTATAAAATAAGCATTCTCAAGACAGTGTACACGTTGAAACCAGTGTTGTCTGTCTCATCACGCTACTTCCTGCCTTTATCCCTGACAGACAAGAGTCACACTGTAGTTGACATGGCCACAGGAGGTCTTTGTCAGGTAAACGTAAACATATTGTATGTGGATTTCAGCGTTTGAACAAATGGCAAACTGTCAAGAGACAGAGGTTACAGTGAGAGATAAAACAATCCCATTCAAATGAACAAGAGATCTTCTTGTGCAGTCCTGCTTTCTTTTATCTGAAGCCATTCATCTATATCACATTCTGGAGCAGCTCACTTTCAAGCACCAATGATAATGGACCTTTTTGATAGAGATTTCTGGCGATTTCCTTACAAAGAGGAAAGGAAATACATGGTGAGGGGGTGTCATTTCACATGTCTGTGCAAGCAATGTGTATGGATGTGAGGTTGTTTCACATTGATCAAAAAGCAGCCCAGCTGCAGATGTGGTAGTATCTGCTTATCACAGCATCCTGCCTGTCATTCAGAGGCTGTTAGTGAGCTGCAGATGCAAGGCTTATCTAACCTCCAAAAGACATAACAGACAGCAGCCTGAGCCAAGGCCGGCTGCTGCAAAACTGTCAAGCCAGTAAAAGGTTCCACACCAAATTAATTTCCACCATTCAACCTCACCGTACCTCTCAACTCCTTCCCTACTTCTCTTTTATGGCTTCAAAGCTATCAAAGTGTGAAGGTGTTGCAGATCTTGTATATCTTGGAACATTGCAGCTCACAATCTTAATGTCATCTCTCTTTCATACATATTTTGCCAGTGATTCAGAAATAAAAAAAATAAAACAAGAAAGGTTTGACCTACGTCTTCAAACTAATGTCTCAATGTCTGTCTCACCGCTTCTTTCTCCTTTTGTATTCCTAGTCTATCAAACAGTATCAGATTGTGGATCAGAGTGTGAGGTGCTGTTGGTGTTGCTTCACCATTCACTCGGCAGAGGAATGATTTTTACAGCTGCTCAGGAGGGGGTTAACAATTTGATGACATGTCACTCACACAAGTACAGGTTTTTCTATTCCTGTTCTGCATATAACAAAAGGACGGATGGTGGATGGTGATGAAAATACATGCATCCGTTATCAGTGTGGACCCAAAGTGGGTGAACACTGCGCCATTTCTCCTGCAAAATTAATTTTCTTCAATGAAGGGACAAACAGAGATTTGAAGAATCTATAGAAAATAAACTTGGTTTATTTCCAAAAAAAAAAAAAAACAATACCCAAAAATAGTTTTCATTCTTTAAGAAAGTTGTCACAGAAAATCACAGACATAATTGTGATTATCTTAACAGACCTGAGCTTGATGCCTGAATGTACTGCAGTCATAGGATGTTATCCAGTGGCATTTTAGACTATACACTGAAGGCAAGACATTTTTAATATTGGATCCAATCAGCACGTCTTCATAGCTAAAATGAAAGGTGGCTTGCTAGTGCCTTTCAAAACAATCCAAAAGACCAAACTGGGTTAAGTTTAGGCAACCACTGCCGCTTTGTTAAGGCTGCACTATTCAGTATTTTTATATTAATAATGAATCAACTGACAGTATAATTTTAAAGAGATCACTGGTAATAGTCCCCCTCAACTTTAAAGAGACTTTAAAGCTGAGGAGGACTATTTTGTCTATTTTGGATCATCGTTTTTCTTTTCAGGCCATCAACTGTGCTCTCATCAACCTCATTTCCAGATACAGCAGGCAGCTGTTTCAGTTAAAAATCTCTAACAAACTCACCGATGCTACCTGCTCAACACTAAAAGAGAGACAGACTAAGGGTGTTTTCAAACCTGAGCTATTGAGTCCAGTTGAATCAGTGTCTGGTTTGTTTTCCACCTTGGTGTGATTCGTTTGGGCAGGTCTGAACACAGTTATTGAACTCGGGTGCATTCTGATTCACTTGGATTTTTCTCTGTGTGAAAAGAAACCAAATCGAGGGGAAAAGGCCCCAAGTTTATCATCTCATCCAGAGGAAGCATACTATAGGTTTAAAAACACATCTAACTTTTTAAAAACATTTAGGAGCTAAATAGCCAGGTATTTCCCTCAGGAGATGGGGGAGTGAACATACGAGTTACATTTTCCTTGTGGTGAGGAACTAAAACAGCTAAATCATCAATATGTTGTTTAATTTCTCTAGGGGCTGCTATCAGGGCTATAGACTTATAATAGTCTTGTTATGTTTATCTTCAATGTAAATAGCATCACAAGCTGAAACCTTATCCATGCCTTTCTCCTGTGTTCACTACTAGTGTTGTTGTGGGGGGAGGGTGCAGAAAGCGCGTAAGCAACAGGAAACCAGAGCAATGATCCTCAAACCATTAATTCATCTTTTCCGATTGGAATATCCTTCCTGAAACAGAGAAGCACTATGCTCTGCCATCAGGGATTTGGAGGAAGCGTTTAGGAGGGTGAGGCGGTGGGAGGTGCTGGAAGAGAGGGAGTGGGGGAAGAAGAGAGAAGAGAATAGTTCATTTCCCAAGGAGCCCTGGTAGAGACTATCAGGTTCTGAAGAGTGCACTCAGAGAGAAATTTTATCGCCTTCATATTTTTGTCTTCTGTAAACAGTACTTCTTATCTGTCCTCACCTCCTTCTCTACATCTGGAAAAGAGAGATCCTTTTTTGCATTTTTATGAGCTGCATTATGAAGCATAGCAAATCAATTTATGCTGCAGCTGTGTTGCTCTTAACTGAATCCTGCTGCTTTGTCAATGCATCATTTTAAACTACATTTATTTTTTAAAACAACTTAGCAAAAGCGTATCCTAGTGCTTGAGAAACCCTCCTTTCTATCTGGGTCTGTCTCTTTCTCTTTACATGGTAATTTGTTTTTGTCCCCTCTGTGCTCCTGTTGTTCGCGTGTTTTTGTGTATATGTGTGTGTATGGGGCACCACATGAATGTTGATGCCATGGAGTTGGGGAAACAAGATGTGGGGGCGAGTGTCAGCCCAGATTACAGCCAACCAGTCTCATTTCTTTGGCACCCACACACCAGGAACTTCTGACGTAATGTAAATAGTCATACAGCCTTAGGATGAAGACTGTAGTCATCCTCATCATTATCATTTTTATGATCATAATCTTCCCACCTCGATTCTTTAGCCCCTTTAGGTCTCTTCAGCAGAATGTAATAACTTGAGACAGAAAAAAGGTTTTGTTGACTCCAAAGACCGGCACTGAAAATTATTATCACATTTATGTGATATTAAATTTCAGTTTGCTGTGTCCTTGGCAAGCATTTCTTGTCTCATCTGAAACTACTAATATACAATATACTCTACAGTAATGCTCAAACTGTAACTTTCATTGCATCTTTAATTTCTCTGCTGAAATTCATGACATAAACAAATAATCAAAGAAAGCCAGAAACAGCAACAGCAAGTAAAACAGCAACTTTTCCTTTAAATGCCACACAGAACAAATACATCTATTATGTTCTGAGTTACAGTTTGCATTGCACTGTAATGGAAATCTCAATGTATGATACAATCAGTGGGGAATAAGGGATGTGACAATACTAGTAATCAGGGAGCGGGATTCCCATGTTTCTTAAATATTCCATAAAATGCTGCTTCTTTGAGTCCCCAGGTGTATTGTTCTGCCATTTGTCACTATATGCCAAATCTATATGTCCATGCATGTCAGAAAAGCATTTTTGTATATTTCTATATCAAACCCCATTCATTTTTCTTCCTTCACACAGATTTTGGGGCACCCATGGGACATATATAAAATTCCAAAATTCAAATCATTAAACCTGCAGGCCTACCAAATAGCACCATCAGCAACAACATGGGCCAGTGGAGTGCTAGTTATCAATAACATTACCAATTATTGGAAGCACTTTCTTCAGCTGATGTATATATGGCTTGACACTTGGGATTACAACATGCGCTGGGCGAGCTACCCTGTCTTCCTCTTCCTGCACCTCCTCCATATGTGGGGGTGAGGGAGGGGGTGAGTGACGCTCAACATCAGATTGAAAGCTAACATTAGTATCTCTGTCTATCTCTCCTGGCTAAACATCCTGTTTCATGTGGAAACATCAAACTGGAGGAAAACTGTGATCTGAAAACTCTTTCATACAACCTTCTAGGGCTGAGCAATATGGCAAAGAAATCAAATCTTTTTTCAAGCTTGTGGTTGATTAACGATTATAATCGATTTTTGTTTGCGTGTAAAATGCAGGCTTAAAAACCCTTATTTTCTTAAGACAGTCGAGCAAGACTAAGAAAAAGACCTGCACCACCTGCAAATCTGTCATCATTAAGTATAAAATGCAGGTTATCCCACACAGTTATTGACTGTCAGTACCAGATGCTTCATGGGCATCCAGTTTAATAATCAGTTTCAGCACAGACAGAGCAGAAAGGTCAGCTCACTAATTGACTGCTGCTGTTTGTGTTTCTTTATAAGACATCACCCTGATATCTGCAGACTGCTGGTTAGTGTTTGCTACCTGGCAGGCAGGGACAAACTTAACAATAGAATAGAATAGAATCTGAAAACTTCAGTGGACTCGCAGCACTTAAACTTTCATTATCAAAGATGATACCTCATCAAGTAACACAAACTGAGAGCACAGATCAGTACGCAGAGTCATTTTCAGACTGTACTTTTCATAGATACGACTGAAATTCACTACAAGATAATCAGAGAGTCATGACAGCTGTAAACTGCAGGTGCGCATGTAGTTTAACTAATTATGTCACAGTTTACGGGACTGACGTGACTTAAAATGGTTAATGTATCAGTTACCGTCTACGTTACTTTCTGACTAAAAATAACCTTTTTGTCCTTACTGTAATAACTAGATTTTCACAATTTAGACATTTAACACATTATGCAAAAACAAAAATTCAAATTGATTGAATTAATTTGAGATATCGCCTAGCCCCACTACAACCTTCCATGAAATGATATAAGTATGTCAGTTTAAGGTGTGTACAAACAGATAAACACAAACATATATGCGTATGTAAATACATACATTGTGCACTATGTTACTAGACCGGATGAGTGTGTTAACCGAGGTAGCTGTGGCATTTGGCGTTTATTGCTATCCAGGGTTTAAGCAAAGGTGAGAAAAAGGCATTAGTATTGATTGCTCTTCTAAGGAGTCAAAACCACTTTAACTGCAGTTGTCTTTGTTTAATTCCAATCTGTCCCTTTCAGCAGTGTGTGCTCTTTACTGTGACCTCTAATAAGTGATGTCATCAGCCATCACAGCTACTGGTGGGAGGGCACTCCTCTAGGACAGCCCTTTCCCATCATTTGCAGTTAAAGAGGAACTAGGAACGTCCTCTCCCTGGGCCCTGAATACCCAGTTTCCTTTGCATTTGCAGAACCAGCCAAACCCACGAGCAACGTAGCTTTTCTGTCACACACACATCTATACAAATATTGTTATGTAAACCCACTGCCATGAATATCTTCCCTGGTGCATACATGCTTACACAAAAATACACACAACATCCTTGTACATGCATTCACATTTGTGCTTGTATAGTGTGCCCCCCTCTTTTTGTGCTGTACACGGCATGATTTTCTCAAATTTTAAAAAGTAGGGGACAGCGAGCAGACAAATTTATATTCTTGCTTAAAATCTGCTGATAGAAAGGGTGCCAAATGTTATAATTTGAACTAAGAAATCACAAATTACTGTGTTTGGGCAGCTGTGGTTGGGTAGCTCGTGATTTTCAGTCAGCAGCAGTTTCTGCTTGCAGATGTATGACGATGTTTGACCTAGTGAAGGGTTGCAATCCATTCATGCAATCTATCATTTCACTAGATGACATCTGACCGCACTCACACCCAGAGGGGATGAATGTAACAAACAACAGAATCTACAGTATTGTGCAATTACCAGAGCATCAACAAGGCTGAGGTGGAAAATGCTCCTCAGTTTATTTTACTGTCAGTAATGTCAGTGAATACATTGTGTTGTTATGAGTAGCCAAGCATGCCAGGAGTTCAAAGCAGACAAGGAGGTTTTGCCTGTGGAGCTGTTGTGACAAGGAGAATAATTGCGTCACGACCAGTATGACACGCAGTTCAGTCAAGGAATAGTGTATTAAAATTCACAAGGTTCAATGGTCAGTGCTGGTCTCACAGAGAAGATGCTCATTGATGCTGAAGAAGCAGCTACAAACATGACAGTCAGTGGGCAAAGCTGAGCCACTCCACAGAGCATTGTGTATTTCATCACTCACAATGGAAGAATCTGACTGAACCGTGTGAATTCTTGGATTGTCAAAATCATCCTCAGTCAGAATAAAGTGTTTTCAGCCTGTGCATTGTAAAATTGGGCTGCAGATTTTCTAACATTTCTGTCAAATGGTGGTATAGCTAATGTCCTCCTGTCTTCAAATTTCTCACTTTTAAGAAAAAATGTCAACATTCCAGCTTTTCAAATGTGAATATTTTGTGATTTCTTTTGTCTTCTATGGCAGTAAACTGAATATCTTTAGATTATAAACTAACAGTCAGGACAAAATAAGACATTTGAGGATGTTACCTTGGCTTTGGGAACAAGTGACTGATATTTTTCACCAATTTTGGACATTTTAAAGCCCAAAAGACTAATTGATTAATCTGGAAAATAATTGATAGATTAATTGATAATGAAATAATTGTTAATTGCAGCCCTACATGTAACAGAACAATTTTCTTTTCTTTTTTTTTTTAATTTGAACATATGAACTTTTGAACACCATTATCTCAACTGTTCTTGTGCCCAAAAATGTTTACATTAAAAAAAGGTGATCCACATAGTTGGGGGTATATATAGAATCAAATATAAAGCCACTGACACCCCTTTTTGCCCTGGTCTAATAGTTACACACAGCTTTTTAAGAAATACTGTATATAGCATGTTTCCCATTGGAAAAAGGACTGTTCTCCCAGTCTGTTCTCCACTTCATTATCTATATATCTTTTGCGTTAACCAGTCTCAATAAATGCAAAATTAACTGTCTTCTTCCTTTTCATTGGGTTTTCATTGACGGCCATTGATATACATTGTGGGAAATTTAATAAGTGTGTTTATTATTATTAAATTCTACCATTTTTAAAACTCATTAAACACAGTCTAATTGGTCTAGTCTCCATAAAAAGGGATGAATGGTTTGAAAATAGATCCACTCTATATATGCAGGATGATGGAAACAAAAGAAAACAGTGTAAAAAATTGAAATATAAAGACACAAATCCCGTTCAACTAATCCTAATCCTTTATGTTACATTATACCTGCTGACTGACCAGTGGAACGGCTCATGACACTCTTTCTTTGTCCCACAGATTTAAGATCTGTTATACTTCGATAAGATAGTCAAGTACTAGCTGGAGCACTTCTCCACCAATTCCCCTTTTATATCAGGAAAGAAAGACAGCTGACGCTCATGCCTCTCCACATTGTTCTTAGATTCAATTACTTTATTGTATTACATCATTTATTGTACTTGCTGCAAATGCATCATCTCTTAGTGTCCCCCCAAAAAAACGTGCATCGTACATCCAGTAACTCTGTCTGTTTGTTTTAAATTGCAAGGAATCTATGGCCTTGTCCCTAAGGGTTTCCACCAAACTTTGCTTGTTTGAGTACGATGAATGATGTTGGGAACCTGCAGGAATTGTTAGCTTCTCGTTTTAAATGTCTAAAAGAGTTTGCCCAATAACTAAATTAGCCACAAATCTTGCAAGGTCGCTTACTATGTGTACTTTTAAGTCTGTGCCCTTATACATCTCTGTTTATTCAGTATCTCCATTTAATGCACACAAACAGATGGAAGAACAGATTATTTTACGGTTGAGTCTCTTCAAGGCAGTTGGTGTTGCTCGACACTCAGCACTGTGGGGGGCTTATTGATATTGTTTACTATGAATACTGATTCTGTTCATCAAGATCAGACTTGCAGGTCAGGCACCCTTTAACCAGTCGCTTTTCCTCCTTAAAATCCACTATGGGCCTGTTTGCTCTAATTGAGAATCAACAAGCTTTCTGCAGGATCCTTGTGCTTATGTATGTGTGTCATCAGGCTGTAGAGCTTACTCTGTAAATCAAGAGGTCTTAAGTTTGTAAGGCAGACAGAGGAAGGTTACTGGTGGATTGACGGCATTGGAAAGTTGTGCATTAATGCTAAAGCATGGATCATCCTGTCATATCTGTTACCCAGTGACCCCATAAGTATATGGTTAAGGGGCTTATGAGATAGGGTTTTGATGTAAATTTTAAGACAACATGATGTTTGAGCCTCTGTAGGTTAAGGGAACTGCAACCTAGACTAAACTATGCAAGCAAAGCACAAAAATTAGTACATTAAGAGCAGTATATGAAAAGGTACAGCTTATTTTTGAATATTATTTGATAATTTCTGTATAATTACAGAGGTTGATACTATACTAATGAGGTATGAAATCAATACTGTATCTCTTCTACATAATGGAATATTGTGATTATTATTTGACAGTATCTATCTTAATCTATGTCTGGATTACTGACTGAGAAAGTAATATGACTATAGTGTACATGATCACAACCTTAAATATGAGTAAAACCCTTGTTAAAAAGCCTAATCTTCCTTCGTTTACATGCCTGTTATTGGGGAACCTCTTTTATTTTTATGTGAATCCATCAGGTAAAAACAAATGCTGGCTAAAGAGGCCAAAAATTCACTGTATGCAAACACTGGGAAAAAAATTAAGTGTGCAATATAGAACGAGTTTCGAATAAAGAGGCCGCTTTATATTTCTGTATGTCACTGACTTGCATGATTCCCCTCCTGTCGGGCCAATTAAAATGAAAAGATGAAGAGAGACCTTCAGATAAAACAGCCTGCAGAAAAAAATCAATCAAAACATAAGTAACAGACAGTTTTGGCTGGATTATCTATTTATGGTGCCAGTTAATATATTGTAGCATGATGAGCATTTTTCCCTCTGGACTTAGCTGAGCTTGGTTGTGCATGGCCTGGCTGCACTTGAACACAGCACAAAGACTACAGAGGATGACCTTACAGATTGATACCTGCAAACAACATTAGTAATACATTCCTTTTTTGGTCTAAAAACATTCTGAGAATATTACTTGTAATGTTTTAATAATGTTTTCAGCGGGAAGTTTTCTTTTGGTTCCTGGAACATTCTAGGATAACATTCTCTAAAAACTTCTTCCTAAAAATGTTTATTGATAACATTGTTACAATATTATGCCCAAATGTTCCTTAAAACGTTTTCAGCAGGATGTTTTTTTTGGTTCTCGGAATGTTCTAGTGTAACGTTCTCTAAGAACATCCTAAAAATGTTTGATGACAACCTTCTTAAAATGTTCAGTGATAACATTGTTAGAACATAATGCCCTGTGTTCTTCCTTTGTTATCATGTAACATTGTGGGAAGGTTTTATTAAAGACCATTCTATAATATGTTACCTCAACAACGTCCTCAAAACATCCTCAGAAGAGCAGTTAAAACATCATGTCTTAGTTAATATTTAACCTTACAGGAACATTATTTTAATGATAAACATCCTTAAAACATTCTTTCAACATTGCATTAAAAAGTTTTTTTTAAAACATTATTAGAACTTGTAGGTAATGCTAGCCAATGTTGTGGGAACGTTCCCTTCTAGCTGGGTTGTACTGTACTTGAGTATTTCCATTTTATGCTACTTTATACTTCCACTCCACTACATTTCAGAGGGAAATATTGTACTCTCTACTCCACTACATTGATTTTACAGCTCTAGTCACTTTTCAGATGAAGATTTGACACAATGGATAATATAACAAGCTTTTAAAATACAACACATTGTAAAGATGAAACCAGTGGTTTCCAATCTTTTTGGCTTTTTACGTCTTACAAAAAGCAGTGTGTACTCGGGGTCACATTTCAGATGTCTATGAGTTGTTAACAGCTCCACCAAAAAGTGATTTTTCCCTCTAAACTTCCCACATGGTTTCATTTCAGTAAATGTTCAAATGATCCAATATTTGATCAAAAATCAAAGATTAGAGAAAAAGTCCAAAAACTGAAAACAGATGCTTCTGATGCTTCAGTACAAATAATCTAGTTATGTCATATATAATAATATATCAGTCAGAGGGACGAAATGAGTAATTTTACTTTGCTGCTAATACTTATGCACCTTTACTTAAGCAGGATTTTTGATGCAGGACTTTTACTTGTAATGAAATATTTTAACATTGCTGTGTTGGTACTTTTACTTATATAAAGGATCTGAGTACTTCTTCCACCACTGTTTCATTGATTGTTCAAGGTTATCAATCAGCTAGGAACTAAGGAACTTGGTATTAAGTTCTGATTGAGTGCAGGTTGAAGGTTTAAGTCAAAGTGCATATGTTCATCATAGTCAGTGATTCCATTAAGTGTATTAGACAATTTGTAGAAAACATTTGTTGCTGGGTGTGTTAGTTAGTGGCCAGGGTCATGGATTCAATCAAGTTCAAATTGATCATTCTGATTTTTGAGGGGAAATGAGTGCACAGTCAATTTAAGATCAAATTGGGTTATGTGTTTACTTGATCAGTGCAGGCCATTGTAATGATTGGAGTGGGCTGGTTAACTCCTTTTTCTAAATTGCTAAAGCAGTGTGTGCAGCGTGGTACAATCGACTGATCCGAGGTTCTGGGATTGAAAGTCCAAAAAGTGGTGGAAACTGTGGAAGGAGATCTGTGGACTTTGTTGTCATGTTCAAGTTTAGTGGCTATCTGGCAATGAAGAGTCAAAGCTGACAATCTAGTCTTAGAAGAAAACAAACAGAACTTGGACTGAATAAAAATTAATAAGAGGCATGTGGCGTTATTAGTGTAGCCCTTTTTTTTCTTCCAAAAATGTCAATTTACAAGTCCAATTCATTTGATATTTTCTGTAAAAAAGTAAAAATAACTTGTTACTTCCCACCTCTGCTGATTAGTTTTGTACATGGTGGTAATTAGTTTCAAAGTTATTTGCTGGGAAAATTGCAGGAGAAATTTGTTTCTGTTTCAGATAATGATTACAAATTTCTTTGGGTGAAAACAAGTTTGGTTGTAGCCTCATGCATCACTGCGTTTAATTAAAATGCAAAGAAGTTCCCAAATGATTAATCATAATTTAGAGCATTCCCTTTAGCTTTACTTCTTTACAAAGTCTCTGACAGGAGTTGGTTTGGACTGAGTGCCTCAGCAGGCACCTTTATAGTAATCCTCCAACCTTGGCGGCGTACAGCTTTCTATTTTGTTCTTTCCATTTCTGCAAGAATACACAAGAGCTTAAAAACAAGGCCTACAATTAGTATATGTTAACAGGGGGAGGTTACACGTTCAATGAACGAGCTAATTGCTTTTTACTCTTAGAGGAACACATTAGATCTCCTTTTTAATGTTGTCTGGCAAGTGAAAAAGCAGAATGATAATAACAGAACACGTTCAATCTGATCACCTTTAGCAAGAGTGACTTGGAAAGCTGAAAGTAATGGTTTAGATTTAGAGGGTGATTAGAAAAAAATGTGAAGATTTAAAAAGTATTGTTTTTTTGTTCTTTATTTGACTTCCGCTTGTAATGAGAATAATAATAAACAACAGCAATTATAATAGGATAATGATGGGTCAGCAGATCAGTGCCCCAGGACCTGGAAGGGTTTCACCCTTTATTAGGTGCAAACAAACAGGAAGCTTAATGTCCTGGTCATCTGTGATACTCCCACCCTAAACCTCCCACCACTAGAATACTGGTTGTGTGTGTGTCTGTGTAGCCAAGTCCAGAGAAAGGCCATCTGTTACAATCTCACCTCACCCCTCTCTCTCGCTTTCCAAACCCCCGTTGTTTACCCTCCCACGTCCTCGTCCTCCTCCTACCTCTCAATAAACTGACTTACTGCTGTCTGCCCGTAACTAACAGCAGCTGAGCAGGACCCGATCTGGTCTGATTTCTGGTGTGAAAATTGTGAAAACTTTGGATAGGGAAAGGGAACATGGTAAAGTCTCATATATGCCAACAAATTCTCCAAATTAAACAACAAATTATGTTGTTTATATCCATGTTTACTTGCTAGCAGTCTTTTTCTTCACTGCCTTTGTAGGATCATTGATATGCTTCTTTGCACGTTACGACTGTTGATAACTGGAATAGTGTATAACAATTTATGTCCTGCGGCGCAATCCAAACAAAATGAGGACCCACTTGTTAGTTTATCTTTGACATAGTGGTGATTTTCTTTTCTTTCATACATATACAGGATTTTGCATTTTATGGTTACACTAGCTCCTCTGTCCTCTCCTCTGCTCTCTTTGTCGGTGTTTGACTGAGGGCGGGGCTCAGCTCCTCCCCACACACACACTCATAGAGCGGACAGCGGAGCAGAGAGGCTGCAGTGGAGACAGTGATCAGAGGCCTGTACTACAAAGCAGGGTTTGGGGTTAGTGGAGGTAACTTCAGGTTTAACTCTGGGTTTTCAGGGTTACGACAGTGGTTCACTTCTTACCGGGGTACATTGCCATGGTAACTTATGCTGAACAACTAGCAGGTTAACTTCAGAGGATTGGATCACAACCTGTCAACACCCTGACCACTGACCATCACTGGAGATCACTGTAAAAAAAGAGTCATCATTCTTACAGGTTCCTGACGTGGACAAAAGTCCTGAGTTACAATAAAGTGACAAGTAAAAAAGAGCAATATATATTTTTATAGGTCAGTGGAAACATTTTATTGTTCCAGGCTTTCTATTTCCACTCTGGTTTTTAAACAAGGCTTCTAACAACGGAGAGATTGTTTACATCACTAAACAAATAATGATGATTTTAGTTTAGCTAAGTTGATTTTATCCCCAGAGTGATAGTTGACAGTGTGGATGATTTTACACTCTGATTCATCACTGCAGCTCAGAGTAACATGAGACAACTGTGTGATGATAACTGGAAATAAAAGCGAGAGCTTGTCTTTTATTAGTAAAATAATCCACACACTGTTAATTGGCTCCCATGATTATAAATAGATAGACCTCATCAGTCATTAACTATGTTTCCACTCTTTGCTTCGGTAGCAGAAACAGTTAATTAATGTGACATATTCAGAATGGTTTCTTCGTCATCTAGCTAAATAGCAAAGCACTCTATACTTAAGTCATGTATAATAATATGTACATGTATTTTAAACCTTCGGCTACTTTTAATATTTAGAAATTATTTCTAGTCTTTCTACATCCTCTTATTCTGTTGTATGATTACAGGCTTGTTTACATTTCACCTCATTGAACATGACTTTTTACTGTCCGTAAAACAGAAGTTTTCCACAGGTACTCAGTATCACCGTGTCATCTCATATCACATGAAATACTTCATTCATGGTTCTGATGATGTCGCTTATAATTAACAACCCCACCTCTTTCACATGAACACGCTCATAGCTAGATCGAAAAACCCAAAGTTGACTGAGCAGGTTGATAACCAGCTTCGTAGTACTGGTTACCTGGATGATCAATGATAAAGAAAAGATATCCTGGGTATGTTGAACTTGCATTGTAGTACAGGCCCCTGGTGAAGTGAAAGAGAAAGTTATACTCAAGTTAACGACAACTGTGCTCGTTAGTGTAACTTCAATAAAAAGTAAAAAGCCAAAAAGTACTTTATTAAACCCCCTGTTCAACAAGCATAAACATGTAGAAAAGTGGTATTTTCAACTGCTTAGTCTGCAGTTTCGCATCCACCGCTGCTATGTTTCACACAACCACAGCGCACTGGTTAATTGGAGAATTGTTAAGAACAAGCTAAAACAAAAGCTGTCTGTATGTAACCTAACTGTTTAGTTTAGTAGGTAACGTATATTAAAAATTTGGCAAATTCTTGTAAACTTAGATATAGACTGAGATGGCAGCCCTCACTCCTAAACCAGCCCCCTCCTCTCTACCAGCGGTACCTGCAGGCAGTCAATCACAGAGTACAGGACAGGAGGAAGGACTGATAGTGACTAATGTCTGTGTACTTCATTCTTTGTAAACTTCACTTGGTATTTTGATGTCAGGAATATTATTCATTTTACTGACATTTTTAGATTTCTTACCAGTGAGATATTATTGAGTTTATATAGTGACTTTGCTGTTGTAAACATTACTGTTGTTGCTCTAGAAACAATATTGTCTATTCTAATCCTGTTCTGAATTTATTCTTTTTTTAAAATGATAACTTTCACAAACATTCCATAGTAATGAAAAAGAACTGCCAAGAGTATTGAAAAAGAACTGGACTGATAAGAGTATGGATAAGATAAAAATACAACCACACTCGTCCCAGCTGGCTTGTGGCTACAGCCTGACTATGGGAGGATGAGAAATCACAATTCAAATCCATTCACTATAAGCCTTGTTTTTACCATGGCACACAGTGTTTTTTTAAATAAATATTGTAATGATAATAGTCCAAAATTATGTGAAAATGCATAGCTTTTAGTAAAATCATATCATCTCCCACTCCCCACAGCACCTAAGCCCTCCAGAAACCTAGGGACAAGTCTGATATAATACTGTAAGGTATGGGGTAATCTGGGAGAGTAGGCAGAGGTAAACAGGCTACCATTACTGTGGTAATAACTCACTTGTTAACCTGCACAATAACACATAGTGTATGTAAAAGTGTAACTAGTTAACTATTTTAGTATGGCTTTAGCAAAAAAATGTGTCCAATAAGCAATAAATTGAAGTACATTTTTACACAAATGCAAACTATATGTAAGCTGGATGTCTAAAAACTTTTCAACCACAACTTCAGTCCAGTTTTAATGGACACCAGGATGTTATTTCATCATCTAATCACCAAAACCACACATACTGGGCTGCAAGGTCTGTTGCTCCAACAGTAGTGGCAAACTTCAACTGTTATAAAAAGAAATTCTTCATGTATTTTATGATATTTTTGCCATCACCACTAATTTGTCCATGGTTTGGCTGTGGTCTTCAGGTAAGTTGATATGCACAGCACTGTGCAAAAGTTTTAGCCACTAAAAGTAAAGTGAGGATGCTGTCAAAAATAATGCCATCAATAGTTTTTATTTATCAATTAACTTTATACAAAGTTCAGTAAACAGAAGAAACCTTGGTTGCTCCTGCATCTTGGAGAATCTGCCACAGTCCTGTGGATTTAGGCGTCTCAGTTGTTCCTGGCTCTTCATGTAATCCCAGACTGACTCCATGATGTTAAGATCAGGGCTCTGGTGGGGTCATTCCATCTGTTGACTCCTCATGACTGCTCATTCTTCTTGTCACTGAAGACAGTTCTTAATGACTTATTGTCATGCTGCAGAATAAATTTTGGACTGATCAGAGGCTTCCCTGATAGTATTGCTTTATGGATAAGAATCTAAACATCTAAAGTGCCCAAAACTCACAGTACAGTATATGCAAATACACATACATATGTATGTATATATATCCCTCTAATATATATATAATATGTGATTGACTGTGACACTTAGCTCAGGCACTCCCCTGGTTCTTCACATCGTTGAGTTGAATCATCCCCCTCTACTCCCCATCCCACCTGCCCAATAACAAACTAACTCATGCTTTGAGCTGCTGGGTTTCTATACGTCAGCTTATTTGTGCCTGTAATTATGGGCTGCAGTAAAACCCACTGGCCAGAAATTGTTCTGTAAATAACAGCAAAAAGTGCTGTATTGTCACAGCAAAGTCAGTGAAGAGATTAATAACACAAGTACGTACCATAGAACTCCATGATAATTGCTCTCAAGGGGAATTGGTGTATGTGTGTGTGAGAGAGAGAGAGTAAGAGAGAGACAGGCTATGAATACAATGAGATCAGCTGCAAGTAAATCATCGCAAAGCCACATTTATCACTGAGGCTGAAACGTAATTAGCCTGTTGTAGCGAGGGCAGGCACATTCTCCAATGACAGACATATGCAGACATTTACAGCTTCATTCAGGCCAGGAACCAGGAGGTTATGCTATAAAAAACACAAATCTCTCATCTACAGTAATAGGTGTACCTGTACATTATGTTTTGAGGGGTACAGTATGTGTCTTTCTGTTTACTTCTGTATGCTTGCAGCATTGTGTGTGCTAATTGGACTTGTACACTGAAACTTCAGTGAGGACATTTTTGCAAAGTCAGGTCATTTTGTGTTTATATTCAGGTGAGTGTTGATGTTGGGCATGTAGCGCAGATGTTTAAACTTATAGTTATGGGACAGGCATGAATGTCAGTGGATGGATCTCACAAGGACAGAAGTACAACTACTGTGTGTGTGTGTGTAAGTTTGCACTCACTCTTAATGAAGCCGGTCCCATGGGTGCAGTGATCTTCCCAACGGAGGCTTTTCACGGTGTGGGTAGTACAGGTTAGAGCAACCTCCCTGCTGCTGTTGTACTCCAAGAAAATTGCTGTTGAACCCTTGAGGAGGAATCAGCAGAGAATTCAACACAAACGTCTCGACTTCAAACCTTGCATGCAGTGAAGCTGCAGTAATTTAAGCCATATCTGCACTAATGTGGGTGAATGTGACAACACTGTATATGTGTTCAAAGATTCACATACACCATACACACTGGTATTTTTAGATTGTTTTCTAAAAATTAATTAACAAAGGTCATAACAATAATACAAGAGTTAAACCTCCTCTAGTGGACATGTGTGTGCCACTTGAGCCTGAAACTTTAAACTGGTTACACCAAAACATTTTTACTTTGCCTGTTTGGCATTTATGTCAAGTGTTAAGAAGTGCACTGGCAAGCCAGGACTCTCTGAAATAGATCTATAAAAATCATACACCATTGCTTTTACACTTTAGTTGTCAAAAATGTTAGTGTGAATTGAAAATCAAACAAGGACTCCAAAGAGTTTTAAATCCAAACAGTGAATGTTTAATGATATTTCTGATGATCTCAATCCAGCTGAGCATGTTTTTCACCTGCTGAAGACCAGACTGAAAGCAAAAAAAAACAAAAAAAAAAACATGCAGGAAGCAATACAGCAATACAGACCTGTCAGAGCATGACCAGGGGAAATGCATCAGCTCATGTCTGTGAGTCCAAGAAATAGGGGACAATGTATATAACACAGTTCAGTTTACCCTCAAATTACAGCTGAGAGTCAACACTTTAACCTCACAGTCATTGTTTCATTTTGAATCCAGTCCAGCCTACAGAGCCAAAACAATGAAAAATGTGTTACTGTCCTAATACTTTTTGGCTACACTGTATGTAATCGTATAGACTATAAATAAGTCTCTTAGATATATTGTGTATATCTTCCTTACATATCTCTACATACATAACCCTTTACTTTCTCTATCGAACCATACCAACTACATTTTCATGACTTTCATGACCCTGTAACTGAAAAAGGAAATATGCTCTTGCTCAAAGGAACAACAAACCTGATTGATACTAAGTTGTGATTAAGCACTTGCCCCCAGTATTTCTGCTGATTTATTTTGGATTCAAATCTATTCTTTGCTACTTTACAAGTCCACTTCTCTAGCCTTGGACCTGCTGTTATTCTTCATATCCATTCACACCCTTTCGTTTCTCCTTATGTGATCGTTCAACCACAAACACATGGGGCACAATATAAATTCGAGTGTTAAAACTCCATTTGCTTAATACCAAAATGCAGAATGACTTACCTAGTCTGAAGCAACTGTAGTTGTAGCGTTGTGTAAATGTTTAACTGTACTTTATGTTGCCTGTATCACAAACAAACCATCTCTCTTTCTTTCCCACTTTCTCCATCATCCTCTCTTTCTCTCATGTGCAGGGCTGTTTGAGGAAGTACCATTCTTAGCAGTAGCACTGACTGATGCCACATCAGGCAACAACAGGCGCAACGGGGGCCCCAGCACATTTTGAGGCGCTTTCATCTCCCAGCATGCTTTGTGTTGTTGTTATCTGGCGTTTGCAGCCTGCTGTGGGACTAAACAGTAAACAGGAAGTGCTGTGCTGACACAGCCATGCCGCTAACGCCGTAGAGAGCCTCTGCAGCACTCAGAGCCAATTTTAATGATAATCAGCTATACATTCTTTCATTGTTGAAGTATCAGGCATCTGCACCTGAGTGTGTGTATGTGTGTGAGAGAGAGAATACGCTGTGTGCATACTGGAATGTCATTATTTGGCTTTTGGTTGCCTTATTGTGAGTGTTTTATGAATCAAATGATTTTTATTGGCTTATTTAGGTTTGATGGTGACTTTGATGCTTGTGTTATAATAATGAGCGTTTAAATATGTATCAGATATTTACGTTTGTAAATTAGTTGCAATTTATGTCCTTGTTAGTTTTATGCTTTTCTTATATGGATGAAGTAATTCTGCATGGGTGAAATAATTCACCTTAGGGAAATAGTTGTGTGCAGTGTCTAATAATATTGTGTGCATTTGTGTGTGTATGTGTGTCTTGTAGTGACTCAGCTGCAAGTAAGAAGTGAGATGAGCTGAGGACAGGAATGGAAATCAACAGGTTGTCACCTCTGGGCTACTGTATGGCCTCTGATGTATGTGTGTGTGTATGTGTGCGTCCAAGAGAGACATACACACACACACAGAGAAGGAGAGAGGAGGAAAGAGAGAGAGACGGGCAGCTCCTACCTCAGGGTGAGACTGAATCATTCAGCGACACTAGTAGCCAGAGGTGAGGCTAGTTCAGCCTCGCTGGTCACAAGTTTTCAAATTTTACGTTCTCGTCCTCAGCCAAGGGGCCTATTCTGAAAGTGTCAGGTCCTCATTTGTTAGATCACATCAAGCCAAATCAAGTCACCTATCAAGTAAAATGTATTAGATGTTGTATTTGCTGATGTTGAGCTGATGTATACCCCCGCAATTCATACATCATCTTGAGTCTGCTGCCATCCAGAATAAACCATGGACAGCTGTATATTCAGTTCTTTGTGACCACTCACCAGTTCAAATGTATGTCTTAAATGCAAGTAACTCTAATGTTAAACCACACTGCTTCCAATTAGAGAGTTTTACATATTGAAAACATCACTAAGAGTAATACAGCTCAACAGTCAAAGCATCATACAACACTGTATCTGCTATTTTTAAAAAAAACAAGCCAACAACATTATAACAATTGAGAAAACAACTGTGAAGCCACATGGGATTTTCTTTCATTTTTCTATTGTGAATTATAGTCTGACAAATCACCTTGAACTCTTGACTGACGGCTAATCACAGCTAGTTTGGGTGTAAACATCAACAGTAATTGAGACAATTCTGCTGAGGCAGTGTGAGCAGCAAGGATAATTATTGTGATTGTTGCTGTGAAATATTCCCATCAAAAAAGGCAAGGGTTTCAGAGGAGTGCCTGGGGCTTGACATGCTGTTTTTCAGGGATAAGCTCGCAGCCCATTAAGGTTTTAAGTGTTGAGCCTCAGTCACTCTCTCAAAACACTGTGGTTTACCTGCCCCAGTCAACAGCCAGGAAGATAATTAGCTTACTGAAGCAGGACAGTGGTACTCTACTGCCACTGAGTAAAGATGAATTGCTTTGCCATGTCTGAATTCTGTCGGTATATACGTACATAAATCAAACAGTGAACTACAGATAATCTACACTTGCAGCATGTGGGGATTCCTTATCAAATGACAGTTTGAACAAAACCACATCATATCATTATGAAACCCAAAGACAATAAGGTTTACATAGTTAACACATAGTAAACATTACACGTAATCATTATTGTTTTTGCTTCATGACTGATTTATCTTACCAGTAGCATGCTGCACAGCATTATTATTATTAGCAGTAGTAGTGGTAGTAGTAATTCATTGTTTTCTAAAGTGTATCTAACTTTTAATCCCACATAATAAACCATCTTAATAATTAATATCTAACACAGCTTAACCCCCAAAAATGTGTATAATGTAATTTTTACTGCAATATTTCTTTTATTTATTTAATTTTAATGTTTATTTGTGTAAGGACAAATATATAGCATGATGCCATGTACCACAGCATTTATAGCCTGTCTCTAAATGGGCCTTTAAAATACAGTGCATTAAACTTAACAATAAAATATAATAACATCCATTCCAAATTTCAAATTTCCTGCAATTTTGTTACGTTGGTTATGGATATATTACTCCAATGAATCAGTTGCGACTGTCTAACTTACTGTCTGACTAAGCTCATTAATGTCACATGCATGTTGAAATTAAGTTTTCTATTAATGAAAACTGCTTAACACATCAACACCACCACTCTAATGATAATTATAAGATATCTGTGATATTTTTGCAAGATTCTTTATAATCCACTGCACATTAAATTGCATTTAAAGTATATAATGTAATTAATGCAAATTATTCTGTATGAGAACATTTAGTATAAAACATAAAGAACTACTGTTTTTCTAAGCTTCTTGATTGTAGCATCCAAGTTAAACAAGTAAGCAAGACTGAATAACTGACTTCTTTAGTGAAAATGTGATAATTATTCAGAGCTAGTAGTAGACGTGTATTAAGCACTTTTTGGTTGCTATTGTACTACATAATGACATGTTCAACACTGTCAATTATGGAAATTAAGACAGAGGTTCAAAATAACCAAAACTATTCTTAAATCAAGTCCCCATCTTGATAACACGTATAGACTCAGCTGTCCAGACCAGAGATAGATTTCTACCATAAATTCTAGCATGAAGTATAACAGCCAATGATTTATAAATGGCCATGTATTGTAAGTCAAGAGCAAGCTCAATGTTTGGTCTACTATGAACAGTAAATTTGCATCATTTTAGTTTTTTGCTGAAAAATATACCCCTATGCCCAATAGTGTGTGATTTACTGAGTTTAGAAAGGTTGCTGTGTGTAAAAGGTGTCTGGCAGTGGAGGGTTTTTATCTGCAATGCAGCAGTTGGGTGAATTGAGGAGAGGACTCTGACTCTGCCAGGGACTTAAACACCCTCTGATTGATCCATAGCATCTCTCTCAAAGTCTGGTGAAACCCAAAGACCACTCTCTTTCTTTAAGTGTCGGCTGAAATCCAAACAAGTTGATGGTCTTTTGTGAGAAACGGATAAATGTGGGACTGCAAGAAATCCATGTATGTTTCATGAACTGAAACTCTATCCAAACACAACCCTCTTCATCTACTTTATCTTGACCTTGACACCCCAACACACACTTGTAATAAAGCCCCCCCTCAACCCCCCATTATTTCACTGTAGTGCCTCTTGTTAGAGCTTTGTATATTTACTGACACTTTAAACTTGTGGTTTTTCACTCTCAGGCTGAACTGCTGAGCTTTTAACCTTTCAGTAAGCTTTCGGGATTGACAGTGAGAGTGTTTTTTCATGTTTTGCAGCAGTGAACATTCTCTTCCATGCTGTAAAATATTTACAGTGAAGTAAGTCTGTATTGTTATTTGTTTTTTAATGATAGGAAGGATCTGAACAAATGCTAATACGTGATTAGATACAAACATTGTTACCCAATGATATGAAGATCAGATACTGGGGAGAGTATTATATATGGGAGGAGAAAAATACCTTCTTTTGTTTTCTCCCATGATCATTTTGAGTTGTACTGAAAGATACTATCATCTTCTCATGAAACGCATGTTCTCCTGAGAAAAAGATGGTATGAAAGATATTCTGTCTGTTTTCTGCCAGAAGCAACATCAACGAAACTGAATCCTGCAGAATAAAAGCACCATCATAACAAGCATCGCAGTCAGCAAACTGACTAATAATCTTAAATTTGGGGCATAAACTGCACAATTTATATGTATAACTAGTCCTGCTGGTCTTTCCTTAATCTTTACACTATCACTTATTCTGTGGCTGTTTGAAACAAAACCACTCAAATACAGTGTTAATAAACGTTAGCTGTGCTGACCTATACTTAATCCTTACACTATAATCTATAAAAGTTGTTCTTTTATTTATTTAAACTACTCATCCCCATTGCTCAGTAGTGGCTGGATAGTTCAGAAGCAGACATTTTTTTCATGCTGACTAACTGGGACAAATTGGGTGGTGACACAGTCAATAGAGCTGAATTTTCTTTGATCATAAAACTTTAACTAAACCCAGGAAAAACCTGTTCCTTGAGTTGTTTCAGGTGTAATTTACTAGAGCACAGCTTTAAGACATCATCAACCCAAGATGGGTTACATCAGTTACATCAGTAAAAGGAAGATGACGGCGTGCGGTAAGGCAGGTGCTGCTGCGTTGCCATCCAGCTTTCAAAATCTTTCTCTGCAACAGTGATACCATACTGCAAGTGGTAATGTACTCAAAAGTTGCTTCATTTCAAGATTACTACACTGATTGTCATCTATATTGTGACTCTTGTTGCCAGTTCAATGCAGCTGTGGTCAACAGCCATTTCCAAAAACAAAATGACTAAACGCAAGTCTCCTAAACTGCTGTGGAAACTTTCTTGATACCTGTTTATCACACTCCTGCTTGTGGGGGATGCCAACTGCGAGGGACGTGGGCCCAGATTGACATCCTCCAGTGGCACTTGCAGAGAATGTGCATCACTATCCTGGCTTGGATGATATTAAACTGGGGTGTGAATTTACTGCTATAAACAGCAATCTGCTTACCACTGGGTGAGTTTTTAGCTGATTCAATACCAATAACTACATCACCAGCAGAAATCTTGCTAAGTGTTGTGCCACCTTCCATGGAGAATCATTTTCAAAGGATAAACTCTGCATCTCCAAACAAGTCAAAATGCAAGATAAATCCTGCAAGTGTGAAGCCCCGCAGCTTTAAACTTCTCGGCAGTGAACCAGGCTTGCATTCTGTGGGACTCTCGAGCTAAACCAAGGGGGTTATTAAGTGGACATTTGAATATTCAAATCGCTATTCCTAAAAGTGAACAACTACAACATCTTCTATATGAATCAAATTTGGACTTCCTATGCCTATCAGAGACATGGTTATATGAAAGTCCCCTGCTGATGGCTACAATGTTTAAACGAGACAACTGATGGTCACGATGAGGGTGTGCTATTTTATGTCAAGGACAGTATAAGCTGTAAGCAGATCCAATGGCCATGTGTTAATGACTTAGAATGTATTAGTCTCAAATTAACTCTTTCAGCCAAAATGTCATTTACTATGATTGGAATTTATATAGCCCCATCTGCAAAAAAAATGTGTTTTATTATAAGTTGAATACCTTTCTTAAAGAGTGTGATAACAATGAGATCATTTTATTAGGAGATTTTAATATAAATTGTAATGATAAAGCAAAATGGAAAGAGCTAAAATGTGTAACAAGCAATTTTAATTTTCAAAAGGTTATTGAAGGACCAACTTGGATAACTAGTTCCTCAGAAACGCTTATTGATGTGGCTTTCACTAATAGACAAGAAAGAATAAAGAAATATCACAATCTGGTTACATGATTGTGTCACCACAATATGATTCTGATTCTGTAAGAAAGCTCACTAAAAGGAGATTTAATATATCAGCCTACAAGGAGATAGAACAGTATAAAATTCCTAATAGTCATTTAACCAATCTTGAAAATGTAATCAAAGAAATAAATTGGAATGACCTTGTACATAATAGTATGGATGATAATTGTAATTCTTTCATGACTGAATTTCAAACAACTATACACAGTTTTATGAGGAAAGTGAAATGCAAACCAGGCCAAAGATACTATCTACCATGGTTAAATGAAAAGTACGGTCACTCATGAAACAAAGGGACCATACTCCGAAGATGGCTCACAAGAATAAGGTAGAACATGGGAGAGGTTTATTTACCACACTGAAAAATAAGGTTGTAAAAGAGCTCAGAAAGGCAAAAGCAACATCTTTCATTAATGCTATTAGTGAAGCAAAGGGAAATGCCAAAGAAATCTGGCAGAATTTAAAGGAAGTAACAGGGATATCTAATCCCATTAATAAAACAATAGAACTGAATACCGAGGGAAATGTGACCCATGATCCAAGTAAAGTGGCAACAGCATTTAATGCTTATCTTATTGATTCTACAAAAACTCTGACTCAGAATCTCCCTGGATTTAATTATTCTGTCTCTGAATGTTGATGCTCCCACTCTGACTTTTAGAGAAGTGACCAACTCCTAGGTACATATAATTATTATTTCCTCTCTTAATTGTTCAAGGGCAAAGAACGCATATGGGATGGACACAGTATTTATCAAAACCCATGAGGAGGCACTCATTCATCCTATTTCAAAAATTGTTAATTGGTCCATTAATGAAAGAGTTCAAATCAGGTGAACACCTGTTTAGTAACTACAGACCGATCAGTACCCTTTTGGCAGTGTCAGAAATTGCAGAAAAATTGATCTCTGAACAGATAACAGATAACTACTTCCTTCTCATTGCATACAATGCAATTTGGGTTTCGAAAACATCATACCACTGAAACTGCACATTTTTTTCTTCTTGAAAATATTATGGTTAAATTGGACAAGGGAGGTGTGATAGGGGCTGCCTTCCCTGACATAAATAAAGCTTTTGATACAATTAATCATGAGGTTATAATTACTAATCTTTCAACTATTTAATTAGATGGATAAAATCATACATTATAGACAGAAAACAATGTGTTTGCATAACCCATAAAACCTCACAAATGGTTGATAATTATGTTGGTGTACCTACAGGTTCAACTTTGTGTCCTCTGTTACTTAGTTTGTATATTAATGACCTACCTGAAGTTTGTCCACCTACTGTAACTTGTCATCAGATGTGCGCTGATGATACGTACGAGAAAACAAGAAGCAAGCTGCAGAGGAAATGTCAGCTGCAAAAGTCAACATTTCTAATTGGTTAACAAGCTCATGTTTATACCCCAATGCCTGTATGTATGTTTTTTCCAAAGTCTGCAAATAGAGATCCAGACCCAGATGTTGTAGTAGCAGAGAGAAGACTATCAGTAATACATGAGTTTAAATATTTAGGCATAATAATAGATTCACAACTCACATTCAAAACACAAGTTAAAAAAGTTGTGAACAGAATCAAATTCAATTTGGCAAATGTCAGACACATTAGGAATAATTTAACTGCTGAGGCCTCAAAGTTGTTCATCAATGCCATGATTTTCTCACACATGAACTACTGTGTTACCAGATGGACACAGACAGGTAGGACCACATTACAATCAGCAGAAACACTTTATAAGCAGGCTTTGAAAACATTGGATAAAAAGTCAAATTATATCATCATTGCAAAATTTTAACTAAATATGATTTCTTAAACTGGGAAAACATGATCAAATTTGCAGATATCCTACTTGTTTATAAAAAAATGTATGGTCTGGCAACCCCTCCACTCAATTAATCTAGGGGATTATAAAATTCCACATAGAAAAAGTACCTTTGCACAGTCAACCTTTTCCTATCAAGCAGTACATACCTGGAACACTATACCCACAGAAATAAGGAACATCACCTTTCTAATTTTTTTCTCCAAATCTGTAAAACAGTGGTTATTGGACAATGAAACATGCTGTCATAATCTGGAGTAGTAGTTATGTCATTGTTTTACCATTTATCTGTGTTTATGTACTTTTGTATGTTTTCTTTTAATGTTTTTTATGTACCATCAACCTGGGACTGCAGATGAAAATGAGCCTTTATGGCTAAATCTGGCACATTTACATGATGGACCCAAGTGCTAATGTTAATTAATGTGCATTGTCCCTTCTTAAATAAAATAAACGGATAATGGATGGATATAAAATATATTCTACCACCATCATTACTTTCACTCAACCCCTTCTCTTCCTGATTCACAATTTTCTTTGTTATCCTGTAGACCCCCAGCAACAATATTAAACTCTCTGGTTCACCAGGTGCTAATATGAAAATGTTAATCCTATCCTATAGTGCTGAAGGCAGCGCAAATTGATGCCAGCTCTGTGTCGACAGCTGTGTGATCTGAATAGACTTCTTTAATGTGCTCCATCTTCTCAACATAAATGAAAATATATTTTCCTTCAAGCTGATGGTCATGTGCTAGATTTAATGCTACATCAGCCCACGGCTATCTCTTTATGCTTCAATGGAAGGATTTTAACCACTAAAGGGCTATATAAAGGCCATCTGCCTGTCTCATTAGTGCCAACTTTCCTGTGTTTCTGCCTTCAGAGGATAAAGGTCTGTCATGGGAGATGGTTGCATGATATTTTTGATTCTTATTGGTTAAGATGAAAGCATCGGCTCTTGTACCATGACCTTTCTTAAGCACACAAATCTTGTATCCGCAAAAGTCACAGGTACACGGCAGCTCAACATTTAGCATCACTTCTGCAGGTCGGAAAACAAATCAACAAACACACACACACACACACACACACACACACACACACACACACACACACACACACACACAACTGTACATACTGACAAGGATAATCAGAGGTAAAGTTCTCTGGCTCTGTGTTTTTATGTAGAGCTGTGCGCTTTGCCAACAGATTAGGAGGGGGAGGTAACTCTTTAGTAGATAAAGATAATATAGGGGGCATAATAATAATCACAGAAGCTTGGCCAGTAGAGGAGGGAGGCTACATAAGTATCTAAGCTGTCTCTATATAACACTATAACGCTAACAGAAGTTAGAAATTGCTTTACAGAAAGAGTCAATGTCTGAGCTTTCGATTGAAGATGATGACCAGTGATGAGAAACACACAACCACCTTGGAACAACAAACAGTTCTTGCTTTGAGGTCCTGACACTCCTTCAAGGTTGAGATAGCAACACTTTAACTATTTGGCCATGTAATGTCAAAAGTAAACAAAGAACAATGATCCAGGAAATTACGATTCTTGGACAGGAATGGGAGTATGAAGACAGTAGATCTATAGTTCTCAGGGGGATCTTAACTAGCTTTTCATATGTTCCAGTTGCAGTGGCAGCTTGCTCAAAAAGTTTGGGACATGGCAAGTAATAGGAGAGCTATTCACGTGAATGTAGGGGCCAATGGTGTCAATTACTCTTTTCAGAACTGATGGTGCAATATGTCAAATGTACTAGAAGATGGATTCATATGTGAAATAACATCTAAAAGAACATTATATCTTATTAACCCTGTTTGAAATATTAAATGGGGTTACACTGGCTTTGAATAACAGGAAAATCAGTTTTTACTGAATGCTGGTTAATGCCAGTGATTTTGGTTTTTATCCACAAAGTCATGGACTGAGTGATGTTTAAAAGCCTATTACTGTAGCTGTCTGGAAACCAATCCTGGGTTTTATTTTGTTTGTTTGCGGTCGGTTCACAGAAATAAGTAGGTCACACATCCTTAACTTTATGGTTGTACAAAGCCAGGAGCCATTTCAGAAATAACAGATGCATGTCAAGTTTGTTTCTCTTCTGTCTTGGCCTGTTTGAATTTGTGTTTGAAACTGCACTGTGCTGTCTTAGTGGCAAATGATTGATTACTAGAACAAACCATGTTTTTAGATGCACAATGGAGTTTCAAGGCTGAAAAGTAATGCGCGTTAAATTTGTTTACCAGGTCACTGGGGTGTACAAGAAATAATACTCTGTCTATTTCCCTGTCTTCAGAAGAATCTACATTAAAGACAAAACATTAATGACCAGATATATGGATGTCTTTAACATGGAATATATTCAACATGAAACCAAAATTTTAAATTGAATCAAGTGTTTGACCATGGTCAGCGAGAGACAGACATTTGACTTGAACTGAATCATGTCAAATGCTAAAATTAATCTCAGATCAGTTGCAGTTACTCTCATCATCAGCAGGGGGCGAACAGGGGCCACACACAGCAACCCCCCCCCCCCCCCCCCCCCCACACACACACACACACTATATACCTCTGTCCCATGTGACGGAGAGAGAGAGAAATGTGATTTCGCTAGAAGGCCAGACAATTAGTAGCTGTTGGAGGAACGCATGACACACATCTCAGCTGAGAAAGGAGAACAAGACTGACAGAGGGAGGCAGACTCATGGGACGAGAGCAGAGGGAGGGGGGCTTATTCAAATGCTTAATCGCCACCAAGTCTGGGGAGTCAGTAAAATGATTTGGACCATTATGTGACACTCCACCTGCAATATTTTCATTTCGCTGTGTCCATCTTCATTTGTCCCTGTCAACATGAAATTAAAGCTTCAATTAGTGAAACGTCACACAAGCACAAATTAAAGCAATTGGGTAAAAAATGCCTCTGATCTCCTCCCTTGCCAACCAATTTCCTTGCGGTATTAGTTGTATTTTTATTATAAATAATATTTTTTGGCACACAGCATGGATGTTGAATTCAACCATGTGCCATTCACGACGCTGATGATGTTTTAATACACCAGTGTGCGTCAGTGACTAATCTGCAACGCGAAGGAGCAATCATGTATGTCGAAATTTCCAGTGAGAGACGTAATTAGATGATTTGTGACTGTATGTGAAGCTCAGGTGTGTGTGTGTGTGTGTGTGTGTGTGTGTGTGGTGGTGGTGGGGGGGGGGGGGGGGGGGGGGGGGGGGGGTATTTGACCGAAAAAAGATGAAAGTGCGTTCCTCTGTCCCTCAGGCATGCCCATAAACCCGTGGCGCTCGCACAAAAGCACTAGTGCGCGTGCATGACACATGCACGAAACCTGACGAAAAATTAAAGCAATACCCCTGTAGCCTAACATTGTACTTCAATGTGTCTATGGTGCTGAAGGTTTATTGACCTATTACATCACTCTTGTTTCCATCGGAATGGAAGAGTCACACGCACACACAGACACACAGACCCCCCCCCCCCCCCCCACACACACACACACACACACACACTATGTCATCCTCAATTCACTTTCCATCCCTTTCCTTTTGCTTCTCTCACTCAAGGCATCCCGCGCAAGCCTGTGTGTGTGTTTTGGGAGCATCTTGTGTGTTTGTGTGTGTGAGCTGAATTCTCTCAGCGAGCAGAGAGAGAGAGAGAGAGAGAGAGAGAGAGAGAGAGAGAGAGAGAGAGAGAGAGAGACAGAGAGAGAAGAGTTTTGTATAGGGGAGGGACAGACATTCTCCAACCGGGGAGCAGAGCCTTAGTCTGGGCAGCCAGGAGCAGCAGCAGCGCTGTCTGCATCCCGCTTTGGACTAGACACCCCGCGCTGTGACACGGTCTACGAGCAGGGGTGTGTGACTGTGTGTTTGTGTGTGTGCGCGTGTGCGTGTGTGTCAACCGTTGAGCAAATAAAAGCCAGCAGCATGCGGCATTAAAAGGAAGCATTTTCGGTACCCCATAACGCGAACAGGGGAGCACAGCAGAGGAGCCAGAGACTGGGGTACAGAAGGTTGGCATGGAGGAGAGGTGTGTGTGTGTTTCTGCGCGGAGGCAGGGCTGTGGGATGTGGTGTCTGACGGACGCGGAGCGATGCTGTGAGCTCTGGTATTAGCAGGCAGCTGCGCACCGAGCCGCTCTGTCCCCTCCCTCCCCTCCCCAGCATCGCTGCTTTGCTCGCACCGACCATTCGCTGAAACCGGGGAATCGGCTCCACACGGCTCGCTGTGCTCACTACCACTGGCGTCCTGCACGGGGATTTGACACAACCAGGTATGTGCAGCGGCGTGGACCATTTGGGAGCAGGATGCGTGTTTGCATGGCGTGGGGATCTTGACTGTTTGACTTCATCCTTAATCTTCTTGTTGCTTCCCTCCCCTCCCTCTGTGGCCCTGTCAGTGGATTAATGAAACGTTATTTGAGAATGATGCGGAGATGGCATCATCTGTCGATGTAACTGGGGTGAAATAATACAAAAATGCAAAGGTATTAATGGTATTTAGTGGTTTTGTTGTTAATTTAAAAAAAAAAAATCAGATCTAATACAAACACAAATGTCCCATTGCTCCCATTCTCACCTTTCCCCATGTTGTTATGCATAACGGCACAACATGAACGCATGAGAGCAATGCTGTTGTTTCACACTGAGCAAATGCGATGAGACTGGTTCTCGTCATGCTGGCCAAAGAAACGGTAACAATTTGATTTATGAGGGGAGACAATCTGTTGTGATGTTGGCTGGTTTCCGAGGGCTGCAGGCAGATATTTCACTGTTGGGAAATACACAGGTTAGGAGAAGGGAGGCAGAATGTAGCTGAGGATGGGCGTGAGGGCAATATGATCTGAGGATGCACACACCCTCACACGCTCAAACACCCCCCCCCCCCTCCCCGTAGTGCTCCTCTCTTCTCTCAGAGCAGAAAACGCATGCTTAAAAACAATCATGCACGGAGGCATGCATGGCTGACATGTGTGTGCATGCAGGGCTGCACACACAGAGGCACAGGCACTCACCCACGTACACTAATCCACACTCGGCCATAATCCATAATCATGTGTTCTGGAGACATGACGCAACACATGAGCATCTCTCATCTATATGTATCCGTTTCTAAAGGTTTGCAGTCCTGCATCTCATACAGAATATGAGAATGAGCAGCACATCACAGCATGTAGTGTAATTGGTTGCAGCATAATAATCTTAAATTGGCATACTTGCGTTTTCATCAGGAGAAAAGAGCAGATTGTACTATTGTGAGAAATAGGTTAGCATGCCTCCAACTGACACTCATTTTCATTAAAGGAGAGTGGCAGAGATTGTAAGGCTGTGAGAAATGGAGTGTTTCAGAGTGCTCTGCTAATCAGATGCATTAGGAAAAAAGGGGGAAATAGGTCCCTGGACATTAATGCAGGGCCTGGGGTAGCAGTGCCTCAGAGCAGAGGGAGTGGGTGTGGCTGAGGTGCTCCCCTTTCTCTGGAGGTTTCTCTAGTCTGACTCACAAATGGGAGGGGCGCTATACCTCAGGACCACAGGAATTCCCAGAATTTCTTTTGTCACAGTAGCAGGCAACTCATTTTTCAGCGCTCCTATCTGATCATGCAAGATGATCAAGGATAACCTGTATTTTGTGACATGCTAGACATGCGGTTGATGAATAAGTTAAATACAGTCACACAGTGCCTTGCTCAAAGGCGCAGAACACTGGCATTGTATAGGCTGGAAGGAGCGGTGCCACAGGCTGGTGAAGGCATAGTCATGTATTTCACAGGCATATGGAACATATAACATACTTGAACATGTCATAATATATATCTAAAACCTAATTGTATTATGGACCAATAAACTCAATTATAGATACCGGACAGGGCCTTCTTTTATGGTTGATGGTGTGTGTATGAGCGAGCACATGCTACTTATTAAGTTACCTACCTGTGTATATTACTTATGAGCCATCTTATATAAAAAACTAATAGTCCATCTATCTCTGCGTACATGCTACAGAAGGAGTTCTATTAGCCCATATCTGCTTATATTATGCTACAAACTGCAGTAAGGATGCATAATAGAGAAGATACTGTAGATGTTGATAACTTAACGTAATCTCATTTTGTATGCACTAGTCATGATGGCTCTGAGTAAATGGTATCATTTCATTTGTGGAACATTAGCTGCTGAGCCTGCTCACAGAGCCATGTCTTTCTGGTCAAACTGATAAAATGAAGATGAGTGGGAAAAGGTGATCTATTATCTGTCATCCTTTTCTCCTAATTCTTGCATCATTACGCTCTAATGGGACGATACAGGCGATACCTCGTGGGCATTATCAAGTCATTTGCGTATCAACCCCAGCTCTGGAAGAGGCTGAATGCTTCATTTGTCAAACCTTAACATGCAGATGTCAGGATGTTGGCTATGTCAAGAGAAAGGCAGCTCCCTAATTGGTAATCAACACTCATTAAACAGTAATACTCTTTCAGTGTGATTTGTCCAGACAGTGCAGTACAGTGCTTTATATAAGTGACATTTCAGTCATTGCTACAGTAAACAGTGACATATCCCAGACGCTGTCAGCCATAATTGTGTCTCTTGCTCAATACAGTACATCAAGTACATTACAAAAATTTGCATCACAAATTCATAGTAATTGGTTGAAATTAACCAGCATTCATTGTTAGGTGTATTTTGTGAGGAGCACTGTATGATGATGATCCATGACTGTTGACTCATTCAACAAAACAACGACAACAAAAAACAAACAAACAAAAAAAAGCATTAATGTGTTGGTTAAATAGACTTCCTACAATGAGCTATCATAATTTTGCAAATTCATTTTTATGGGTTGATAGGGGTTATTATTTGAAATGTTATGCAAAACCAATTTCCTAAAAGCAAGATCAATTTTCTTTTAACGATGAACAGAACCCTGAACAGAAAACAAATTTGGACTTAAGCTTGGAAAATTCCCATTTTCAGCAAAGGAGGCATTTCTGTCTCCGCCAACCCTCCCACGCAGAATAGGAAGCCGTTTCCAAAATGATACAAATCTAATACTTATTAAACTTGACATTTGAGTCACATGGAGAATACAAATTTTTGGATCAGCAGTTCCAAGAATTAAACTTATAGACTCGATGGCTGGAGTTACTGAATTGAGTTATGTACACATTGTGTTTTCAACCCAATTATTCAAAGTGAGAATATTCATAAAAAGATCTGGTTTTACACAATTCAAGCCTAAACAATATACCATTTATATTTTTATCCCTTATCTTTGCATTTCCAACTATGAATAATGGAATTTTTTTGCAACCGATTGATTGAGTTTCTATAATCTGCTATTGCTGTCACCCAAATGTCTAACTCATTTATAATTTAGTAGTGTATTCCCTGCAAATCATTTCATTTTGTTCATTTTAATTCACTGCATTCCACTCATGATTTCTCTCTTTCACTTATTGTATGCCCACATTTCATTCTGCTCATTATATTGTATTATTTAAGGGTGCAGATAATAAATATATTCATTTATTACACTCATTTTTGGAATTTCTTTCTGCATGCTACAGTATAAGAAATCACTGAACGGGAAAAGAAAACACTAATTTCAGATTGACTGATTATAAATAAAAACTTGTTTTCCAATTATAATTAAATGGTGCATCTCACGAGTGTATGATATTAATTTTCCTGTCTTTGTTATTTTTAATAACTCATGAAACTCTGTATAGTCACAACACTTATCAATCGGCAAAGCACCGAGCCTGACATTCTGTTGCACAACACATTAAACCTTTGATAGCCATTGACATGCACATGATAGTGTTACCTGCTTTTCCTTAAATGAGATGCTTTTTCCTTGCCTTCCTCTGGGAAAAAGCCTCCAGCATGCCATTCAAATCCAAGGCTCTGACTGATCTATTTTAACTGCCATTAGTGATGAGAAGCTGAGTCACCTCTGGGTCATCTTGTTTCTTCATTCATTCTCAAAGCCCTGACACATCCACAGCCCATTCACTAGGATTCTTTTCACTTCTCTTGAGGACTTGTGAACATGTACAGACTACACTTGATTGGCATTTTGTTACAGCTGTTAGGGTGAGACAACTTACACTGTTATCATTCTTATTAGTATGTTGTGTTTCATAATAGCACTTAATTCCCAGCATAGTGCCTCTCAACTTCAACCAGAGGAGAATCTTATCAGCCGGAGTAATTGAAAACACCTTTGTGGTTTGTTTTACAATAGGCTTCCTGCAGCCAGCACTGATTTTCAACAGTGTTCAGTGTTTCCCCTAGAATTTTTTTCAGGCCTGGTGGTACGGACCGAAAAAACCCTAACGGGACGAGGCACACGGGATGGCATATTCGCGCGGTCAGCTTCAGTCAGGTGGCGCAGCAGGCGGTCTGCAATTTATATTTGCATTCAAATTTTTGTTTGCTTGGTATATTCAAGACTTAAAGTGGTCACAAGGAGAGGATGACTTAATAAGCTGTATTTATTGCATAAAATAAGCTGCCCCTCTCACTTCTTCCCCATCTTTATTTTTACTTGACTTCAGAGTTTTGGAGAAAAATGTTGATATATTTGTTTGTCCGTTACCCGCGTTATAGCTTTTTCTCTTTTTAGGCACTCTGCAGTAATTTAAAGGGACTCTGATAGCAGTTGCACTCGCATCACATCAAGAGTTTCCCAGGCAACGACAGAGAGGTTGACTCACGTTTCGGAACAGTGTTGTACAGAGGCTCCCAAACACTATTGATTATTGATATCTGAATGAATGGATATTTGGCGTTATTTTTGGCATTCAAAAAAAGATTTTTTTGGACTGATGGGGATTCTTGTTGGCCCGATGGCCTACCAGGCCTGTACAATTATAGGGGAAACACTGGTGTTTTTAGTCATATCCATATAGCTTGAGACCTTTTGCGCTTGGGTTGCCAATGGGCACCACCCCAATCAGCATGGTTCAAGATCTGTGCTTGCAACCCCTCTCTTTCTCCTTCTCTTCTCATCCAATATTATCTGCAAATTAGAGTGGTAGCAGCAGTAGAGTATAAGCAGAAAAGCTGATATTAGTATTTGACTTATATCCACCACTGTCCAAACCAAGTTTTTTCTCCAAGCTCAGGAGCTTCTTTAAGAATGTTACCCTGTTTTTCAGAGAAATGTGGTTCTAATTTTGCTTTATTGACCAAAGGTCCTGTTTCGTTTAAATACCCATACCGAAATATGTGAAATAAGTGAGTATTTTGGTAGGCTGTTTTTGATTATTCTGACTGACAAGACATCTTCTCAGGTTGAAATTGGGTGGAGATATAATGGTAATAATGTGATATAACCAAAATCTATTTATTAATAAATATGATAATGGTGTAAATAATCCCGCCCTCAGGTGCAGCAAAACTAACAGGAAGGAGATGTCAATCAAGCATGTACAAGTTGTACAAGCCCATGCAGTACTGAGAAGAGGTCTAATCAGGCAGCATAACTGAAAATGCTGGTATGGGTGTAGGCCTACTATAGGTGTGCAGGAGCTTTACATTATAAACTATAATCCTTGAGGAGTGGTTTTAGTTGGATAGCTTAGCACTGACAAGAAAAATTCATAATAACACAGAAACCAAGTGGAGTAATCCTTTCCTTCTCTAACAAATAAAGGTGCCCCTGAGCAAGGCATTTAACCCTACTGTGGCACTTCTCAGTTTTTTCATGCAAATATAGGTTTGAAAATCAGAAGCCAACCTGAGACTGTTGCTGAAAGTAGTTGAGGCAATGTCACAACATATTTAAACAATATCTGATGTATATGTCTGTCTGTTATTTATGGGGGGGGGGGGGGCAGTTTTGGGTCATGACCCATCAGTTGAAAAAGGCTGCTATTGGCTTTACGCCAGTCTCCAAGAAAGCTGAGTCATGAACCTCCTCATACCATAAAATATACTATAAAATATAAAGTCATCGCTCTACATCGCATCCTGTTTTCATTACATTTTCTAATGACTCATTTTGACTCTGCTTTTTCCATAGTGACCTGTGATGATATCAGGGCAGTTTTGGGACAGAATTCTGAAGGAATTTTAATTTACTTTTGACAGAATGACAACTTTGGTTAAAGTACTTTATTACTGTAGCTGCAGTTGGTAAGCTACAGCTCACCCAATGAAATGGATACAAAAGAGCAAGATCTTTACATATAATGAATATGTGTTCCTGCCCCAGGCCTGCCTGAAACCTTATCCCATGAAGTTAACAAAAACTCAAGCTCCTGGATTCATTCCATCATACAGTGCTGGCAGGAAAACCTCTATGCTGACAACCTAGCCTCAAGCCGTATTTATTAATGCCTGGTCCTTCTTCAGAGCAGGGCAATAAAAGCTAACTGTGATGCTGTGTTTCACAGCTCATTTGAAGTGAGCATGTCTCTGTGGTCATGAGACTGTAGACACATCAAGCGCTAAGCCCCAGAACTAATGTGGAGCAGCTGTCAGATCCTCTGGACAACAAACATCCCTCTTTCGACTCAGTTGGCCAGTTTCACTCTATAGAAAACACACACCTCTCACAGTCACTCCAAGCTGTTCAAGGTTTAACACTATGCAGCATGGCTCAATAAGTCTCTGGCCTATTTTCCACGAGCCTATGATGGCCATTTTATCCTCTCTGTAAAATATATAGTCTGCTGCACATATGCATTGTGACACCTGAATGGTTCAGGTGCTGGACCATTCCAATTACAACTAATTGGGACATAAAATACATGACAACATAGGCCATTAACTTCATCATTTTAACTAGTGAAGATGCCAGCATCATCCTCATCATTATAATCAATATATTGAACATAGCTGACACATTTTGTCTTCGATGTTTTGAAAATGAGGGGGAGAACTACTTAGTTCAGCCCCTGTATTAATACCAAATATTCAGCATTTTTCATCAAACTAGATATTTAGTTATTTGATTATATCATTAACACACTGTTGAACTATGATCATGCTTTAGTTTGATACTCCCTGTGTACTTTAGACCTCCTGTCTGAAAGCATTGAACAATTAGAATAACTATATCTTGCTGTAGAAGATTGATACATCAATTTAGCGTGTGGGTCTATTGACCTTGACTGACACATACACATACATGAATGCACATACAGTCATATGCACATGCAAGTGATCCCCATACAGCTTGAGACGTTCCACCCCCAAATCAATAACAAAATGGTCAATGGTCTTTACTTTGAATGTTAAAATTAATTGGGTTGGGTGAATGAATTGGGTTTCTAGATTTCTCAGTGAAAGATTTTATACATTATTTGTGTTAGGGATTTTATAATAAGCACTGTCTTGTTGACTGTGAATTGATAACTTTCTATTCTTTCTTCCTTCCTGCTTGTTGTGCTTACAATTTAAGTGTGATCAAGGAATCTGTATTCAAATTGTAAGTAAATATTCTTTTTTTTGTCTTTCAGAGAGATGTTCCTTTTCTGGAGAAAGGCCATTGGATTTAAAATCATTAGTGAGCCTTGACGTGGACTGCAGTTTTAGTGATTGTGAGCTGGGCTCCCACTGTCAAGCACAGGTTGATAGTGCTTGGCTCACCACCGCTGTATTCCCAGCCAACTTCTCCTCCACTAGATGACAATAAACAGTCTACAGGATTGCCATCCATGGTTTCTGATCTAATCAAGACTATATCATCCTACTTTGAAAAGATTTGCAAAGGAATGTTTACAAAGAAATTGGCAAACCCAATAAAGAAGAAAGAGAGAAGCGAAAATAAAGAGCCCAAATTGACCACTGATTTGCAAGCACACAATCTAACTCTTTCTACCACACTGAAGACTACAGTTAAAAAGATTTCCAAATGCTCTTCGGCACGTAACATATCACTTGAAGAAGACGACGGAAAGAACGACTGCTCGTCTCTTTCACCCACTTTTAGTTATCGTGTGGCTATAGCAAATGGACTCCCAAAAAACTCTCTTTTTTTGAATAATAATGAAAGTATCTTTCCTGAGGTTCTTTCGATTGATAGTAGCTACTCTGACTCTTTGAGTGAGACAAAACCTGTCCGGAGACTGGATGAGCATAAATCCCACACTATGCCAGTAAGACGAAACAGGAAGAGCCTCATCAGTTTGGCTCCCTCTGATGGCAGTTCTGAGGGAGAACGAGTGGAACGCTCCAGTCTGCACACACTTCGGCTGGGTGCTCTACGCAAGTTAAGAAAATGGAAGAAGAGTCAGGAATGTGTCTCCTCAGACTCCGAGGTGAGCAATTGGAGGAAAACACTGGGCATCCGGAGCAAGTCCTTGGATCGTGCTGGACGGCAGCAAAAGAGCTCAACCCTGGAGCCTGGCTCCTCCTCCACAGGCTGCATCAGTCAAACACAGGATGTTATGGAGATGATCTTCAAGGAGCTTCAGGGGATCAGCCAGATAGAGACAGAACTGTCTGAGCTGCGTGGCCATGTAAATGCCCTAAAGAGCTCCATTGATGAGATCTCTAGCAGTGTGGAAGTAGTTCAGAGTGAGATTGAGCAGCTTCGCTCAGGATTTGTCCAGTCTAGAAGGGAAACACGTGATATCCATGACTATATAAAACAAATTAGCCATCAGGCCAATAATTCAACCTTGCGGTTCATCAATGTTCCTGAAGAAAGGTCAGAGAAAACAGAGAGTCTAATATATAAAATACTAAAAGACAAAATGGGTTTCATTGATGCCCAGAAAACTATTAAAATTGAGCTTGCTCATAGGTTAGGGCAACAAAGAGAATGTTCTAATGCAAAACCTCGCCCTATTATTGTTATTTTTGCAACAACACAAGATAGGGATTTAGTCTTGAAAAAATGTTATAAACTTAAAGGAACTGGTATTACAGTTTCTACTGATAGCTTAACTCATGATGGAAAGGAGAGAAAAGACAAAACAATGTCTTCTTCACAAACCTATGAAAGCATGGATATAAAGGTCTCAGGAAAGGATAAAGTAGTGGAGAGCGATGATTGGGACTCAATGGACAGTGATAAAGAACTAGATGAATTAAGCAGAAATAAATATGCAATGGTAATTTCAAAGCCTGTCCACAAGAGCAAATCAGAGAAGAGGCGATCCCATGACCATAGCCGGTCAGGAGAGGAGGCAGGCTACTCAGGCACAGTTCACTATGCTGATGACTCTTACTATGACCCAGATAAGCATGGAAAGGCTTACTACTCTGATTTGACCCCTGGTTGGCTTTCCCAGAGTGACTATTCCACCCCTAAACTCAGCCGCTCTGAGTCTGACTGCTCAAAACTTTGCCAGTCATACTCGGAAGACTTCTCAGAGAGTCAATACTTTACACGGGCTAATGGCTGCTCGCTGCTGTCCTCCTCAGATCAGGAATTGTGGCAGAGAAAACAAGAGGACATGGCCTCCTCCTGGTATGCTAGCCCTAGTCATCCACTCGGCCATGAGAATCAACCCTATGAACACAATGAGGTTGAGACTACAGAAACTATTGACAGTGGGGTAAGCAATGGACTTGTCTGCATGTCTGGGGACAGAAGCCACTACAGTGGCTCCCAGCTCTCTCTGCAAGGTGACCTATCACCCTGGAAAGACTGGCATCATCTGGAGCAAGGTGCTGACTCTGGGTTGGAAGTCTCCATAGAGGTTAGCAGTCCTTTTGACCCATCAACCATCCCTGGTTTTCCAGAGAACATCACTAAATGCCAAGAGGTTGATTTACAATTTGAAGGGGATGAAGAGTTCATGATGCTTGATAGAGAATCTTCCCTACCACCTATAACCACACATATCATTCCTCCCATCACAGAACGGGAGCCTGTCATCAAGACATCTGTTCGGCAGTCTAAAGAAGGGTCTAAGGTGATCACAAAAGAAAGCATGAAAGTATCCTCTAAAGATGCCACTAAAGCTACCACTAAAGTGACACACAAACAAACTAAATTGGTTCCAAAAGAGGAACCTGCCAAAATATTGGCAAAGGAAAGTCCTAAGGTGTCTGCTAAAGTTTCACCTAAAGTAACTTCTAAAGCAGCTCCTAAAGAGTCACCTAAAGAGCTTCAGAAATCAGCAGCTAAAGAATCCTCTCAAGCCATCCCTAAAGATAGTCCAAAACTAACACCTAAAGATGCCACAAAGCCCATCATTAAAGAAGTATCTAAAGTGACATCTAAGGTAATTCCTTGTGAGGCTATTAAAGTCACTCCTAAAGCAACCCCAAAAGATAACCAGATAATGACTCCTAAAGAAAGTCCTAAAGAATCACCAAAAGAAAGCCCTAAATTAACCCCACTTGAGAGCCCTGTCTCAACCCCTAAAGAGTCCCCTAAAGAATCCCCTAAAGAGTCCCCTAAGGTCAATGCTAAAGAACCCACACAAGTTGCATCTAAAGAAGGTCTGAAAGTTGCTAAAGAGGTTACCAAAGAAGCTGTAAAACTACCACCAAAAGAGGTCCCAAAAGAGATGCCTAAAGTAGCACCTAAAGAGACTAGTAAAGTAACCTCTAAAGAAGGTTCTTCTAAGATTCCACCTAAAGAAGCCCCGAAGGTAGCCCCTAAAGAGAGTCCTAAGGTGTCCCCCAAAGAGACACCTAAAGCAACCCCAACAGAAGCATCTAAAGTGGCCTCTAAAGATGCCCCTAAGGAAGGCTCCAAAACACTTCCTAAAGAAAAATTCCCCGAGCTGGATGTCAATCATAGCTTTCATCAGACCCAGAGTAAGTCTTCATCTATGTACCGTAGTCAGAGTGAGATTCGAACAGAGAAGG
This sequence comes from Thunnus albacares, assembly GCF_914725855.1. Taxonomy (NCBI): domain Eukaryota; kingdom Metazoa; phylum Chordata; class Actinopteri; order Scombriformes; family Scombridae; genus Thunnus; species Thunnus albacares. The sequence continues at coordinate 13,687,866 of NC_058106.1, read as the reverse complement.
TGGAGGAGGTGCCAAAGTCTTGGAGCAGCAGGCTCAGCATAGATCTCAGTGAGAAGTCCTTTGGTTTTGGCTTTGGATCTACACTGCAAAGGGCTAAGTCAGCTCTGGAGGTTGTTTGGAAGTCTGGTTCTCAGAATACCCCTGCTCCCCCTGAGGAGCCCTCCAACTCCTCTTCCTCATTTATGGGGCGTTTCCGCACCCTGTCCACCTCAACTGCAAATAACTCCAGCACTACCATAGACTCTGATGTCTACACAGAACCTGTCTTCTACAAGGCAGAGGAGGAGAAAACAGGTGCAGAGGCGGAAGCTGGGGAACAATCTGTAGACAATGAGACTCACTATGTTGAAGTTATGGAGCAGGTACTGGCTAATTTAGAGAACAAGACTAATGCTAACGATACAGTGGAGACAGAGGAGCCTGTGCAGGAGTGTGAGGCTTCTCAGGACTATGATGTTTCCGATGACATTGATGCCTCTCAAGACAATGATGTCTCTCAGGATTTTGAGGCCTCTCAAGATTTTGATGCCACGGAAGACTATGAGACAAGTAAAGAGGCATGTGTTCTGGAGTATGATTGCAGTTTGGATGAACAGTATGATGAAGAGTACAGTGAGGATTATGAAACCCATCTGACTGAGGACACTGCTGAATATGATGCAATGGTGGAGTATGTGGATGTAGAAGAACCAGACGAGACTGAGGACAATGATGTGACAGAGGAGATGGAGGAGGGTGATGAGGAGTTGGAAGAGGTTGAGGAGATAATAGAGGAGGCTGCTGAGGTGTCTGAAAAAGTGGGCCAACAGCAGGAGGATGAAAACAAAAATGTTCCTGAGGAGAAGCCCATAGAAGCCCCAACCAAGAAGCGTGTGCGACCCACATTCAAGGAAGCAGCTTTGAGGGCCTACAGGAAACAGATGGCTGAGCTGGAGCAGCAGATCCTGGCAGGGGGTATGACTTTTTACTCCTTAATGTTTTTCATGGTGTCATTTTACTTTGGCGATACATGGGAGGTCATAACAATGTGTTTTTCTATCATATATATAAATAACAGTAACTATTAATATTAATATAAGTAAGCTAACATCTCAGCTGCAACTGTTTGAGATACTGACAAAGAGAGATGAGATAAACAACAAGTAAACATTGACATCAGGAAAAGGATAAGGTAATGCAAATTTACAGTGTCACTGAGATGGTACAGTCATCAACATGTAAGTCTCAAATGTTGGAGCATCCTTGACCATAGCAACAAGGAAATTTGTCAAATGGTTCCAGCTACACTACCACACATGGTAAGTAACACTGGCAAAAGTATAAAAAGATGACAATAATACATAAATAAAAGTTACAGCAAAAATGTTTAATGTGATCAAATGCCTATGCCTAACAAGTCTGAAGTTTCTGCATGTTTATTTTCATACCATATTAAATTAATATTAACCAATTGAAAAAATAATAAATCAATAAAGTATTAGTATGATTTGTAAAATGGTAAGCAATGTAAAATTTATGCACAATATTTAGTTGCTCTAAAACATACAAAACCAGTGGTATGGTCTGTTAATCCTAAACATCCAGCAGCAGGTCCTCTGTGTTGTTAGTGGCAGTTTGAACATTCATTTATGTGTTTGAGACAAGCCTAAGGCTTGAAAAATCAGATGGATTTATGGGAACCCCAGACTGGATTTATGGGAACCCCAGACTTTGATCAGCTTATGGATGTCTCTTGGAATTGGTGATTGATTTTGAGTTGAAAGACCGAAGATGGGATTCTCTCTGAAGGTGGAGGGCAGTGTTAGTATGGGCACTGACTTTGTGTTTGTATTCCCATAGAGCAGTACTAAATTCTCTTTTAGTGGACTGTGGCTCAACTGATAAGATTGTCAAACTTGTTTTCTGGAGGTTTATCATTTATCATCAAAATTTAATAGACCTTCAAAGCTACAGTAGGGCTGGCCTCCAGACCTACCATCAATTCTTCATAACTAGTGCAATGCCTGTTCAAAACGTGCCTGTTTGGAACGGGCTGATTGCTTGGCCTCCGGTACTGCTGCTTTAACACAGAAAAATTAATACTGTTGATGTGAGGTGTGAATGAGTATACACACCAACAACAGGAAAGAAACTAACATTCTACACAGATGTTAAGTACTGTACTTGTGAATCTTTTCTCAATTTAAGTATAATGAGGGCTGCATTTACAGCTTTTGAAAAAATGTGCATCCTCAAAGTGGATCGATCATATTGGGCTCTTAGATTGTTTATTTTCTCTGGCTTCAGTTCAGATCATTTGAGTGGGTTTATTTGCTCAAAAGCTTTGTGCTTATATCAGACATATTGGTTTTGAACTGCCTGTGGGAAGTAGTCTAAGAGTCTGCCCATTCTTGATTAAAAGCTGTGTTTTCGCTGTCTACTTGTCTCTTTTTAGAGCATGCCATGTGTAAAAACTTCTCTTGAGCTGAGCTGATACTTAAAGGTGACGTGAAAACACTGCAGACCACTGATTGGTCAGCCATTTATTTCATTCACAGGCTTTCTGTTGCAGAGAAAGTTTTCCACCACTCCCTCTCCTCGCTCCACCTCTCTCTCTCTCTCACGTGCACACACTCTCAGCTGCTGTGCTTGAAACACAACATTCACACATGAGGAAAAAACAACACAGATTTGTCCTGTTCTTTGTATTTACTGCTTTTGTTGGATGTAATGAATGAATGAAAAGAAGAAATGCAGAGGAGGAAAATGAAACAGAAACTAAGAGCATCTGTCTCCACAGTTCATCTTTTGAGTGTTTGATGGTTGTTTATTTGTGCTTTAAAACGTGAAACAGTCAGGAAATAACATTGTATTTCTGTCATTCACGGGTTTTCTCCCTCTCAGAGAAAGCTTTCCACCACTGTCTCTCCTTACCAGCACTCTCTCTGTCGCCTGCGCTGTCAGCTTACTCACCCTCTCTCTCTCTCTCTCTTTTTCTCGTCTTTTTTAAAATGACTCGGGAAGCCGACAATGAAGCTTAACTTTTAATGTTATCAAACAAAGAGAGATGTCCTCCCCTTGTCTTTCTAATGGCAGGGTTGTACGGCTCTGATCTCTGCCTGTGTTCATGACATGCAGTCACAGAGCCCAGAAGTCCCACCTTGCTGCTGCAGAGCTGATTGCTACAGTTTATTAATATTGAAGATGTCGCATGTCCAAATTGCACCAAATTGCACTTCCTTGGGTCCTCAGCAATACACTTGCCGAGTGTGAAGAGGATTGGATTATTAGTTGTTGAGATACGCGAAGGACATACATACATACAGGCAGACAGACATACAGTCCTTCCTTTATATATAGATGAATAAAAACATGACTTCAGTCTTTTATTGAGTGCTGTTATGGTGAAAGGCAGTTAAGTCAAGTGTGAACATGAAGTCCGTACATATTGACTTACCACCCAGTATGTTCTGTATGTTGCTGATGTTTTCACTGTGTTGATGTTTGAAGTTTGATATATTTTATTCTCTATGTGCAACAGAATATTGTGCCAAGGTTCTCATTTGTCTCTTTGTATCATTGTTTTTGTTCATTGCGGTAGTTGCCTTGAATAAAAAGGCTGTGTAGCCGATAGGTCAAGTCTTACTTAAAAAGAATGTGATTTAAAATCAACTTGGGTGTATAAATTGTTAGGATTGATTAATTGAAGGAAAAGTGGTTCTTCAGCTGGAATGAAAAGAGAGACCAGGGAATTTCCACTCTCATTTAAAGTGAAAAGGTTTTTGACCTACATATGTAGCTGCAACTGTACTCATGGTGAGGTATGTACTTTACGTCAGGGAATACAGGCTACACGGAAGACTGTGAGGCTGTGTGACAGATGTAAGCACAAACCTTTTCATTGGCCACATTCACCAAGCATCCAGCAGGGCTGTTATTTACTGAAGCTCTGACTCTGAAACAGTATTCTTTCTCTGTCATGTGGCTGTAAGCGATCATGCCCATGCCTCCCAACCTTTTAAGACCAACAAACTGCAGCTCATATAAAGTATAAGAGTACACTATACATTATCATCTAAATTATTACGACAATATACCATACATGATCAATTCTATTCAGTTCTATTTAGATATGGCATCACAGTGTTAACAGATTGAATGGTGCCGGAGTATCCCTCCAGGACTTCTCTGTGTTAGCTCATCCATGTCAACACAGTGAGAATAGAAGGGATGCATCAATAATTCTTGTAGACTGTAAGGCCAAACTGATTTTTGAGACTTATACCGCTTTTGATATAGGAGGTCTTAAAATCTGGCACAGTGATACCGTCCTCCTAAAAACCCATTAACTCTTTAAAACCAATTGATAGCATCAGTCATTTCAGCAAATCTTTAAAAGCAACATTTCTTTACACTTAAGAGACAAAGCTCTTTAGCAGCCATGTTAATTATGACTGCTGACCTTTAGGAGGAAAGAAGGAAGTAGTGTAGCGTTATTATAGAGCCACCTAGTCTACAGAGGGAAGAGGTCAGGGTTGACAGGGGAAACAATAGCACCTCTGACTTTAACACAAGAGACTGTTGTTTGTGTCCTGTTTCCTACCAACAGTCAACATAGGTTTCTTTAAACCATGACCATGATCTTTCCCTAAACCTATCTAAGTTGTTTTTGTGCCTAAACTGCATTGTCACTGATTTTTTTTCAACAGTTATTTACAACAGTTTTGCAGGGCACTGAAACAATATTGTCCTATTAATATCAGCATTACAACAGAAATTGCTAATATGTGTCATTCTAGAGGGCATGGACAAGTAATATACTTTGTCGTTTAATTTGGAGAACTTGTTGGGTACAATATATAGTCCTACAGTCCTGCATTTTTAACAAAACAAAATAAGATGAACAAGAATGGTTACATTTTATTGTTAAAAATGAACTTGTCAGAGCTTTCTGATGGACAAATTATGTAATGGTGACATTGTTTATAAATCGTCTCAAACATAAAACAAATCTTTAGAATTTCTACACTGTAATTTCTTGCCATTTATTGCCTGTGACTATGCATTCTTATTTTTATACATTGCTTTTGCTGGACTACCAGGAAAGATGTTGTTCAGTCAAGCATGTGCAAGGTTAGGCGTGCAGTAGACTCCAGGCATATGACTCCAAATGTAAATGTGCAAGCAGTTGTACTCACTGTCTAATGGCTCTTATCTTTTTTTTTTAGAAGTGAGTTATTGGCCTTTTAATAGTTTGCTACAGTGTTTCTATATTTTTTAATAGTGTGTACTAGTTCTGTGAACAGTGATGTATGAGCTCAGACACTGGAGATAATCATTGTTAGTTTAGACTTTAACCAACAGTGCAAAAACATCTTGAGACAGAATGAAACAGGTCAAAATGACGAGAAGAAATGTGAGGCAGGAGTAACCATAAAAAAAGGAAAGCCAATGTGTGTAATTGTAAATATTAGAGCGAGCCATTTCTGGCAATTTTATGCCCATTATTTATACAGTGAAATCCTGCAAATCACACACATTATCACAAGAAAATATATAAAAACTATATACTTGATTAAGATGCTTTTTGATTTGTGGATAAATGCTTTATGCAACAAATAAAATATTGTAATGCATTTGTTTAGAAAAAGACATATCAAAAAAGTCAACAATGACATGATTGACTGCTGTCTTCGCTGTCATCCTAAATACTCTCAAATGCATTTCTTTGACAGCATAAAATTCAGCCAATGCTACCTAACATTAAAGGACTGGTATTGCGTAAAACAAGAAAAATTGAGCTTTATGATGGATTAGAGTGATGGTGGGGGCTGTCCTGTGATGTAAAATTACTCAATTCTATCTCCATGGTCTTTTTAAGTTATTTGAAATCTTGAGATTCATGGCTCATGAGCTAACCGGAAAGTCATGAGCCCACCCCTGCCATAACTTCTGTAGTTTGCATTTCAGTCAGATGACGACCAAAGCAGGACACTGAAAGTGTGCTGTTATTAGTTGTTCAGAAGCTAAAAAGTTTTTGCATAGTCTTCCAGAGGATGGAAATTTATATCAGGAATGGCTGAAAATTAATTCCCTCTGTTATCGGCAAGTGTTTGTGTGTGTGTTCCATATTTACAGCCAACAGTCTGCTTAATGAGACTCAGTACATCGCAGGATTTTCAATCTTTTCATCTTCAATCTTTGCATGAAGTTTTAAAACAAATGCACTCATAAACATAGTTTCTTTCTGTTACTTGGCTAAAGGAATACAATATATCTGTGCTAAAACTAAGCTAACAACTTCCAGCTATGTTTGAAAAAAATACTTTTACATTGTTAGGAAACTTGGACATGATCTCACTGTTCTAAAACATTCTGTTGAAGTCTCAACTGTGCGACAGCAGGTTCTTCCCCTTCATTCAGGATCAGACTCCGCTCTCTAGACTGCTATATACTGACTTACATCTCCAGCTGCAAACAATACTCCAGGTAAAGATGCAGTGTAAGGGAGTTTGCATATATTAGGTATATACATATTCTGATTGGATGGGGGTGAAGTTGGGGGCCAAACCTCCTGCCAATTGAAGTGGTCATTAATAATGCCGATTTTATGTAAATAGCTTCCGCCTGCTGGAGGACAGAAGGGAATCTGGGCTGTAAGGAAAGATGGATTTAAATAAATCAACTTTTGGTGTATAAAATGTCACACATATGTTTAAAATAGACTCAATATTTATATAAATGAATCAAAAAGGCCATAATACCAGATCGTTAAAGAACTCTGACAGTCTGTCCATTTATCTGCCAGTTTTAAACTACCAACCACCTGACATTTTCCACAATCTCTTTCACCTGCCCTAACAGAGTTGATGAAAACACTGGAAACATTTGTTTAAAATTCATTATAATACTGATGGAGAAATAGTTAAAGATGGATATGTATTCTCTATACTCCTCCCTCATTAGCTCTATGCCTTCATCTCTTGTAGCTGATGTGTGCTCATCATGCACGTGCTCTGAAGCGTGCTGGCTGGTCTGTGTGGGAGCTGTGAAGGGAGTCTCAGCAGTACTGCCACTCTTGCCAGGCCTGTCTTCAACTGGCTACAGCAGCGTCTGTATTCAGATGCTAATTCACACTCCCAAGGGCATTCTGTAACCAGGTCAACCTTGCTTGGAATATTTATAGAGGTCTGCTGCTAGTGAAATTTGCTGCTTGCTCCTGAGGGAGCAAAGGAGGTAGACCCTCTTTATGCTTAGTGCACCATTTCTCAAGAAAGTGTGGATATGAAAAATGCAGATACAGAGAATGAAGAGTCTCTGTTGTAGTTTTGTATGGAAGCCCATAGGAGACTTTATTAAAATAATAATGAAAACTTGAAAATGAAAATGTAATTCCAGAATAGCATTATAATTTTCCACATATGTATTCGTTATTTGAGTGAAAATGAAAATGAAAATGCAATAATAAAATTTGTATTTTCATTTTCACATACTTGTATGGGCATTCTATGACTACATTACAATGAAAATGGAAAAGCTGTTTGACATTTATTTTCAAAGTAATACCCTGCTGTACGGTGGACAATATTCAAATGTTAATTCAAACTTGAAAATTACAATACAATATAAAAAAATGTAATCTCATCTTCCGTTTATGCCGGCAATATTTAAGTCATAATTAAAATTAAAATGAAATTTTATAACAATTTGAAAATTCAATCAAACACTTAACCTGCTGTACAGTAAGGCGAGATACTATTGTCAGGCTATACGGAGCAGATCAAGCCAGACAAGAAGTCAGATACAGGAACAGCATAGAGCATCTGGTCAACTAGATAATGCTAGCACCATGTTAACAGCAAACTACAAGAGATTTTAGTGTTTTATACTTTAAAAACAAATCACAACAAAGACGTAGGCGCACAAAATCTTAACTTCTTATTACTGGCTCTGCTCAGGCTAAGTAATAACCTCATCAATTTCACATCTGGGGTTACAAAAGTAACCATTCACTGTATATAACTAATGGCCCCTCATTGACAAAGGGTGTTTTATTTTGGATGCTGTTCCTGTGATCTGGCTTGATCTGCTCTGTGCAGTTTGACAATAGTACCTTGCCTTATGAAAGTGGGAACAAACTTTTAAATTAGGCCTTGTAGATTTGATATGAGTGAAGATTCAGCAACTGGATTGCTTGATTCTTGCCTCAGATTTGTTCAGAAACAGATTTTGGTTGACTGCTAAGGTGAAATAAGTGAATGTTTACGCAGTTGACTGCAGTTGGACCCTTCTCTGTGGCTGTGCACTGTCTGGAGTAGCAGGATGATGTCCTGCCTACAGATAATGATTGACGTCCCCACTGAAGACCCACCTTGATGAGAGGACTGACAGATTGCATTTTCATTTTCATTGTGACCCCAGAAGAGTGTGGTGACATGTAAATGTAAATACAATAGAATGGGGCGCTGTTTTGGTTATTGCATTTAAATATTGTCCCCTGTAAAGCATGTTAAGTCTTTGAAAATGAAATGTCAAGTGCCATTTTCATTTTCATTTTCAAATTGTTAGAAAATTGCATTTTAATTTAAATGAGACTTAAATATTGCTTGCATAAATGGGAAGTGAGGTTACATTTTTTTCAATATTGCATTTTAATTTTCAACTTTGAATTAACATCTGAATATTGTCCTCTGTACAGCGGTGTATGACATTGAAAATTAAATGTCAAACAGCTTTTCCACTTTCTTTTTAATATGGTCATAGAACACCCATATGAGTATGTGAAAATGAAAATGCAAATTGGATTATTGCATTTTCATATTTATTATATTTATTATATTTATTATAAGTTTTACTCAAATAACGCATACATATGTGGAAAAATGATAATGCTATTGTGGAATTACATTTTCATTTTCAAGTTTTCATTATCATTTTAATAAAGTCTCCTATGGGCTTCCGTAATTTTAGGTAATACCATCCCATTCATAGCACTGACTGATTCAGTACTGCTGTTGTCATCTGACTGCTGTAAACAGGGAAAGCCTCTTCTCCACAGTTTTGCTTGCAACTTAGAGGAGCTATGACTCTAGTTTGCATTACATTACCTCTGGCTGTCAGATTAGACACTGTATGCTGTCTCTGATTGTGGTGTAGAATAATTGCATAACCACAGTGATTAAGGCAGTAGTGTTCCCTTTATCTGTACGATTTAAATCTCAGTTTCAAAAACAAAACAAGTATTTCTCTTTGATTAGATGTGGGGTGATAACCCATTTTACCCCAATGCTCTATTCCTGGCTTATGCCTAAAGGGATTCTATTTTTGCACTAAAACAGAACTAAACAAACCCTCTGACATCAGCCTGCCACAAAAAAAAAAAAAAAAAAAAAAAAAAAGAGCTGAGGGGAACACTGAGTGTTAAAGTTGCACATATACTGTAGTTGATGTGTTTTCTTCTCTAGTACAAAATGGTGAGTCATGTGGTATTGTTTGAGTCATCTGAGGGAAAAGTAAAAGAATTGGTAGCTCAGACCCCCAGGATGTTCATATCTCACTTTGAGTTACCACATTTCATTACAAAGCGCTGTAACCTCTCACTACACACATCTCCCATTTTCTTTCCTGTGTTGTCTCATATTTGTTCTCTTAAAAGTAATTTGTGAGATTATTAATGACACAGATCTTAATTGGTTATGATATATAATATGAAATGTTTTGGTATTACCTCTATCTACTATATACAAAGAAAATATTTCACTACACAATATCACTACACAAAGAAAATATTTCTATAAAATAATAGAAAGTGGTGCAAGCAAAAAATTACCACCATTACATAAAAACAACATATTGTTGTAAATGGTACATGCTATGATCCAACATTACAGAATTCTAAATAAATAAATGACTAATAAATGTACAAATAAGTATATAAAAACATTAATATAATAAAAAGAATATAGTTTCCAATAGTTCTGGGGACCAAACAGCACAATATTCAATATTTTAGTTAACGTTCACACTTTATCAGTGTCAGACACTATTTTCCTGTTGAATTACACACCAAAAAAAAAATCATAAAATAAAAATATCTAATTGACTTTTTTTTAAAGATTATTTTTGGGTTTGGTTGCTGTTTTACAGAGAGTTGGGTAGGAGGAGTCAGTCTAATCAGTTTAATCTCTGTATGTTCAGTGAAGCCACTGACTGGATGGAAACATGCAGCTCTGCCAAAGAAGAGACATACTGTAGACCTTCTGGTAATTCAAAAGTTGTCTTTCACATGTTGTGTTTATAGTTACCACTGCTTAATCACCTGGGTTTTGTTTCGAAGTTGGAGGGAACCCCCTGGGCTTCACTGTGAGGATGGGGATGTTGGTACTGTCGCTGAGCTAGTGATAGTATAGTTTAGTGTGTATGCTCGTTTTCTATTTCCACACATCTTAAATAGCTTACGGTAGGCAACCATGACAGAGCTGGACAGAGTAACGAAAAATAATGTTACTAATATTAATATTGTTAAGTAATGGACCTTTTTCACAGTAACTTTAATGTTACACTTTTAAATGTGTCATACTATTGCAAGATAAGCACAGGTGGAACTAATCACATTAGCTGCGACTGTATTCCAGGTGTATCAATAAACCAATAGGGAGCTGACATGCACAATATCATATTCCTGGACCTGAAATACCTTAATGGGATTCAGCCATTAAAATGTTATAGCCTATACTGTGTGTTTCCTGTTTCTTATTATGTAAACATTTCAGCCATGAAAAGTTAGTGATGTAGCCTTTTCTTTTTTTTTTTTCAATTGATAAGAACTACAGAGTATTGCATTAATCAGTTAATTTATTACTTTTTGAAGTAACTTGAAACTACTCATTGGTGAGATGAAGACAATATAGCCCCAAAATACTCTTAGTCAAGTTTAGGCAGCTGAAACTGTTTGGTTGAGGTCAGGGAACTACAGTATTGTAGTATTGTAAGTTACCAATACAAGCTGTTGGTAGTAGAGACAGTGTTGAATACACTTCAGCAGTTATGAACATTACACTAAATCCTGTCTCAGCAATAAATGTAGATATGGCTCATCTTAAACTGTTTGAATACACCCAAATGAACCCGGTGTGCACAATCTCCCTTACTCTCAGATTTTACTTTACTTTTCATCAGTAAATCTTGCTGTACTACATCCTGCACTGCCTTTTTGATAAGTTAGGTGCATCTAAGGGTGGGTCATAAATGTCATTGAAGTTAAACTTTTCAAATGTGTGATTCACATACGTGAATTGAAACTTTTCCTAGTTTGTTAATGTAGATGGTAGTTTGCTAACAGTGTAACATTAATGCTGATGTGATTGCAATTGCAGTTGCATTTTGAGGTACAGTACTGCTTGTCAGTGAGCAGCAGGGATAGAAATGTGAAATATTTTATAAAAACATTTGACATTTTGTGTTTGACCTCAGTTATTAATGTTAGTCATGAATGGACGTGGTCTTTTCCATGAGACTTGAAACTTGGCATAATTTTTGACCCCAGCAGATTTTTTCTGCTCCAATGAGCTGTAATTTATGTTGGGTGTGATTTGTATTTTAAGACACAAGACTTAAGACTTGAACAAATCTGAAATGGTGATCCCCATGTACAAAAGAGGTCAGGGTGGATGGATGAGCCAACCAAACTTAAAATTTTAACACCGAGGACTGCTGTTTGTTTCCCATTTCCAACTGCAAGTCATCATTGTTTTTTTAAAACCATGACCATGATCGTCCCCTAATTTTAACATTGCGATTATTATTGTAAGCATGATGACAAAGGTCGCCCAACCTTAACCAAGTAGTAATTTTATCCGCCTGTGTCTGTGTATGTATATAGACACACATCAGTGTATATTTGTGTGTCTCTGTGTGAAAGTGTGTTTGAATGTCTCCACAAGAATGCATGTTCCTGGAACACAGGTCAGTCCTGGTCGCACTGTCCTATCAGCTACGTGCAGGCTTTTCTGCTCCAGTGAGCTCTGATCTATGCGAGGTGTGACCATATGTGTCAGCACTGAGATGCAGGATTTACTGCGACTGTTGTTACCTCAACACTTTGCCCACAGCACATAGTCACAAAGGTTTCCTACCAATCAATTACATTTTTGTTCCACAGATTTAAGGCATCTGTGAAATGAGGTTTATATCAGCAGCCTATAGCCTATCTTTGTGGTCTGGCTTTATCTAGTACAGCTGCAGACTTGCTGGTAGAGGAGATGGCACTATCTTGTATAGCTGTGCTGAAAGTAGCTTAGCTGATCGCTGTCCATGGTACCCACTCACACCTTAGCTCCTTTTTAAGTGCTGTTGCTCTGCGTGTGATATATTGTCACAACTGAACAAAAACTGTAGTTTTCCTACAAAAATCTTTTCAATAATTCAGACAACTTTGTTTTAATGTTGACTGGAATACACTTTTAATGCCTTTAAATGATCAAATGCATCCACAAGGACCACTCATTATCAAATATACACTTGTGGTGAACACTAATGGTACTATAAAGCACTTTGGGTAAAAGCATCCACTGAATACTATGTACTGTGTTCTCAATCAATGCAGGTCTAGTTATCACTATTATAATGATTATCAATTAGTGTGTTCATGGTGTGATTTTTTAAAAATATGTGTCAACTTTTAAGTTAACAGACAAAACAAAACTGCCAAAATTAAAGAGAGAAGCTATCTAATATTGTCTAATTCAGTAGCAATAATGCAGTAACTGCATGTCAACAACAAGCATTGTGTCGTTTTAATCAGAGCAGCAACTTGATCTTTCTCTTGTGAACAGCTGTTTTCTGTTTGTAGCGCATTAGATCAGGATTATGCTGCCATTTATCACCCATGGATCAATAGCACAGTAATTACACCTCTGCAGTCTTGCTTATTTAAAGGGCTTGCCCTCTCACAGATCCCTTCTGAAATGGCAATATGATACCAATTGCTTAGGCTTACCTAATGTCCCATGTCTCTGTAGCTATGAGTGTTAACGCAGGTAATATTATTGATCAAAGGCATAATTTTTAAATTTGTGCTGCATTGATTTTGATAATTTTATGTGTAAGAATTATCTCTACATTTAAACCTTCAGCTGAGAGCTTTCTGTTGTATAACAGTGACTTTCTCTACTGGTTCTACTGTATACAGTATTCCTCTGTTCATAGCCATTCTCCCTGAGGGGCTTGTTGACTATTCTCCATTTCTGCATAAATTGTTAGGCAAAACCGAATTGTGTCATTAGGCAGTAATAGTAGATTAGTGTCCTAAGTGTGTGTATTTTCCAGTGAGCTGCTCCTTTCTAACTCTCCACCCTCCTGTCATTTTCTCCTTTCAGACTGCAGTGCTTTGGATACTCAGGTTTTAAGTCATTGTTTATCATGAACCATTTAGATATTTGTGATTTCCTTGCACTTGCATGTGTTTGTGTATGTGTGTATGCTGTGTGTGTATTTGTGTTTATGTGGTGAAATGCATCACCCTAGAATTGGTTTTCAAATAATACATCTACCTGAGGGTGAATGAGTGTGTGTGTTTGTTGTCCTGTAATTAAACTGAAGTGATATCCGGTATGAAAGAGAATGCTGCATGTGCCTATGAGTCATCTTGTTGTCACTTTGTGGTGTTTATCCTTTTATTCCTCTCCTTTCAGAAAATGATTTGTGTTTCAAACTGGACATTTTGGTCAGCGAGGAGGGAGCGTTACACAATAGGCAAATCTGGCCTGAAGCACAGAGAGCGGCAAAACTCTCAGTCTTGAGCCCACAAATTACATTGATGTGGAATAATTTGGTCTTTTGCCTTTGGTGCTTCCCTCCCTTCTCTCTGTGCTGTACTCCTCATCTCCTATCATTTATCTTGTCCTGAAATGACCTCCAAATGTACTGTATATTCCTACTGTATTATACTGTATATTTCCTTTGTTTTAATTTGGCTGTTTTGTGCCTGGTAGTGTGTACTTACCTTGTAGTTTCTTATCTTACATTGTGTGTCACTATTCTCTCTGCAGCCTCGCAGTATTTTGGACCCCAAAGTGCTCGGCTTGCAGTCTGGAGGGTGAGTGGTGGCTCACTTTCATGATCTGATCCGTTCACAATTACACTAATTTTTGCCGATGTGCTGTTTTCTACGCCCACACTGAGCCACATGTAACAGAAATGTACAAGCATGCTGTTTCTCTGGTATGTAGTCTCAATCAAGGCATCATGCTGCCTATATTGTGACACAGAGAGAAGAATAAGATACAAGACGCCTAATGCCTTCACAACATCTGTAATGGAGCCTATCCCCTTGGCTTCACATATCTGATTCCTATTCAGAAAGGTGTATTAATTTAATGGTCAATTATGAAAATGGATGTGAAAGATAGATGAAGCCAACTGTTGTCATATAATGTCATGAGGGAAAAAAATAGTTAAACATGTTTAGCATTCGTTACCCCAGATTGCTATGCAGCCATCTGCAACATGCGTTGTGCATAAAGGCAGCAAGAAGCAGGGACCCTAGGGTGAGGCGAGAGCCCGTGCAGCTCATCACGTTGTGTATCTTTAGGGTCATACCACTGATGTCGCTGAGAGGGCTGACAGAAAAGCTCGAGGAGCTTTATCTGTGTGGAGGCATTGGGGCCTTGATGTCATTTTGAGGTCATTAGAGAGGCTTTGAGTGACAGTTGAGGTGATGCCACTGAGAGCCTCACAGGAAAGGAGCAAGACTGGTATGGAGCTGTGTAGTGTGCACAAGGGAGTTAGAGGATGGAGAGAGAAAGATAACTACAACTTGTAGAAACAGTTAGAGGAAATTGGAAAAACTCAGTGTGGAAGAATTTAAGGTGTTGCCATAGTTTTTGCTGCAGTGATCCATCACTATATAATACAATATCATATTCAGGATTCACAGTATGCACATTACTCAATAATAGGTATAATATGTATCAGTAATATGCATTGCTGCAACACTGCCCTGTAGAAATTGAAATTACATGGAAGAAAGGGAGTCTATGGGAACAGCAGAGGGTGAGAGGGATTACAAAGAGCTCCAGTGTAGGTGGTCGGCACCATGTGAAGCTGAGAGGAAGGGGTGAGACAGGTTAGGCAGGAGGCATGATCCACGATGTTTGCCAGCTGTGTAAATCAAGGCCCCCCTTCCATGGTAGTAATGTCTCCCCCAGCATGGTATTATTATGATATTAATACACCTTAAATCTGTCTGCTTCTCTAGGGCTGGCAGTATTCTTTATGGTATTGACAGCATGCCAGATTTACGCCGCAAGAGGACAGTGCCTCTTGTCCGAGACCTGGTGAGTCATCTGCCTCAACAAGGTTATGTGTGATTTATGTTAAATCTATCTGAGTGACCCCACATTGTACCACACTGGCGGAATCCTTCTCTGTGTGAGTATGGACTCCTGCTGAAGATAACAATGAGAATTTCACTTTACTGGCAAATTGATAAATTGCGATAATGCCGGGATAGAGTGAGTGACAGCGTCTGTCTGTCATTATTATATAGCCTGATATCCTCAGGACTGAAATTATAGCTTTTTAGCTTAAGTCTCTGCAAAAGTAGGCTAATGGTTATTTAAATATAATTTAGTCTGGATTTAATTACAAATATGTTACAGCACATGATTTGTATGATTAAATTGACTTCACATATGTAGACCTGCTTTGCAGTTTCAAAATGAAGTAGATTTTTAAAAAGTCACAAACTTTCATTGTGATAAAACAGTAAGGACCTGATTGGTGATAAAAGCAACCACTTAGAAGTCTGGCAATTTAGTGTAGAGCACTGCCTTGTGGGATGTTAAATGTAACCTTAGCTATAACTCTATGGCTTAATTAATTAGCCTAGAGAGGGTGTTTAAGATACTGCATCACAGTGATGCTCCCCAATTTGTTTTTATTACAACATAATGTGTCATAACATATCCCACAGAGAGGCCTGTTGCAGTGCAGTCCACTTTAGCACTGTGCCACATGGTTAGTCCTTCTGAAAGACAACAGGCGGTTGTGATGCCAATAGTATTCATGTCTGTTTATAACTGTTTGTCCATTATGTGCTGCACAGTGCGTGTCTGTCTTGTGTTGTTATGTTTCTCATCTTCATGTATTTTAGCAAAAAGGATAGAAATATTTTCTCAACTATTTTAAATTAAGTTGTTTAAAAACAACCTGTTTTAATACTTTTTAAAGATTTCGAGTCTCTTGTGAAGTAATACAACATGCGTTTTATGCACATGATAATGCAGCTTGATGTCATACACATAGATGCTGATAAATGTTTATATCACAGTGAACAACATGAGTTGATACTGTATTTGTCCATATCTCTCATGAAATTAATAACCAACAATGTCTTGGTAAGTATGGGTTGTCGTCTTTTATTTTTTAATTTTTTTGGATTTTGCGTGTATATTTGCCATTCCTACATAGACCCATAACAGCTATGGGTGATATTTTTCAGTGAGTTGTCAGATTTCAGCCTTGCCGATGCTTGGCCATTTTTCTTCTTTTTTGTGTGTCGCTCGGCAGGTGTGGAAAATTGCATTTAACTTGAAATGGTGACAACTCAACCCAAAAATATATCCAAGAGACTTCATTGACTTCTGATTTAACTGTGTGAGGCTTTTAAATCATGTAAAAGTGACACTGAACAAGCCTTTTACACGTGGGATGAAGTCAGTAGTCAGCAAATTAATTGGTCCCCTCTCATGCCTCTCCTTTGTCAATGTCCCCCATTTGCTGTGCGATTGCTTCAGGGCAGCAACAGCGTTTGATTGGAACGGACGGCAGGGTTCCCCCACATTATGGCGGGATGCAAAAACATAAACAAACGGAAAGAAATAGTTTGAAATCGATTCACAAAGCACTGGATGCTATATTGTAGCTGAACAGGTATTATCTGGACACAGGGTCATATTGTATTGCCCTCAGCAACCTCAGCAGTGCTGGTGCATGTTGATAAACTTACATCAACACTCACAGTTCATGTAGAGGTCACATTCCCTCCTACATTCTCCATGGCTTCCATGGATCTTTACCATAGCTGGGCTGTACAGACAAGAGGGTCGTGGTAAAGACTGATCCAATATTGTCAGCTGTCCATGTCTGCATTCCTCTGTTACGTAATTTCCTCCAGTATGGGATAAATGTTTATCAATCTCTGGTCACCCAGACTCAATGGATATTAATGTAATATAGCTAATTTACACGTGTATATCTGTGTGTCTCTGTGTGTTACCTGTTTGTGTTTGTGAGATTGCCTTGTGTGGGCGCGTATCATTTATGTTTGAGTAAATTTGCGAACGTCTGAACAGATGCGTGTGTGTTTTTTTAAGTGTGTGAGTCAGTGTTGTATGTGCGCGTGAGTCGGTGTCGTGCAGTACAGCTGGCTTCACCCATACATGAGTGTGTGTGTCTTGTGTTTCTCTGTGTCAAACTAATGTGCAGAGCAGACAGCAGAAAATATGATCAAAGCTTCATCCAACAGAGAAATGAATATAAATGCCAAGCATGACTGCAATTTAGTAACTTCCAATGCATGAGTGGATAAAGAATCATGCAACGGCTGTATAATCTCTCTCGATAATAGTTATTTTTCTAGAGCCCTGTGCCCTAACCAGCAGTCCTGCATGGCAGTTGAGACACCTATGCTCTCAGTATGGATAAATACAATTACTCTGCTGTTTGTGCTTTCATAATTCACCCTCCCACTCCTTGTCTAATTCAATTTCTTTATTTCTTTCATTCTCTATTCATGCCACCTGGAAATCACAGGCTTTGGTAAGCTTATTGTTTGTCCGTGATTGTGCACGAGTTAAGAGCAAAAGATGCAGAGCTTTATCTTCAGTAATATCCATAACAAAATACTGTAGATATCATTTATGTTTTCATCAATTCATTTACTATGTTAGCTAATTTCTATATGTAAAAATTATTCTTATATTGTTAGATTTAGGGAACAAAATAAATGATTCAGTCTTCATGACATTTATTTCTACTCAGTGCTTCAATATTATCATTCAGTCACAAGCTGTAACTCTGTATAGATGTGTGTTCTGTCTGTAAATCCATTGTTATACTGTGTAAAACTGCAGAAAAGTAAAATGGGTCAATGGATTTCTCCCTTTTCATCATCTCTCTTTTTCCTCTTCTCTCAGACCCTCACTGCTCGAAAGGCAGGCATCTCGTTCGCTCTGGTGAACCGGTCCACCCTGAATAATGAGGACCTGGTGAGTACTAACATGCCTGCACTCACTGCCTGCATGGAAATCATTGTCTGGTTATAGTGGAGTCTTGGTGGGTAATGGAGGACTCTGCAGAGACATAGGATGCTGGACCCGTGCTCTCATTATTTTTTAGGGTGGTGTTTGGAAGAAGAGTGTGCTGGAACACTGACAAACTTTTATAGCTGTGCTGTTTGCTGCAGCCATTGTACTTCAGGGTTCGGGATCACGTTGCCAGGAACGCAGGGTTCCAAAATGAAAATGAGATGGATTGCATCCTTTACTGGCCTTATTTCTTTGGATGTACATACAGCATGCCATCATCTGTCTCTCTTCCTGTCTCTCTGTATATACAGTAATTCACACTGCAGTTTATTAAAATGGTCTCTGTGGCCAGATACTCACTCTTATTGCTATGCTGTTTCTGTCAGATCATTTGGCTGAGTCCAGAAATTAAGAAATGGTCCCATCATTTCAGTTAGACTATGCCCTGCGATTAATAATAAGCACTGTGCATCGAGGAAGGCAGAGTTATAGAGAAAGGGCAGAATGTCTCAGTCAATAGCTAGAGACACTTTTGTGTTGACCTCCAAAGCTCTCTCTGCATTAATTGATTGCAATTCTTCCCTCCCAGAGGAAAGACGGCGTTATAGGAGGCAAACAGCAGGAGAAAGTAGTTTCTTAGCAAGACAAACACGCAGACAATTTCATATCCGCTGATGTGCAACATGGGACTGCCTAAGCCTACAAGATTACTGGATTAAATTGTGCTCTGTACATCATGCGCAAATATTTCATCTTTTTAAACAAGAGACATGGTTCTCAATTTGTGTGTATTTTCCTATCACTTTTCTATGTGACACACTTCACTTGGTCTTCATGGTCCACATGCCCAGTTGCCCTAAAGTGACAGGGTCTTGATTGCTTACTAATAGCCATGGGTTTGATTAAAGGGGCTTTAGGGATGAACAACTAATGTCCCAGATGAGGGAGAAATTACGTTATAGATGCACTGTGTTAATTGGTGTGCAAAGGGAGCTCATTCTTTGGCAAATATGGAGGTTGTGCAGCAGTAGTACGTAAAGGCTTGAACTTTAGGGGTAGATGTCCAATATTCTGATTAGGATAAAATGAGGAGTTTAATAATTGGTGGTCGAGGGTAGCTGAGTTCCGAGCAAAGCTGCAGATTGTGCGGTCTTGGTAAGTAGGACGAGCAGATGTCAGAGTTTTATCTGCTGCATTAAGTCCAGGAGAGTGCTTTCCTGTGAGGACTGTAAGGGTACTCAGTAAATGACCATATGCTGTTTAAGAATGCAGAGGAGTTAGTGGAAGAGAGGAGAAAGGGAAAGGAAAGGACATGTGGAAGCGAATGAGAAGAGAATTAAAGGAGAGCAAAGCAGAGAGTGATTTGTCATCATGACCCTACAGCCCTAAAGTCACCGATCAGGCATCCATGTTGTACAATCCGCCCTCGACTCCCTGGAGAGATGTTTCAATCCGTTTAGATTAGCACTCTGTGGTGTTGTGTTCTCTCTTTTAACTTAATACATTTTAATTGAATTTAATTTAGTAAACACACTAGCTATGACGTGTAGAACTCTCTCCCTTGATGCTTTTCTCTTTCTGCATCATGTTTCTCATGCATCTGCTTTTTAGAGCAGAAAGCAACATTATATGTGAGCTGGCTAACGGCCCGTGTGTCCGCTTAATGTTCTGAGCTGCATGTGATCTGAGCACCAGAGTCTTTTAATGGTGACTGTCAACATAAACTAGGGCCTTGCTTACCTGCTGAGACAAAGGCAGGGACTCAGTTGTATTAAGGAAGGAGGGAGACACAGAATGACATGGGTCAAAGAGTTACTGGAAATAGGATGTGATGTGTTGATTTAAGTCAGTTCAGATAGCATCAGGCAAGCTGTGAGCTGGCAAATACACTACACCATACAATACATGCCTTTGATTTCTGCCCAGGTCATTTTGAGTAGTTTCGTGAATCTGGCAGAAAAGCATATTAGATTAGAGATATTAGAGTTTAAAAATACTTGCAGTTGTTTAAATATTACACCCAGGTCATATGTTTTTTTGGGAAAACCACATGGATTACTCGTCAGGGCTGAAATGGTACAGTAGTTAAAGCGAAAGATTAGAGGTGTAGAAGGCTGGAACAGGATGAGGAGGATAGCGGTGTCAATGAAGTGGTTGACAAGGACAATAGGTGGTGAAATTGGAAAGGAGGGGTGAAAGGAGGAGGAGAGATTAGATTCTTCTCTGTCAGGCAGAGGCTGCGGCTGTCAATCAGCTCTACCAGTGTCTTGCACATCACCAGGGTTACCTCACAGTGTAACAGATGAAACTCACACATGGAGCATTCTTCACACATCTGCTGCACAGTGTGACATGCAGTGTCAGGAATGAGGAAACAGATAGGGAGGGAAATTTGAAAAGAGAGAAATAGACTGGAGCAAAGAAATAGATATTAAAATACTATTTTATGGAAATGCCAAAGCGGAAAAAAGAGTTACACACTTAACATGCTCAGTAATGTAACTTTAAGGTTTTGTACCATTAAAAAAGAATCTAGTTGGCTGGTAAAATTGCAGCCAAAAAAGATGGTATTTCCCAGCCAAGTCATCTGAGTGAGAGAAACAGAGATTGAGAGGTCTCTGAGATTTCCCACACTCACAGAAATTCTGGCTCCCACATCTCCTGCAGGCTGTCAGTACCAGACGGTTCAGTATTATATTTGGTGAGGCTTCCGGGTGTGGCCCTGTTCTAGCTACTGTGTGAGTTGCGAATAAATCTCAGACATCTGCTTCATCTCATCGTCCTCAGATTAAAAGAGAGATCTCTCTCTGTCTCCCTCTGTGTTTCATTAAAGGTCCTCCAGGGTTCAGCAGCCTCTGTGCTGCATCAGCGACGCAAAGTCTCACAATGTTATAGCCTTGTTGTCCTGTCATCGGGTGTCATTTAATCATCTGTGCAAGTGCGTGTGTATTTGTGTGGGTATGTGTGTCCAAGTGGGCAGTGCAGTAGTCCCTGCTGTGAAGTGCAGAGCTACTGTTCAGGTGTAAAAGCACATTGTCAACACACAGGGGGCTGACAGCACAGGGCAGGGAGGAGGAGAAGGGATGAGGAGTGGAGCGCAGTAGAAGTGGAGAGCAAGTACCTCTTGAAGATTTATTTAACCACCATACATCTCCTTCTCTTTCTCCATCACTTTCTCTCTCTCTTCCTCCCTCGCTCTCAATCTGGATAATGCTCACTTTTAAAAACCTTATTTACGGCATCCATTGATTCTCCCTTCAAGAATTGGCAAGTCCTGGCCCGTTTTCCAGTCGTTGTGGATGGCAGGGCTCCTGCAGTAAAGCATTCAATTTGAAGAGGCTTCTGTTACACAACAATCAGTCTAGACAGACCTCTAGTCAACTTTAGTATTTGGTCTGGAGAAGCTTTTGTCAGTAAACCACTCAATGTGACTAAAGCCTTTGGGCTAAGGATGCTGTTAATCTAAGCTTAATGAGATGTCAGGCTGATTTTCTCTCATACGACTGACCTCTCCATTGATGATAAGGTATCAGAATAGGATCAACAAAGACTCCCACAAGTTATCTCTTGGAATAATATAATCTGATCCTGTTCTCTAAAAAAAGAAGCTTGAAAAACACAGCAGTACAGATGAATCATCACTGCAGTTTGTCAATTTATATGATTGTGAAGATTAACGCAGAGGGGTATTGTAAATTTTATCCAGCTCAGATTGCAGATCGATGTGAATAAAGATTATTGAGGTTGTGTATTCTGCTAAAGTTCCAAACTGAAACTTTGTATTTATGATATTGATCTCTCAGCAGGTGCAAAGGTATTCCTCTTATCTTATTTCAGTACTGATCTCAAGATGTATTAAACATCTCTGAAAGGCAATTTAAGCGCAAACTTGTTTTTTTATTCACTTTCGCAGTTGGTGTGAAATCTTATTTTCTGTAGCTCATGGTACCATGAGAGTTTAACAGCATGAGCCCTACCTCTTCTGTTTTTCACATCTCCACATTTTTTTCCATCATTTTATTTATACACTATCTCACTTTTGTTTCTTTTCAGAAACTACATGTCTTCAAGAAGACTCTCCAGGCCTTGATCTACCCAATTTCATCCACAACACCTCATAACTTTGAGGTGTGGACAGCTACTGCGCCCACCTACTGCCATGAGTGTGAGGGGCTGCTGTGGGGCATCGCCCGCCAGGGCATGCGCTGCTCAGAGTGTGGTGTTAAATGCCACGAGAAGTGCCAGGACCTGCTCAATGCAGATTGTTTACAAAGTAAGGAAGTAGATTAATTTATACATCAACACACTGACAGCTGACCTATTTTTTTCCTTCCCATAATGCTTTTTTGTATGGTTCACAGAGATTTTAACACTCTGTGTGTAAGTCTGTGAGAGTAAGTATTATTTGCATTTAAAATAACACGGACCTATTATCATTATGTTACATGTATTCTTCTAATGTCTATTTTTTAATCGTAGTCTTTAGATGGTAGAAATTATATAATCGTTAACATGAGTTTAATCTTGAATTAAATGTTTTTTTCTGGGAATCTGTTATGTATGCACCATGCCATGTGGTAGTCAGTCTGTAATGTTTTCACTTTTGTTTTTTTCTTCCCCGCACATGTCTATAAATACCAAGCATAAGTCCCACAGTACACGTGAATGCTGTTGTGGGGATTTGTGTAATACATATTACATATCCCCCACCACTTGTAGCTACAAGTAACATGGTGCATTTACACTGCTCGCTCTGTCACTGGCACTCATTACAATCTCCAATCAGCTTTTTCAATCAGGCACACCCCTGCTGTAACAGTGTAGACTAATAGAAACAATGCGACACACAGGCTTCAGGATGATCCTCACGGCAATCCTCACACACACTTAAGTGGATTAGCTACACCCTGGCTGCTATAAAACTCAGTGTTTTGTAACAGTTTTATACAAGCATAACAATGTTTTATAATTCAAACTGCGATTCATCTTTATCACATTTCAATCTGCACTCATGAACGCACTGCAGATACAAGATGATACTATGATCAGATACAGAGAATTAACCGTCGCATGGGTCTCTTTTGTCTTACAGACACACATTCATATAAATAAACACACATATACACACACTGACATCAACGCATGAATTTTGGATTTCTCATCCATCACACATCCAGCACACATTAGATCTGATCTGTTGCTGGATGCTGTAACACTATATTGTGAACTCTTCACACACAAGTAGAGATAAATGAATGTTAGCCAACCATAGATAGTTAAAAGATAAGACATGAAGAAAGGTGATGAGTACACAAGATGAATGCCCTCTTGGCTTGTTTCAGGGGCAGTGGAGAAGAGCTCCAAGCACGGGGCAGAGGACAAGACTCAGAATATCATCATGGCTATGAAGGAGCGCATGAAGATAAGGGAGAAGAACCGTCCTGAGGTGTTTGAGTTGATCCAGGAGATGTTCCAAATCTCCAGAGAGGACTTCGCTAGCCATCTGAAGACAGCCAAGCAGGCTGTGCTTGATGGGACCTCCAAGTGGTCTGCCAAAATCAGCATCACAGGTTAGTCTGGTTCCAGTGAATATATCAGAAAGTTCATTCTTCAAACCATCCATTACATATTTTATTATGAATCATACCATAATAGCATCTGCCAGGTAGGATATGAAGTTGTTTTTATTAGCCTTCATTTACACATTAATCATCGATGTCCTCATACTGCCCTATGACCTATGGGCCATGACCTATAACCCAAATCAACAATACTGCCATTACAAGTCAGGATCCTCTACTTGTCATTAACCTCAAGATCTTGGTCATTAACCTCTGACACAGAACCAAAAACAACAATGCCCATTTGAAACAGAAATGAAAATAAATTAGATAGTTTGAGGAGAAGCAATTTGTTGATAATACTGTGAAGGTTACTGCCATGTCACTCTTAATGGGGACAATGAAGATTTTTTTGGTCATCCTGTACAGACTTTGGAAACAGAAGTTTAATTTCTTGACAGATCTAAACCATATCTACTACACTCAACTCATTTACTTTGTTAATGGCATATTTTTAAGAACACATCCATTTTAAATAGGACCTCAGTCCATGATATGTAGCGCTAATGAAAACATGATACAAGTTGAGCAGTGGGAGGGCTTATCAGGTTGCAACAATGCTTCCTGCCAAATGTTAAATGGTGGCACAGTAAATACAAAGCAACTGAGAGGCGATGATGACTTATTATAGCAGTAGACTACTTGCTGCAACTGACAGAGATCTTTATGTCTTATTTTTGAGCTCACTTATGCTGACAGAACTTTGCACGGTGTGCTTTGGAAATGAGCCCCCCCAGAGCTGCACCTCCAGCTCTCTCTGAGATGCCAATCAAAATGTCATGCCCCTGAGTACAGTTTGACAGTACAGCTCTTCACAGCATGTTCAGAAGGAAAATGATCTGGGTTTTCTTTTTAAGACAACTTTTCACGCATGCATTTTGCTCTTTTTTGTGGCACTATTAGCTCCTGGGGTTATGCAGTGGTTTGGTAAATTTACCAACTCAGATTGAACAATTTCTCTTTCTGTGGACGTAAAGGGAAATTAATTAATGAAACCGATGTCCTTTACTTCCCTAACTTCTATTGTCTTTGTTTACCAGCCCTTTTAGTGAAAGGGAATAGAACTGAATCACAAGTCTATATTTGAGTCTAATTTATGGCACCATTTTTCATTCCCTCTTTGATTACATAATCTCAACAACATAATAACAACATAATAATGATGTTTTTATTTTTCTTTGCTGCAAGCTTTTCCTGTTATGCTGCCACAAAATTAATTTTCCAGTAATCGTAGTAGCATAAACATGAATATCATATAAAGTTGAAGAACAAAATCATCATCCTTGAGAATTACAAGGCCTTTCTTTTATTTCCCTGCATAATTTACATACACATGGTACACACTGAAATCACTGGGTTTCATTTTCTGCAGCTAGTTAACAACCCATCTCTGTGGTAACTGTGCCAGGCCCAGCTCAGTTACTGCCCACCTTGCATTTCTGGCAGTGTCAATATACCAGAGGGAAACAGAAATAGAGGAGGAGACAGACAAATAGATGGGGAGAGGACATGTGGAGAGGAAGAAAGAAGAAAAAGAAGACAGAGAGGAAAAAGGAGTGAGAGAGACATGAGAAAGACCAAGAGTTGCCTCTGTCAATATCCCAGGGGCCTATTGAGAGTCCCATTTTGGATAGTATTTATTGAGTTGTTTTTTATTTATCTTTCATTTGATAAACACAGACTGGTATTGAATCTGCAGCACTCTGACAGCAACCATGAGATATTCTGTATCTGGTAAATGTGCACAATAGAAGGTCTGGCAGTGAATATGAACCTTGATCAGACATACAGTAATCAGTTAATTATAAAATCTCAGCTAATTATCAACTCTGCACCGGTCAACTTATTATCAAAGAAACAATGACATACATCATTATATGTATATATTATAAGGTATATATATACTATTTTCCTTTACTTCAAACAACATTGTATTTTCTTTTGAATTATATTGCTGTTTTTGAAAACATTGCTCAAACACACCCCAAGAGAGGTCAGTCTATTAATTTGGAAAACAAGTACTCAGTCTCCTGTGTTCAATGACCATTCTTTACACCACAAACATGCTCCATGTGTTTATGCTTCTGGGTATGCCCCCTCTGGTACTCTACTCCACTCAAATCAATAGAAATATCTCACTTTTCTTACCTTTTGTGCTTATATTGTATTATAGTATATATTGTGTTTCACAAATGGCAAAAGAAGCCAAAAAAGCAGCATGGTACCTTGAAAGGACACAAGTATACAGTATTTGGGAATAGAGAGTTAATAACAATTACTCTGATTTCAACTTGGTGAAATACCCAGATTCATCACACCCCAGGGCCAACAAATCTCTTAGCGAGTCATTTATCTTCTCTCTTTTCTATTGGCGAAAAAACATTGTATAAGTGTTCAGGTAGTTGTGATGTGCTTGAACATGTAAAAATATAAAACCAGATAGACTCAGGAAAGGATTCAGAGGGATTTGAATTTGACAAACAGGTTCACTATGGGATTAAAATACTATCAAACACCAACTCCCAGTTTACTCCACTGAAGGTGTAGATATGCTCTAAACAAACTGATTTGTATGACATGTTGTCCAACCTCTAGGCAAAAGTGTTTATAATTGTTCTGAATGGCCAATCTTGAGGACTGGGTGTTTTGCACTCATTTGTACATAGGAAAGTAATTAAAATAGTTGTGTGAAGAATAGATAAAGAGAACATGAGAGACTCCACCTACTTTTTCACTTCTAAACACTTGGCCATTCGCTGCCTTGAAGTGGGCATGCTGGTCAGATTATCAGTTTGATAAATTTACAAAAAATGTTGGACACAGCCCCTCCTGATTCCAACATTTGAAAGATTTAGGGGAGGGGGTTTCAGACACTGTTGGATGATCCAACAAGCACTTTATTTGAACCTGACCAATTTACACATTTGTTACTCTCTCAGACCCCTCCTTTACTACAGGAGCCATTTGATTTTGAGTACTCATGGAGCAAGCAGGCCATGCCTCTTCAAACCTCTATATCCTGCCCACCAACCCCTGTCAGCATTGAGCTGAGGAATATATATGTACCCTGAATTATTTAGACTGTCACTTATGCATATTTAATGCCCCAGTGTCGTTTTTCCCTTTTATGGCGCTGTGAAATACTACTGTCTCGCTTTCTCTGCACCTTCCTCTCTGTGTGTGGAAGTAAGATTCTGAATCACAGGTCTTTCTTTGAAGCCAAGGCTTAGCTCAGCATGGTGATGTTGTAGCAGTGGGCACACACACAGGGGTGGGATCTACCTATAGCCTGGATGTGAGAATAGATAAATCATAGATAAACTTAATATTATGTACAAAAATAGATGAAAGATAGCTGCTGTCAATGAACCAAAGCTGCTTTGTTACCTCAGCTTTTGGCAAGTACACCAAATTGTCGTAGGAAGCAGAGGCAGTGACAAGGCTTCAAGTCTAAGTTGGAACCAAAGAATGAAATACAGGAAACTGATGAGTAAGCACTGAAGTAAAATATAGAGGTAGATTCATGAATGGGATTGAAAAAGTCCTGTAAAAATATTCCAGGACATATGTCCCTAATAGTATTAAGTATGGATCATTAAGGTTCAATTAAAAACAACTAACTTACCATTTCAACAGTCATCCATCTAATAACAAAAAAGGTTTATGTTGCTTGTGGTACTCACGTAAATCTTCTTCTTTTCTTCAACCCTGTCTTACCCCATCACACCCCAGTGATGAGTGCACAGGGGCTACAGGCCAAGGATAAAACTGGTTCCAGCGACCCATATGTCACCGTCCAGGTGGGCAAGACCAAACGCAGGACGAAGACCATCTTCGGCAACCTCAACCCAATCTGGGATGAGAAGTTCTACTTGTAAGTGCTTTCTATTAATTTGAACTTTATCTGACCAGATAATCCCCAGCAAGATTAAGCTTCATCTGTTCAAGAGACTCTTAAAGCATTTGTCAGTATGTAAACGATTTTTTTTTTTTTTTAATACCTGGCTGTTACTTAATACTTTGAGAAATTACTATTATTTATTACATGTTACACACCAGCTGCACTGCAGAGCTTTTGGAGACTTTACTAAACACAGCTTTACAATAGTATCCATCAATATTGTTATATAGCATATTTCAGTAACAAGGCAATTCAAAGTGCTTTATATAAAACATTAAAAGCATCGAGACAGAATGCAAAAGAAACACTATAAAGGGACATTTAAATACAATTAAAAACAGTCACTAAAGAACTAAGAGAATAGAAAACAGAAATAAACTAAAATAGAATAAGGATGTATAACATACAAGAATAAAAGCTACATTGCAGTGTCAGAAATGATTATTTGATTTAATAAAAGGCAGCTGCAAACAGAAAGGTCTTCAGCCTTGATTTAAAAGAACTGAGAGTTGCAGCAGATGTGCAGTTCTCTGGGAGTTTGTTCCAGATACGAGGTGCATAAAAAACAAATGCTGCTTCTCCATGTTTAGTTTTGACTCTGGGGACAGAAAGCAGACCAGTCCCAGATAACCTGATGGTTCACAACGTAGCAGCAGATAAGAAATGTAATTTGGCCCATTCAGTGCTTTATAAACCAACAGTAATATTTTATAATCAATTCTTTGACAGACAGGACGCCAGTGTAAAGATCTGAGAATCTGAGTTATATGATCCACTTTCTTCATCTGAGGACTTGAGTAGCAGCGTCCTGAATCAGCTGCAGCTGTCTGTTTGATTTTTTAGGGAGACCTGTAAAGACAGCATTACAGTAGACAAGTCTATTGAAGATAAATGCATGGACCAGTTTTTCCAAATCCTGCTGAGACATAAGTCCTTTAATCCTTGATATATTCTTAATGTGATTGTAGGCTGACTTTGCAATTGTCTTAATGTGGCTGTTGAAATTCAGGAGTCCATGACTACACAAAGATTTCTGGCTTGATTTGTGTTTTTTAACATTACTGATTGAAGCTGAGTGCTGACTTTTAATTGTTCTTCCTGGGCTCCAAAGACAATTACATAAGTTTTGTCTTTGTTTAATTAAAGAAAATTCTTGCACATCCAATCACTGATTTGTTCAATGCACTTACTCAGTACTTGTATTGGACCATAGTTGCTTGGTGATATGTTTATGTTTATGTAAATTTGTGTGTCGTCTGCATAATTATGGTAACTTATTTTGCTGTTTTCCATAATCTGAGCCAGTGGAAGCATGTAGATGTTGAATAGAAGAGGCCCCAGAATGTAGCCTTAGGGAACTCTGCATGTCATTTTTGTCCTCTCAGATGTGTAATTACCAATACACACAAAGTAGTCCCTGTCCTTTGCCATAAAGTCCCACCCAGTTTTCCAGTCAGTCAAGTAATATGTTGTGTGCGATCATGTCAAATGCAGGACTGAGATCCAGTAATACTAAGACACTTAAACACTGTCTGTGTTTAAGTGGATATCATTGAAGAAATTAACAAGAGCAGTCTCAGTGCTGTGGCATGGTCGAAACAATAGAATAAATCCTTTAGTGCTTTAGCAGTACGTGACTCTCATACTGTATGACTTATCCATTGTGCTGGCCAGGCTTCTGCCTCTTTGTTTTCAGCACAAGCTGTTCTCTCTGGTCAGTAAAGGTGTGCAATAGCCACATGAATATCACCACTCCGTCTACTTATTAGTTCTCTGCCTCCATGTTTTATTTTTACTCTTTAATTTATTTTAGATAGATTAGAGAAGGAAGGTGGATGGAGGAGCCAACGGCAACGACACTGCATGAGCATGGGTAACCAGGGTAAATTTGCTAAGCTGGCGATCATACATCCATGAACTAATCGGTGCACTGCCAAAACATTCTGGGTGGAAATCAAGTGCTAGAATTATTGTTCTGCACGTCAGAGTAAGTGGATTACTGGTAATGCAGTAACAAAAATTTAACAGAGCAAACAGAAACAGATCAGAAAACAAGGAGGCTTTGTACTAAAATATGAGCACATATACTTATCAAACAGAGGGAATTAGAAATAAAGGCCTCTATTATAAACCTGCTTCCAATAAAGGCCTGGTACCCTCTGCAGCTGAGGTAAATAAAGGCCCCGGCCACTATTTGAGGAAATACGGTACCTGGAAACAAAACCCAACAATAAAATGAACATATTATTTGACTGCTATTTGAAGGTCTGGCTCCATCTCACTAGGCAGCAGAGAGCCTTTGTATTTTTTGTTTTTTGTTCTCTCTTCTTTTCTTTTTATCTGTAATCCTCTGTATGTATATGGGACACTGGGGAGCAACTGTTAAAGGATCAGAGAGATTTTGTCATGTTGACTTAAACCAAAGAGTGAGCAGCTAATGGCATTTTTGATTCATGCTGTACAAGCGCTAAGTTTTCAGGTGCTATTCCTCTGGAGGTGTCTGTCTATACTTCTAGCTCATATTCATGTAAGAGACCATATTTTTTAAATGTGAGCCTTTTAATGAATAGTTTTAACAGTGATTAATTAATTAATTTTAAAGAACTCGTAGGAACACATTACCAGCATATTACTGAGATTGTGTATGTGTGCATGTCCTATGCCAGTAACAGACAAGGCTCCATACCTGTAATGAGACTCCAGTGGTGGCTGTAATAAAACTCTTTCCCATTACTACAGGGATGTAGATTAATAGAGCGATACATTACTGTGTGCTTGACAGAGAGCAAAGTCCCAGACTTGTGTAGCAGCAGCATCCAGTGCTTCCCCAAGAAAGGGATTAGTTAAAAAAAAATACTGCAGATACTGTTTCTCTGGCTGTCGCACCCAAGATGTCATTAGAACAAAATGTAATCTGTCGGTTTTAATTCCAGAGCCGAACAGTCTGACCCCATCTGAAGCTAAGTGCTTTGGCCACCTCTTTTCTATTTAGCAGTGTCATTACTGCAAAACGACGGTCAGCTGCAATGACGTGAGGAAGACCAAAGAGATGGATATTTTGCAGTATAAAGCCTCCCAAATAAGTAATCCTTGCTTTAAATGCTACACAATCATTCTTGTGTAACGTTCAGCTCATCTCTGATGATTTTAGCATGCATTGAAAGAGAGTAAAAATATACAGATGCACAGTAAAGGTCATGCAATGTCTTGGGGTAATTCTTCCTGCCAGGCAGAGAGCCCTTCTCCACATACACATGCTAGGCTTGCACACTCACTCATACACATCCATGGATGCACACAAAAACACACACTCTCT
Source organism: Thunnus albacares (assembly GCF_914725855.1). Classification (NCBI taxonomy): domain Eukaryota; kingdom Metazoa; phylum Chordata; class Actinopteri; order Scombriformes; family Scombridae; genus Thunnus; species Thunnus albacares. Next base: position 13,656,741 of record NC_058106.1, on the reverse strand, counting down.
CATTTGAATCCAGGCAAGAATTGTTCTCCATATGTTCCTTAGAAAAGGGTTAAGATGTATGTGTGTGTCTGAACTTGTATTTATGCTTGAATTATGCATTTGACTGTCATTCCGCTCCACTGAATACCCCCAACCTGATGAGCTGTCACTTAATATGCTGTTGCTGCTGTTGTTCATGTCGTTGTGATTGTTTTGACCTGGCGTAATCATCTTTCAAATCACAGCGAATGTCACAATGCCACTGACCGCATCAAGGTGCGTGTGTGGGATGAGGATGATGACATCAAATCACGAGTCAAGCAGCATTTCAAGCGCGAGTCAGATGATTTTCTGGGCCAGACCATCATTGAGGTTCGCACTCTCAGCGGAGAGATGGATGTTTGGTACAATCTGGGTATGTTGCTCATTTTATTTTAACGTTTTCTTACAAATGAGATATTGATTACTCGACAACTATGGTGGCACTTATTGTGGCACTTAAAAACAGTGATATAAGACACTTTGAGATCTCCCTTTATATATGTAACAATCTGTCATTAAAAGGACCAGATCATTTCATTTTTTTTTCTTACTGATACCATACTTTGAGGAATTTAAACATATGTTCCTACAAAAAACTTATTTTCTATTTAACAAAAGAAGCCAAACTTCTCAAATGTTAACTTAACACTTGCAATCACGCAAGTTAGGATTTTAATCATTAAATATCTAATTAAAGAGTAAGTATCTAACAAGGCATTCAATGCAATGTTTGATACCTGACTGTTTTTGATACTGTGTTATAGGCACGTTAAGTTTCAGCCCTAGTTATCAATGTCATTACCACTCCACAAGGTTTATATGCTATGAACATAAACATGTAACCCATTACACTGTAACTATTATAACAGGATATGAAGATAAGATGAAGTGTGGTCCAGTTGAGGTCATCATTACAGTCTATGCACCAAATAACCACAGGACCTGTGGTTCAGTTTGGGTACTGATGGTGTTGATGCAGAGTCTTTACCTATTTCCACTCTCATACATCACTGTTTTCATCATGCTGCATGAGGATGAATGGCAGCATAATGGGAGCTCCCACTTCTGTTGAAGTATTATGACTAACAGGTGCTGTCTTTGTTTGCCTCTCTAGCTAAAAGGAAGCAATTTGTGGTAATAGTGACCCCTGCCCTCTACTGCTTCTCTGTGCCTTTTTAAATGTCCACAATGAATGTTTAAACAGGCTTTTGCTGGTGTGGGTGTCCACCCCTCCAGCTGCTCTCCTCTCTAAGCCTCTTCAGCTCCTCTTCAATCTTGGCTTTTGCGCTTACATGGCTAGTCACCGTCGCTTTGTCACGTTATTATTTTTCACTTGTCTGTCTCTTGACCAACTGACTGTAGAGGAAAATTTCACTCATTTGACACAGCAGAGATGAATTGCATATGAGAGCACAGATGGGGGTATTTGAAGTCTGTAAGCAACTGCCGTGTCATTAGTTCTCAGTCCTGTCAGGAATGTGTTTGCTGGCATCTGTGAGTGCATGTGGCTCTATGTGAGCATTCAAGTCTACATGCACTCTCTTTCTACTAAATAAATAAAGTATTTTTTTCCCCAAAACCAACAAGCCTATTATAGCTAATAATATTGTTAATGATACTGTTTTCTTGTGCATAAAACGTCATGGCTGTAGATATGACATAATTCATGTTTTATGGAACATAATGTCAAGCAGTAACTTTACTTTATCATCCAGGACAAAGCAGAAAGAGATGCTACTGTATGTTTTTGGAATATGCGCCTACCAAAGACTGGTTTAAGCCATGTCACATCACTGCACTCTGTATGGTTTTGCTAATATGTCTTGTAGTTGGTAGTTATTTTTCAGTTACTTCCCAATTTTGAGAGTTCAGACCAGAACTAATCCAGCCTGGTTGTGTGTTACAGATAAGAGGACTGACAAGTCTGCTGTATCTGGTGCCATCAGACTCAAGATCAGCGTGGAGATGAAAGGGGAGGAAAATGTGGTTCCACCCCACGGCCAGTACACCTGTTTACATGAGGTAACCATTGTAATGTGACTCATGAGGAAAGTTAGTTTTCAAACAACTCATCTTTGGGGAACAAAGCATTAAATAATTATGTCATATCTCATGTTTGCTAAAGACTGTGACTACAGAAAAAATAACACAACAGGATCTTTCAACAATCGACATTCACAGAATTGCTATAAAAGATGATGAAGATGTCTCCAGTAGTGGCGTACACTGAGCAAAGAAATGTCTCTTTTAATACCTGTTGTGACACTGTGCTCCCTCACCATACCCTGTTCCTTCTTATCTCTCGTGCTTCTCACAGAACCTTTTCCACTACTTGACCGAGGTGAAGAACAGCGGGGTAGTGAAGATCCCGCAGGTGAAAGGGGACGAGGCATGGAAGGTCTACTTTGACGACGTGTCCCAAGAGATAGTGGATGAGTCCGCCATGAGATACGGAGTGGAGTCCATCTATCAGGCTATGACGTTAGTACCACCCTGATCTATGGCCTTTTACCTCACCAATCAGTCATTGTCTCATTCTGGAGAGTGGAGTAGAGAAGGAGATGAGAGAAGGAGAGTAGAAGGAGAACAGGAGTAGTAAAGATGTCTCCTCAGCAGAATCAGAGCTTGGACTATCAAGCTCCTAAGTTTGATTGATTAATTGCTGGTCTCCTGGAAAAACTCCCAACCTGCCTTGGTCACATTGATCATGGACACACATAAACACACTCGTTTCCCTCTTTCTCTCTGTCTCCCTGATCTTCTATGACCCTCTCCATCAATAATGTCTGTCTCTGGGTTTTCTCCACACACATACTCACATAGCCACATGCAAAGACACACCAACTAAAATTAAAATCATTAGATATTGATCAAGGTCATGCCATGCCATGTTACTACTTAATTTCTTATATAAGACTATTTCTTTATTTCAAAACTCTTTGTGGTACATGCAGTGAAATGATGAGATGGCTGAAAATTTTTGATTAAGACTACATTAGACAAAGAAGATTCTACTCCTGAGCTTCTGTCAGTGTCACCTCGCTTAGTCTTGGTGATCTATCACTGGTTGCATTGGAATTCATTTCTAACCTATACTGTCTGTTGTGCATCTCAGTCTGTTATTATGTTGTCTCATGTTCACTGTTTGCTTCATGACATCTTCTGCTTCTTAATATTTCAGTAAGTAATAATGAGTCACTTGATGCCTGTTAGAGCTGCTGTTTGAAAATCTCAAATCGCATCACCAAACTGCACCTTTTAAGCTCTCCTCACCCTGAAACATGAGCTTGTTGGGCGGTCCCAGTAGCTGACTATGTAATTAGTTACTACCTTAGTAAATCAGATGCTAATTACACACAGATTGTGTGGACAAATTTGGTTGAAAGGCTCACATTTGTGCTTTCATGTTTAGGAATCTGGCCACATGCATCCCTGAGATGAAGCAACACTGAGAGACAGTTTTTGTATTTGTGGTCTCTATATTATTTGCTCAACCACTGTAAAAAATGTTTGCAACATAAAGTACTCTGCTTGCAATGTTTTTTTTATTTTTTGTAGCAAAATGAGACAACAGTTCTTTCAGGATGACTGGTTTCTTTCTGATTTTTAGCTTTTTTCTACTAGGCCCAAGCATGTTTGATCCCCCCACCCCCTACCACTTTTTGAGATCCCACTGATCAGGATTCAGCCTCATATATCCCACAGCAGCTCCTTTATTTACTCTCCTACTGGCCTTATAGGGCAAATGTGTTGTTGGGTTTCTGTAGATCCCTTTAAAGCTTGATTTAGCTTTTCATAGGATTCTTCAGCATCTCACATTTGTAGCCTTCATATCCACATAAGTAAAGAGTCCAACTGCTACAGCAACAGCATGGTTATAGCTGTGTTGTTGACACATATGATTGTTGTAGTGCTGCCGATGTGAAGTTGCTGGGTGACAGACTATTGTTTTAGTGTGACAGTGTATTGCAGCATGTGAGAGATTGCTGGGTTATTTAACTGCAGACAAGTGAAGCAGTAAGTGGCTTTACTACCAGCTTTTTCAGGTGGAGTTAATGCTCCAGGCTTGAACCTTGTTTAAGCTGGGCGTTTTTCATTGTGGTGCTTATTATGCTTCATCAGGAATTTATGAAAGGCCCTACCTTTCTGCTTTCTTCATCATAGAACCTTGACTCCCAGTCACTCCAGACATGATGGCTGCATAAATCACAGCAGCTGTGAAGACTCACTCTCCCTCCTGTGCCCCCCACAACAACCCCCAACATACACTTCCCTCATGTTCGTTTTTCTTCATCTTACTCTATCACCACTCCCTAACTCCCTTGCTTCCCTTTTCCTCTGTTTCTCATCATCTTATTCTCATTTCTTCCCGCCATATGAAACCACAAAATGATCATATGTGAGTGAATGCATGGTACATTGCATCCACTGATAAAAACCAAGGCAGGGTAACACACGGAGAAGCAATGTCTTTCTCTTGAAAATTTGCTCAGGAGATCCAGCTCTAAAAGCACCATGGGAGTTTGTCGGATGCCATCATCACTCTCTTTGCATCAGTCTCTGTGCTCGCCTAACCCCAAGTGCTCCTGGGTAATTTGGAGGCTGAAAGCAGAGTAATTAAGTTGGCCTCCCGATGAGAACATGTTTGTGTTTCTATTTGTGTGTGTGTGTGTTTGTGTGTGTGTGCATGGGCTGCACTCTGGAGGGGGAGTAAATCTGTAATCATTATTTCACATAACTCGGTGCCTTTTCTAACACTTTGGCTTCATGAAGCAATGACTCACTGAGCTGTTTAGCTTCAAAATCTCTGGACTTCAAACCCAACATCCAGCTTCATGATACTTATGGTCACTTCCAACTTATGTGATATTTATGGACAAACACGTTAATTCAATTTATTTTTCCTAATATTATATAATATATTAAAAAGAATACTGCAAAATTATATCTATCTGAAGGTGAATAATACCAATTATTTTGATTTTTTTTATCTTTTAAAGCAACATTATGTGGAATCTAAACTAAAGGTAATGGTTGAGATTTTTTGATACAGACTCAAAATACAAGGAAATCTGTTTTCCATAGAATTAAGAATGAGCATTAAACACATGCTATATTTATAGAGCTCAGCCTACTTTTTCTGGCTTTAAGCCCTCAGGCATCTTTACAGTGTAAAAAGCATCCAGTTCATCCAGATGCTTGGTTGCTTTGGGTCACAGCCAGAGACTGATAAGGGAACCCTTGTTTACATTGTCTGCTGCATTAAAGTAAACATACAGATTATTGCGCATATACATTTTTATGTTGTGTACTACCTAGAGTAACATTATCCTTCACTGTCAATGATGTATCAATGAGGATGGATGTACCAGTGAATTATAATGTAGGAAGCATTCCACATCGCTTGTGAAGCAGAAGTATGAAGTGCTAAAATGAGCATATGCTCTAAACTCAGACAGAGATCCTTGCTCAAACCGGGCCTCCAGCAATTAATTACTGCTGGGTAGTGCTGTTGCAGTGTTTGTGTGAGTGTGGGTGTGTGTGTAGAGAGAGAGTGAGAGAGAGAGAGAGAGAGAGAGAGAGAGAGATCATGGCAAATCTGAAGGGGCAATACATGCGCCTCTCTCAGCATGATAAGTCTAAATTTCAGGTAATTTAAAGGGCACCTATTATGCTTTTGCTTATTTACAGTCATATGTATAATGTTACAATGTCAGATGTTCAGATTAATCATGGCCAAAGTGTCAAATAATGAGGTAAACATATGTAGAAGTAATACCAGTGAGCAAAGAGCACCAGCTTCATACTGCTCTGAATGCTCGGTTTCCAGCGTTTTTCTACTTTCAGCCTGAGCCGACGTTGGCTCGTGATGGATTTCTTTATATGATCATCTGCTCAGCACACAGTGCGCCAGTTCACTGCTCCGCTCCGCTAACATTATGGCATTTTTCCATTGTTTGGGGGTAGTCACATCGAGCCATGACTTGAGCTGGCACATGAGTGTTTTTCCATTACACAGCAGGCAAAGTAAAATAAGTTGTTTACCTGTTGGAGGTGTGCTGGTCATCTGCAGCTCTTCATCAAACATCATCATCACTTGTCACTGTTTCTGCTTGTACTATTCTCCCCTGCATTATTTTAATAGCTCCAAATTTCTCCATATCTTGTTGTGTTGACTGGATTTTAGCGCTGTTAAGGAAGCTCTGATAATTTGGTGAGGAACACATTTCATTTCCTGTAAATTCTTCACAATAAAAGTCTCCCATTATTTAGTTACTTAAAAGCTTTTAATTTGAAGCAGTAAAGCAGGAAATGTAGAGTTTGCATCGGCGGTAACTTAACATGACTCTGATACGGCTGCCCCTCAGCAGGCTTCCTGAAAGCCAATCAGAACAGAATGGGCCAAAACTGCCTGTTAGAGACAGAGGTTGAACTGAGAGGCTGCATAAAGGGCCAGTATTAGATAAATAATGATTTTTTAAAACTGTGAATCATGCAAAGCTACTCTGGTGGAGTCCAAAAATAAAAAATATAGAGCTGGAAATGAGCTTGATAGGTCCCCTTTAAAACAGTGCTGGAGACAGGAGAAAAGGAAACAAAATGTATTTAAACAAAATACATCAACTTTGCAACAATAACAAACCCCTGCTTCAATCCCTCCCCTGGGAGAGATGACTTGTAGTTTGTGTAATTTTAGCTCATCACATACAGTAGTATTGAGATGCGTTTTGTGCAAGGTTGACATACATTGATTCATCTTAGTGGAAAACACTTAAACTGGCAATTGCACACACTGTGCATGAATTTGTCTCAACTGTCTTTGTTACAGAATGAAAAAACAAGTAAGTTTAATGGTAGACAGTAAGATTTGCATTTCTTTCTTCTATTTCTCTGGATATGACTATATCTCAGCCCCAACAGGAACCTTTGATTTACTGTCAAACACTTGCTCCATCTATTACCTGCAGCCTTATATCTTTAATTGTATAGCTTATAAAGCTTTTATTTACAAGTATTTTGCTATAGATAATCTGTGAAGACACTTTTTATTACATGAACAGGGCAGTGAACTAATTATGCACTAACTCTTCCACCAGAAGTAATTGTTTGGAACAGAGTGTTCTCTCTTCTGCAGTCAGAAGGTGAAAATAATGAAGAAATATTGTACTGCAATATGTTTGCACAGTTTTTGTTTTTTACTGTAGCCACTGGCAGTGTATGGACAGATGGACAAACACAGGGTAGGGGATATTTTTGAGCTATATATTTCAAGGGTATTTTTTTTGCTGAACTCTTAACTGTGTTCTTTTTCAACACTGTAACTTTGTGGATTTTGGGTTATTTAAGTTCATATTGATTAATTTATCATTTTCTCTGCCTGGAATTTTCTAGTTGTTGTGGGGTCTCTGCTTTTTCATATGATTATCTATCGATCCTGGGTGAAGAAATGATGTCGATCTTGCCCTGAAATGACTACGGCACTATGCTTGAAGCCAAGTGAAGATAATAGCTGTTTATTCTCCTCTGCAGGCATTTCTCCTGTCTGTCTGCCAAATACATGTGTCCCGGTGTGCCAGCAGTGATGAGCAACCTGCTTGCTAATATTAATGCCTACTTCGCCCACACCACCACCACCACCACAACCACTGCCTCCGCTTCTGACCGATTTGCTGCCTCTAACTTTGGAGTAAGTGTGCCTATTTTTCTCTTGTAATCTGCCAAAAGTGATACATAGACATAGAGTGCTAAATAAAAATGTGGGTCATCCACAATCTCCAGTTAGAATCAAGTAACATCTATTGCTATCTTATATTCTGATATTGAACTACTGACATCACTATTTTGTGTGATCATTCCCAGAGTTATTGTCTAAAACAAGTTGTGCACTTTAAATCAACAAAATCTCAAAGGTCGCCAGTGCTTTCTGATTGAACATTTAATAAGCTAATGTTGCAATATTTCCAGGCAGGAAGCCGAAGCTGGCAATACACTTAAACCACAAAATTTTGTTCCAGGAAGCAAAAATGAACCACCGCAGGCATATCAATGCTACCACACAGTGTTATAAATTCTTTGACAAAACACTTTGGGTGTGGTGACACTCTAAACTAAATTATGGAATTCTCATCCTGACAGAGGGAGAAATTTGTCAAATTACTGGACCAGCTGCATAACTCTCTAAGGATCGACCTCTCCAAATATCGGGTATGTATGTGAAATTATGCATGTAGTGTAGTGTGTTTGTGAAATCTAATCTTATTTGTGTTTGTCTCTGTGTCTTCTTCTGTGACTATTATCAGTTTGTTGTAAAAAACAATCTCAAGTCTACATTGTTATTATGTAGATGGACTACATTTTCACTGGACATTTGACACACTGCAGGCTGCCATTTAGTTTGCTATGTTTAGCATTTACCTCCTTTAAAACTGGCTTTAAACACCTTTTTGTTGTGCTCTATTTGGCTATCTATTTTTGACAGAAGTAATGCCATCTAAGCTTTCTTCCACTTGGTTGATTTGATAAAGGCTTCCTGGTTCACTCAACTTTGTTTACAGTACAGTGTGTGCTTACTATATCTGGCATGGAACAGCAATCCGTTTACGCTTTGATGTTAATGCCAAACGTGTGGCTGTCTCCCTCCAAACGTGGATATTGACTGGGTCATCTTCTTTCTTGGAAACATTTCAATCCGTATTTCATGCATTTTTCCCACAGTGTAATTGCGCAGGATGCATGTTAATGTCAGATACTGTATTAAAAGTGTTCTACTAAATATGGTGATTATTGCAAGGTAAATGTCATTCCAGCTGTGTGTGACATGATGTCATATCAAGAATGACATTTTATTATGCCACATGTGACACATTCCCCATATGTCCCCATAATGTTAACAACTGAGTATATGCAGAGTGTATATAGCGTTGGAGATTTTGTGGTCTTAAGCTGCGATGATTAAGAGAGGCTTGTGAAAAGTATGATTTGGAAAAGCAGAAGTTACAGATAGACACATATATAGACAGACAGACAGACCTCATGTCATACATTGTTGTTAAACAACACTGAATTTAATTTAAAATGAATTGAATTATAAATGACTGAAGTGATTTTGCAGTTTTCAGCAGATTGTAGCCAGGCACATAAATACTGGTAATCAGCCCGCTGTGTCAAGAAGCCCATCGGCATCTCAAGAAATAGTGGTTCTTCTGGTCCAATAAATAGACCCTACAGTGAGTGTCCAGCACTCCACCTGACATGGTAGTACATGGATTTAGACTACTGGACACCATGTAAACAGATGCAAACTAGGCCACATACTCCCAGGTTTCTGTATGTAGGCTGTAGCAACTCCAGGATGATTTAATGTGTCAAGTATCAACTAATACTAGCAGACATTTGCTGGCCAGTACTAATGTAAAACAAGAACATGTTGTTTCAAAAGACAACCACATACCTGTCTGTGTACTACATTAATATGCCAATGATGTTTGCCTCTTGCCATGCATGTTCACATAAGTTAAGCACACTTCATATTTTGGTGGTTAAGCTGTAGTATCCAAAGCTAAATATGTGAAATATAAAACAATATGCACTAGTATAATAGTACAAGCAATACAATTGAATCAGAGCTGTAACAAACCTTATCTTTGTAAAGGTAACATGATTCAATTTTTGTTGATACTGTGTAAGGGAGGTGATCATTCAAATGTTAAAGTAATTTGAATGCATTATACTAAAATGTGTCTCTAATATTTTGTCCACCCCATTTATATACATGCTGGGGAAATAACATTTCTCTGTAAGAATAGATGTAGTAACATTTCATCCCCCAGTTAGTGACACTTAGAGGCCTATTTACTGTATGATATAGGTTCATTCTTCATGGTCGTTTGTTTGTGGGTTTTCACATCATTTGTTAGTGAACTGTACTGCTGTATATACAGAATTTTCAGAATTTTCTGATTGACCTGTCACAGCCATAGCCTGTATGTGTTTGATTTAGAGTGCTTATTGACGTTGTTTCATGTCTTATGAGACCACACTTTGTGTTGTAGTGTGCCAATTGACATGGTCGGTTATCGTCAATACTTGCATATTTGTGCAATAAACTCAAATAAAACATACCTAAAAAGCTGAATTACATGTAAAAATTTGATTAAATTGTATAATTAATTTAAATAAAACATGTTTTTTTTTGATGAAATAACCAATGACCCTTTGAAAGAATCATCAAAAACATAGTGACTCTACGTAACTCAAAATGTATGAGAAAATGTGCCAGTAAAACATAGTGTTTAGATTAGACAATGGTAAAATGTAGAAACTGGAACCATGCAATCAGGAATTCATCTCTGATCGCCAGAGATCTGCCACTCCCGGGCCACTAAAGGTGCTGCTGTATTCTACTCAGGCAGATTGAAATCCTGACATACAGTACATAATCTTCCAGAACAATCCCAGGGGAGCTAATCCTGTTAAACACCACACACACAAACACGCAGGCACACGCACAAACACATTCAAACACTCACTTGCATGACCATATACACACATATACTGTACATCCATACACATGTGCCCAAATGCAGGTACAAACATGCACATAGTTATGGACACATGCACAATCATACACACGTTTATATCTCTCTCTCTCTCTCATTCTGTCTCTTACACACACACATACATGCATACACAGACCCGCATCTCCTTCACTTCTGCACTTGCTTTACCAAATGTGTAGCCATCCACACTGTTGTTTCACTGTAACTGCACACTGCCTTACACACAGGTATGCACCTGAGCACCACACACACACAGACACACACATTTCTCCTCAGCTGGTGGCATTACACAGTGAACTGTAACTGAGAGATGACCCTCTCACCTTTAGTGTGATACAAAAGGCAATGTGTCGTTGAGTGGGTTATCACTTTAATTCCCTCGTTCCTTGCCACGGCTCTCTTTGTGAAGCCACATGATACAGAGACACACCCTGATAGCAGCAGATCCTGCTGGCTGCCCATCATGGCTGCATGATGGAAAAAGAGGAAGGATGAGAGGAGGACAGCAAGTAGTAAATAGTGAGGGAGGGATAAAGAGAATTTGGAAAGAGAGGTGGATGAAACAAGCAGAGAGAAGGAGTCAGAAGAGCTGGGCTTTGGACGAAGGGGGGAGAGTTGGAAGAAATGAGAGATGGATTTGGAAAGAGGAGAAGAGGAACAGATGAAGAATGAAAGTAGGCATGGTGAGTGGTTAAGAGAAAAGGAGAGAGAGGGTTAAGTGAAGGAGAGATGGCCTCTTTTATTTTCAGATGGCCTGGCTGTCTGGTGATGACATGTTCACCGAGAGCAGTCACAGAATATCACAATGGCTTCACCTGCCAGCACTGCCCTGCTGCTCTCCTGTCAAGCCTGCCACAAAACAGTGCTTCACACACACACACACACACACACACACACACACACACACACACACACACACACACACAGAGTTCATACTCTCTCTCACTCTCTCACTTTCTGAAGCTGTCCCACAGAGCCAGCCTGCCACTATTGGACAGTAATAAGATTCAGATCTGGCTGCTCTGCCGTTCGCCGTATGGATTTCCCTATAATGACATTCTGAGGGAGATTGAGTTTGCTTTTGTAAAACAGAGAGCTTGAATCAGCAGAGAGGGAGCAGGGGTGCAGCTGTCACTCTACATTCTGCTACATATGCGTTTCTTCCTTTTAAACTTTACTCTAACAGCCCTGATACACGGTGACACCTTGTATAATCAGTCTGTCCCTGCTGGGATTTGCAGGTTTCTCTGGGTCGGACATAAAATCTCAGTATCCAGCGTACACTGCAAGGGATTTGGGGTGTTGCCTTAGTTTTGACAGTTTGATGTAAAGTCATGATAGTAGGCACCCCTGGGAGTTGTGCTCTATTCTCTTGAAATTGAACTGTGCACAGTATTGCAGCAGACCTTTAGAGAAAAGGTTACTTAATGCAAACAACTGGTTTGGTCCTCTCTGTGGTGCAGCAGTTTCTGCTACCTCCAGTAAAAAAAGAGAGTAAAGCAGTTGTTCCTTACAGTATCTTTCTCTCTCTACTACAGGTTTGTGCCATATTCAGTAGCACTGAGCTGTTAATGGAGGCGATGAGGCATAACACAAACAAAAAACATATATTTCTGAGATTATATCCACAAGGTTGCTCTATGGCACTAATAGGATATACTTGCTACAGAAGTGTACAACCAGCCTCTGTCATTCTCACATGGCAGACAAATATGATTTTCTAATTTCCAGAGGAGGAAAATGTTTAGAGAACAAAGCAGTATCTGCATAGTTGCAAGTATAATCTTGTTCTTTGCAGAGCAAAACCTGCATAATTCAGAGGTAGCTATTTGAAATTTATGACAATGTAAAAACCCAGGCACAATGGAAAAGCTAGTATCACCTTTCACAGAGTGGAGAAGATAAGAAACCTCTCTGGCAACCCCGATGAAAAAAAAGTTATTGAAAGGGCGCAGGACTCAAAGTCTGAAATGTGTGAAGTTCTGCTGCTTTTGAAAATAACAAGACACAGAAACATTAATATTTATAGTTTATTAACCCTCCATGCATGTTGAAAATAAGTGGAATATGCATAATATTTGAGATGATAGAAGAGTCGTTCTTTTTAGCTTTACATGTGAATTTATGTAGCTATTTCTACATTTACAGCCAAGTTATCAGAAATTCTCTTAAATGTACCCATTAAATATACAACTTATAAATTTGGTAGACACACAAACCCACACAAATAGACACACTCAGTGGCACATGCCTGAGGATGGTCAGAGTGCAGGGTGACCGGTGCAATGTTCCTGTGGCAGTTTGAGGTCCAGTGCCTGTCAGTGCGTGACTGCTTTTGATCTTTTTTTCCACATGATTACCTGCACTCCCTCCACTTGTTACCCGGTGTTTAACCAGCAACATTTTAGCCATTATGCATGACATTATGTAAACTGCACAGTTACAATTGTCCATTCTGAATAAAATAAAATTTGGGTTTTTTTTATTACTCAATGTAGACACTGTCTTAAGATAATATTCAATGTGGACTAGAATAAAGAAAAAGGAGTAAAAGCTCATCTGCATCACTCACTCCTTGCCCCATCCCATAATGGACTCTCTGTCATCTTTCGAAGGCAGTGTTGATGTTGTCTCTACTTTTGGCTGAAATATGGATGTTTTGCTTTTTTAGCTTGCCTGCTTCTGGGCAATCCATCTGTTTCTTTTTCCTTTTTTTCTGCTGATGGAGTTTTCATTTCTGGTCTTTTTTTTTTGGACATGCAAAAATTGCTGTTACGCTAGACAAAGGTCTTTGTTCATCAATCACAAAACAATGTTTATACAAACAAAGAAATATCTGTAAATAGTTGTTAAAATTAGCAATTGTAAAGTTAGGAATTGGTAAGAAACAGAGAGGAGCTGAATTACAATTTTCAGTTCCTTGTGTTCTGTAATTAACGTCTCACTGGTTCACAAGTACATGCTGTTTTTAACATGTTTAAGCATCCCACACATTATAATTAAGATAAATCCTGCTCAGTTGATACTTGCTTTCAATAATGAATGCATTTTTGGGAACCCTTGCCATCTGCAATCAAAGCAGGTTGTTAAGTCAAAAAATCAAATTAGATTGGTAGCTAAGATCATAACATTTTGTTTGTAGAAATATACATTCTCTGCATCAACTGTAATGAGTGTCAATGAGCACTTGACTTTTCCTGACTTCAGTCACCATAATTACACAGCTAGATTACCTGTTGATGTCAGAGAATCCACTAATTAACATGTTAAAAATGCCACACTATGATGTGATATAAGACAATATTGTTTACAATTTGAATTAATAATTTAATTTCAAAAGTCAACTCAATGAACGTACTAAAAGTAAACTCAATAGATGAGACCTCTACTATCAGTAAAAGACAGACTGGCAGTAATTGAAATTGCAGTCTTTTTTGTTTCGTTTTTCCCCTGTGGGCACTTTCAGCTCTTTCTAGGGTGATTTTCTTCTCTTAGATAAAGGTGTTAATGCTTCTATTGGAAAAGCATGAAGGGACAGATTTGTTTGACATTACCTCAGGAATGCAAAAGCCTTAATGGATTAGACACCATTATTTTTCAGAATTACTTTTTAGCAACAAAAAAAGTCTTAATTGGTTTCACTCTATAAAAGTTGCAATACTTATACCCAAAATAAACAGATGAAACACAACTGTCTTACTGGTTCCAGTGCGGTGATTCCAGCATGGTTATTTCAAGAGGTGTATCGATGATGGCATTCAAGGTTGCAGTGGAAGATATAGAATCCATGTTTCAAAGGGACTGATGGTTTCACTTGTGTCTGAAGGCTACATGTATGTGAGTTTATTGTAAGAGAAATATCAGTGTCAGTAGAGAAAGAGAGGAAAGTGACTGATGGCGCTTATGGGCTCCATGCTGGGAATGAGACTCTGTGTCGGTACAGTAGCTGCTGGAAAATTCTTTTATTTCCCTGGAATTGAAAGATTTATATTAAAAGGAATGTGCTGGGGCCTGGATGAGACAGGATGCTTGAGCTTCTTAAATCATGTTTTAAAATTTAAATGGAATAAAATTTTCCAGCTAGAAACAAATGATGAATGCTCAAATAATTGAATTGTTCATATTAAAGGCACTGATGCAAATTGCAATTTTTCTGAGACAACAAATCTACTCCAAACTGATTCTTTTTTTCCAGTAGGCAGCCAAATATTGTATAACTGGTCCACATTTGCTTGTGCAGGATGTGTGTCAAGCTTGTTTGCCTGGAGGGTGTTTATCTTTATTGGGGACTACACTTTCACCTCTAAACTAGACTTTTCCTTAATCATCGATCTAGAGAAATAAACTGTAAGTTCTCAGTAGGCAGCTGACTGTCGGTGAAACATTAATATGCCTCCCATATATTTCTTACTCTGTTGGTTGTTCTTGAAAACTCCATTGTCGTTTTTTTTTTTTTCTTCTTCTTCGAAAACCAATCCTCTTGAATCAGTTATCAACCCAATAAAAACTTGTATGCAGTTCACGTCCAAAAGATGTCAGGTGAGTTTTGCTTGTGCTGATGGGCCTTGATCTCAGATAGACCTCTCCTGTTCGTGTGCTGTCAAGCCTTCAGGCTGTTGTGAAGATTTTGTTCTATTTCCTGAATCTCCGGTGTGTATTTATTGACAAGGTAGAGGAGGGATTGAAAACAAGCAGAATTGTATTAGAGCACCGAGAGAGTAGGAGAAGTAGGATAATGTATGGGGCAGGGATGCTTTTCCTCAGGGCTGTCAGGGCTTTATATGCTCCCTGTCACGGTGTTCTGCACTGCCTGATGACTTCATGGCCCTGAAATAGAGGTTTTCATCAGCAGAGACCTCCCTTGTCCACTAAACGATTAGACAGACAGTCATTTCGTTATGATTGCTGGGCGTTGCTCTGTAATCAATTTCAATGTTTTGGCCTACGCGGTGTGATGTGTTGGAGGGCAGGGGGGGAGGTGTGTGACATTTAAAGTCTGCTTACAATAAGATATCCTCTCTCCTCATGTTATTTTCCTGTCTTTCTCATTCTTTCTCCAGGATAATTTCCCTGCAGGAAACCCAGAGCGTCTCCAGGACCTGAAGTCCACTGTTGATCTGCTGACCAGCATCACCTTCTTCAGGATGAAGGTAGTGTGTGTGCACATATGTGTGAGCTTGTGGGTGTGGAATATTTTGAAATTGAAAGAAACATAAACATTTTAATAAATGATGATGGAAAACAACAATAACTAATCTTTGTAGATCTCTAAGATGTGTTTTGTCACGTTTTATCACAGAAGTGCTGCACCCTTGACTTAGTGATTGAGGCGCCTTCAATACTGGTCAAGGCCATAAAATCTCCCAACCAGTTATAAACATAAACCCAGATTGATTTTATGCATGTTTCATTTAGGTGAAATCAATTCAATCACATAATTCCTGAAACCTGCCCCCCTTTCAACACAACTGACCATTCAAAACCAAAAGATTTATGGTTGTACAAATTCATGACTGCAGGTTCATGCAAGGGGGTTGTGTTTGTATAATGTGTGCTGACCTCCATACTACAGTAAGCCTCTATGTTTCAAATGCTTCCAGCTCTGTCCCCCCCCTCCCCCCCCAACAGTATGTCGAGTTGTCTCCCGCTTTATGAAGCTCGGCTCCATTCAGCTCTCTTTTGGCGGGAGTGGGGGTGTAGCACTGGAGCACTGAGGCATAGCTAAGATGGCAGCTGCGAGCAAAGGAATGAAACCTGTCACTTTAGGTTACCAAAGCTCTCACTCTGTGCCATGCCCATGCTGAGCTTTACTGTGTATAAGCACCGCTGCTCACTCATAGGAGCTACTGTGTTACTATACGGTGCACACACACACCCTAAATGCCAGTCTGACCACATGTCAATTATGATATACATAATACATGTAAGTAGGTTGCCCATTTTTTCCACAAGGTAGTGATATCTTAGTATAAATATTTCAAACATGTAAGATGATATTATTACATTATCACTCCACTAATGGATGGTACATAGAAATGCATTTAAGTTAATGTACCTGTCATTGATTTGGGTTTTTTAAATCATATAACAATATGCTAGGAGACCTACAAGAATACCTAACCCTGAAAGTATACCTATTTTTTATTATGTATGTGTGTTTGTGTGTGTAGGTTCAAGAGCTCCAGAGTCCACCAAGAGCCAGTATGGTGGTGAAGGACTGTGTGAAAGCGTGTCTGGACTCCACATACAAATACATTTTTGATAACTGTCATGAACTATACAACCAACTCCTCGACCAGGTAAACAGTACTTTTTATAACACTACTTATAAACCTTTTCAGCTCAAGAAAGTCAGACTTCTGTGGCACAGGTAAACATAAAGAACAGCAGTGTATATACTGAACTCTCCAGTCATGTACAACGTGAACAGTTGCCAGCTTGTATTTCTCACATTATATCTTGCAGATGTAGTGACGCACATACTAAACGATGCATCACTTCAACACTTAGTGATTCCTCACTTGGATTTTCTGTAGATGTGTCTTGAAACCCTAATCTCTGGTCAAATCATACACGAACACAATTAAGTTACAGGTTAAGCATAGTTACTGTACTATAGAAGTGTGCACATTCATTTGTGTCAAAAATATGAAGAAGAGGATGAGGTATCAGGTTGTAGGTGTGGATAGTGTTTGAGTCTAATCAAATTAAGGCTGCATAGTTCTTGTGCTCGGACCCTCATACCTCTGCGTGCTGTGCACCCGCAAACCTGCACAAAATAGTAATGCAATTATGGCTGACATCCCAGTGTTCAGCCTTGCCTACTACCCACAGCTCCTTGTTAATGATTGGCTTTACCTGTACAATGCAGCTACTTTTAAAGTTCTGAGAAAGAAACATCACATGCAGCTTTACGTGCTTTCTTCGACTTCAGTAGCGACCCTCCTGTCTATTCGCTGTAGGTGTTGTCCACAGCGCCAATAACAGTATCAGAGAGCAATTGCAACTCCTGCAAAGATGAGACACACTGATGGGTGCAGGTTTCAATCTGAGCCCTTAATGCTCCCCAGAATTTGTCTGATGTTATCACTATATATGCAGTTTTAAAAACCATCATCTATTTTGTGGCTGAATCAACCAGCATTTGTGCATTCTACAGCAATTGTTGAAAAGCTGAATATTAATGCAGACTGTTGTTTTAAAAATGCATTTGTTCACCCTGTTTCAGAATGGGACTTGTCTGCCACCTGTTCAGCTTTGGTGTTTTTTGTGTCTTTGATTGTGGTTGTTGTTGTTATTGCTTTCCTGGGCGTGAAAGACATAACCTGGCCCACCACTGGTCAATCCATAGCAAACAAACACTCAACAAGATATTATAAAAAAATATGTTATTCCTAAGAATAGAATTTGTATTCTATGGATATTATACACAGGATAGTTACAAACAAACCTAGGCCTCTGGCATGTGTTTGTTATTGTAAAAATGTTATACTTTTCTGAATCATGATTTGATGATAGTGTGAAATTCAAATTTAGCAACTCACAGCACTCCTGCAGATTCATGTAATCATTAACATTAAATTAATAACAAACTACCAACTCACCAGCTCAACAATATGCAACACTAACTAGATAACTGAAGCTAAAGGGAGTCTTTATTAACTCTCTACTTGCTTATTGCACAGCTTCAGTTGTTTAAACATGATGATGCTTGCATAAATTCATGTAGCCAGATACCAGAAAAATCTTCCTTTAATGGCTTGTTGTCGTTAAACAGTCAAACAATTAATATTGAATACAGTTGTTACTCCAGTTCTGCTCCTAATTCACTTGTCAGAAGCTCAACATTAAAACTCTTTGAAGTTTTCTGCCTATGGCGAGCACCCTCTCTCTCACCTCATTCCTTCATCATGTATCACCTTCAGCCTGTCATAAAGCTGATATCATGCTTTCCCTCAGCTGTAGTGCGCTTTGTGTAGTGTTTGTGTTACAATGCTGGGAAAATATAAATTCAATCCAGCATGACCAGAAATCAATAGGCTATATATTGTGTCAGACATTTACCAGCCAATAAATGCTCACCGTGTCTATTGCAATCTTTGCATGAAAGACTTCAACCTTCTAAGAAGGGGAGAGTCCACAGTGAAGAGCCATATCAAAACAGCCAAGCATCAGGCAGCACTTACCTGATGCAAATCTCAACTGTTCTGGGCTTTTTTGGCTCTTAAGTGAGCCGATGGATAATGTATGAGTGCAAAAAATAAGTTGAAAGCATGTTACTTCATCATGTATAAATAGAATAGAATATCATTGGCATGCCATCAGCAGCTGGAGGCATGTTCTCATATTGAGACAATACTCTTTACATATTCAAGAAACACAACATTATCCAGTCCTCAGTTAGGTTTGCTTCTCCAAACACATTATTTCCATGTGCTAGTTTACTTGTGCATTGGCCTTGCCTGAGTAAATAATCAGGCAACAGGCAGCTCCGCCTGATTATTTTACGGCTTACTTCCCAAGGAGAATGGCAGCCACACCACAGAAGATAATGTCTTTTTAGGTCGTAATGGTGTGCAATCCGCTCAAAAGTTGAATAATAAGCTTCCTTTGTTTAAACAGCCTGAGGGGTTGTAAGCAATTACCAAACTGGAGAGATAGACGCTTTCTCTAATTACATCTTCGTCCACCACAGTTTCACAGTAGACAGCCTCTCCATCAATGCTTCCTCTACAACAGAAGAAAAAGACACCAATACAATACAACGCAAACAACTTTATTAATCCCTACTAGGGGAAATTTGTTTGGAGCAGGTTGCTGTACACATGACACAGTAACATGCAAACAAACAAATAAATAATGCAATATTGAGGTCAACTTCACCTCAAAGCAAACCTCACTGTGACAATAAATTATTATGTTGATATACACTCGGTAGCCTTTGACTCAGTGGATAGAACACATTTCAGACCCCAATTCTCCAGATGCTAACAGTAACGGAGTGTGGCAACACAAGAGCTGACACGGTGGCCAGGCAGGCAGTGAAATGTCCCAGGCATGTTGCATAACATAACAACAAAGCTCTCTGCGTCTGCCTGGGCATA
The DNA here is from genome assembly GCF_914725855.1 of Thunnus albacares. Classification (NCBI taxonomy): domain Eukaryota; kingdom Metazoa; phylum Chordata; class Actinopteri; order Scombriformes; family Scombridae; genus Thunnus; species Thunnus albacares. Next base: position 13,637,057 of record NC_058106.1, on the reverse strand, counting down.
AAATGACTGGGGGGGAGGAGGGGCAGGGGGAATCTAGCTTAATAGTTTCTTAAATCCTGGCAGAAAAAGGAGGATTTTGAAAAACAAGATGAAGGGGAAATGGAAAGAGGGCAAATGAATCATGGAAAAGGGAAAGGAAAGGAACTATACTTTTCTTCTGGTTCATCCAGTGGAAGAATGTGCAGTGGCAATGATGATGCACAGACCAGAAATACCTGGTAACATACACATGACTCTGTATACATGCTTGTGCATTATGCAAATATCAATGTATAAGTATGGAGATTAATAAAAGCAATCCGGTTTCGAAGAGTGAGGTTGGTGATCGTTGACAGGCATGTATGGTCTCCACTGTGCCTATTTGTGAGAAGAGCCACAGAGCAACACGGAGAATACTCCACTTGTTACTGAGCAAGCAATTCAAATTGATTTGATAAGTATCTCTCATTGACATTATCACTTATTTGCCAATGATACAAAAGTGGTTGATTTAACTGTGTTTGAAGAAGATCTTTGTTTTCAGAATATGTGGTTTTGGGTTGAATTCTCCATAAAAAATGTACATATACACCTTATTTTCACGGTGCCTTAAAATGCTTTGCAACAGCTTCGGTTCAACCCCCTGCTTGCTGTCTTGGGAATTTGATCACATTCTCCGGGAACATCCTTCAATCAGAGACTCTGTAATTTGTGTCACATTGGGAGAACTGATGAGGAGCCAGTTGTATGCTAATGCTGATTTCTCCCACACAGGGACTGAAAGTACTAAACAATAAACATAATCCACTAGCTACCCTCTAGAGGAGTGATGCGCTGCTACGCATATTGCTGCTAGTGCCCCCACCACCCTGTGCACTGGAAGTAGTTGGGACTACACTGCACTCTTGGTTCAGTACAGTATTCACCTCTTAGTACAACTGAGAGTGAAGCCCATGGGTGTGTTGTTGACTGTAAAAAGAACGGCAGGCCACTTAATCACCTTTAACAATGTGTTTGTACCTGCTTGAGGTGAATACAAATGAGCAAACACTACATTTTAACGCGATGCATAATGTATCCGATTTAGTAGGGGTGACACAACCTTCAGTGTCCTTCGTAGATGCATACAGTTTTGCACGTGCACACACTCACACAATGACACAGGCACAGACAGGTTTTGCATAGCTGACTCACCCCCTGCAGATACACTTGTTTCATTATTCATGCCTCTAATTTAACATAAATTTACCTTCCTGCATATAGTAGCATACCTCCCCTGATGGCCCAGTCCTCTCATACACAGCTACATATGTTGTATCTTTCTGTATGAACCAAGCATTACAATTCTAGTTTCATAAACTATGGATCGGGAGCCAAAATAGATTGCATGTTATTTTTTGTAGTTTTGATCTAAACTCATACAGTAAAGCGTTGATTTAGTTTTGACCGGTAATGTCTTGACAGTGTCTCAATATTTTTAGTCTCATGATTGGTGGACCAGGCAAATCTGTTTTTAGCACAGCTTGCCTTAATTTGTGATCACATGGACCAATGTTGTTTCAGTTCTTCACAAGCTCTAGTTGCACATACTCTAGATAATTTACTTGTTTGTGTACATGTAAACTCTGAAAATTAGTGTCCAGTCCATATTGGCATGTCCCTACACAGTATTTGAGTTGAGACTCTGTTACATATAAAACTCAAACTACCTCCCTTTTGCATTTATAGTGCATTTTTCATGTCATGCTACATAGCAAACATAAGTGAAAATGCAAATTAGAAATTCATGAGCCTTTAATCAATATGATGCCTGGGATGGAACCTCCCATGGAAACATGTAATCTATTTTCATGACAGGCAGGCAAGATGATAGACTTAAAGCCATAATATGTGATTATTCAGCATTAAAATGTCTAAAAACAACTAGACCTATGTTATGTATTTTGTTGTGCTGTGCACTTACATTATCTCAAACATTTCCATGCGTCAGTGTTGTGGTTGTCCATCACAATGGCATCTACCAAAGAGTATACATTTGCAAGATAATATGTCTGCATTGTGGTTGTCCTCCAGAAACTGTCATAAACTGATTTTTATTCAGTTTTAAGCCACATTTTTATGATAAACTTTTTAGATCTTGGTTGTTTTTAAGTATATCTTTTAACCAGATGAGGGATTTTATCTGCAGAGACTCTGCCCTCTGCCTGTATTTTCGTATTATTTTGCTGTGTTTGGGACGCTTCTGGGCGTCAACCTTTGGGCAGTGGGTGTGTTGCCCCAAGCCAATAACAGCATACAGGGTGTGAGGCCAGGACTCAAAGCGTAGTGACCAGGTTATATCGCTGTCTCCGTCTCTCTCCTCTGCTCTCTGTCTGTTTCATGTATGTATAAAGAGAACAGATTTGACTGCTTGACCGAGGGCAGGGCTGAGCTACACACACGCAGAGCAGAGAGGCCACAGCAGACAGGATGAAGCTCTGCATTCACACAAAATCCAGCAATGTGGCACCTTCCCACAGGGTTCTGTGGAGGTGTGGGCGTGTTTGTTTGCACTTCAGAAAGTAACCGCCCTGAAACAATCAGAAAATTTTATTTCTCTGATTCACAGCTTTGTTCTTGCCGGCACCACTCCCTGTCTTTATTCACTTTCTAGCCTGCTGAACCACCACTGCTTTTTCTTTCTTTCTCTCTCTCTCGTTCATGCTCTCAGTTCGCTCTGGTGTCATTGAGCTAGGGAGGAGGGGCAAACTTTGAACGCTGTGTTTACAAACACCAACCGACAAATTCTGCATTGTATGCCTTTAACTTTTGCAGCCCCAAACTTGAATGATTAAAGTAGTAAACCCTTTTCTGACATGATCAACTGTCACAAAATCAACTGTAAGCCCCATGTGTTTCTTGTACCTGTGAAATTAAATTCTGTTGCTCTCCCAGCTGCAATGCTGCAAGAGATGCAACAGCATTACACTACTTGCATTACAAGATATTTAATACAAGAATCAACATCACCGGACACAAGTTGATTACTGTAGGAATCGATTCGATTCTAAGGATTATATTTAGGATAAATGGACTCATATAGCATTTCCATTTCCCAAGCTCTTCCTACATCTCTTCTGTGTGCCGCACCAACGTCAATATTGAATAATAATTTAAACTAAATTATTCAGCAACAGATCTGAACATGTTTCATTTTTAAAACAAAGTTCTATTCATCTAAAAATTTGTACCAGCCAGAATTAAATACACAAATTAAAGAATGTATATAGCATCCTCTTGGGAGGGTATGTCCCTGCAGTCCACAGTCATAAATTATATTTCTCATTGTCAGAGTGCATAATAAGTGCGCGGGTGTGTTTGAACGTAATTGTGTCTGTGTATGATACAGATCTGTCACTTTGGCTGAGTTTGCTGCAGTATGTGCATTCAGCTGTGTTTTTATCTGTGTGCACAGCCTTGCTTCCTTTTTGTGGAACCTGTTCACGGCAGACTGAAAAACTGTTGCAGTTACTCACTGACTGGAGAAGATCAGTCTGGTCATAGTCAGTGTGGGGAGAACAGATGGTCGAGTCAGTGAGTGGTTTTAGATTCAACACCTTTCACCCCCGGACAGCAGCAGAGATTTCTGCCACACACTGTGACACACATTATTGGAGGGTGATATATTGAATGGAGGACAATTTTGCTTCTAAAACTCAAATAAAAATTATAATCCTTAAGATTACAGTGCTGGTTGATTTCACATGTTATTGCGTTCAGGAGTGTGTCACTGGAAAATTCTTAACGCAACGCAAGCATAAGCTGCAGTCTGAGTATTGGAGCTAGGGTCACTATAGCATGAAACAACAAGAGAAAGCCAACCCCGTTCTTTGGGTTCACCTCCACTCAAAACAATCATACTGACCAGTTTGACAAAGTTCTTGATGAACTTTGTCACCTCTTCATTCAGACAGAAATTCTCCATCCTTCCTCTGTGAGAAATTCAAAGGTTGCACATTGCATCTTCTGTGTTTTCTGTTTTCTTTCTTCTGTGCAGTAAGTACAGTAGTACACATTCCTCCACAGATGCCATGTTGGTTTACTACTGTGGTCATGGAAATGCTCAGATTAGCTTTACCTATCTTATATCGCCTCTTCGAAGACTGAGATTGATCACCTCCACCAGTCCATAAGAGCACACGTTGAGTATTTTCACTAGGGTTGCACATTTGCTCTGGCTGGGCCACATGTTGCCCTTTGTATTTATGTACTTGTGTGGAACATGTTTGGGCCAATATTAGTTTGTTACTTTGCTGAGGAGTTGGATGTGTGTAGACCGTTGCCTGCAACTCATCATCTAACAGCTTATGTGATTGGTCCTTCTCCTGTCATCACTCCCTGCAATATTTAAAACTGATCTGCTGTCAAAAAAATGCAGAAAATAGCTGCCATTTTGTTTTGTTGATGCATTTTTGATGATGATGATCTCAGTGACAAATCCACAGTAAAAGTCACCCTATGTTTTGCCCGTTGAATGCTTGAATGCAATGTGAAGCAGCGGAAAGAGGAAATATTTGGCTTGCATTAGTAGTAACTTAATACACGGGGAGTAATAGTGAGCAAGGCTATTATCAATGAGATAACTTTTAAAAAAGTGAAGTGGGATTTCATGCATACATCAATACCTTTTGAATCTCTAATTTGAGTCCCACAAGGGCATGGTGGATTCTGCCACTAACAATAAAAACCACTTTATAGTGAGGTAATCACTGAATAGATAAATAAATAAGGTAATCACTAAAGTCTGGTGATCATGCCACATTTAAAAATGTTCAGTTATTCAGGGTTATTGTCCTTACACTGTGAACGTCTTCCATATTAGTACCTTCATGTCCCTGTTGTTCAATTTAGTTAATTATACTGCAAGTACAGTATTGGTTGCATAATATATATCATGGCAAGATATTATGACATGCAGTACAGAACATATGCAATGTGTTGATAGGTCTGCTTGTATACAGCATCCCTCCTCCTTTGTTTCTCTGGCTATCTTTTTCTTTATCTTTCTCCTAATCCCATGCAACATTTCATTTTTTTCAATATGTCTCATCACCATATCTGCTGCATCACCCTCAATACACTGATATTGTCTTATGACTCATGTTACCTAAATTCCTTCTCTGTAGAGCCGGAAGCAGGACATTCCCCGCGAGGAGCAGGGTCCATCAATAAAGAACCTGGACTTCTGGCCAAAGCTCATCACTCTCATGGTTTCTGTAATCGATGAGGACCGAACGGCTTACACCCCAGTCATTAATCAGTATGTACTTCTTTATTATACCATATGTGGTTTTTAACAAGCAATCTGATCAGTCAAATGCATGCCCAAACTGCATTTTTTGGTTGCTATGCCGACATTTGTGGTTAGGTATTCTCCTCACAAATGCATTGTTGTTAACATCATAATATTTGCATGCAACCACATTTCCCAGTGTATCTTCCATTTAAATTGTTTAAAGCCCCAGAAAAGTTGTATTAAAGTCTTAAGTACTTCTCTTTAACATTTGTGACTAGATAAGCAACAATCACAGTTTAAACATCTTCATCATTATTTATTAAGAGTTTTAACACTCAAACACTAAACTAATCTGCTTCATCTGGCCTGCATGTGTTTGTTTGAGAACATTCATATGTTGCTAAACCCTGATTGGTGCCCAGAAATGCATGACATTACCATTTTTCCAGCTAAGCCCTGCCCACTTCAAACCAGCAAGAAGGACAGAAACAGAAATAAAGACATCTGTCATGTAGAATAACCAAAACAGTTCTGACTTTGGCAGAAAATTGTGTGTTCATGAAGGAAAGTCTCACTTATAGTAAGAAACTATTTGTGTAAATTGATTTTCAGGGCCTTTGAAGCTATAAATGACCACACTGAAAATACACCAACATCCTGAGAGAGGCTGAGTTTTCACTGCATGCTGTATGATTTATGCCCCAACCATTCATGACCAACTAGACTTGATGGAGAAAAAAAAACATAGATAACTAGCTGATATATAATTGGGGTTATAATGTGGCTCATGCTGATGAAATATTTATGTATTTATACAATACTTACATTTTTTATTCATTTATTTGCCTTTCAGGCTTCAGTATTCATCATACAGAGTTGAATAAATGAGAGAGAAATATCCTTCTCAAAGTATCGCTTCATAGTAATTCATTTCATAGTCATTCCCTTTAAGATCATTTATTTATTTAGTTATTTTATATTTATATTTTAGAAAAAATGAGGTGCCCATCAGCTCCTTTAAATCTGAAAAAAATATTTACAGATTGTGGAGACTTGAATGAGCGGTGTGTTGCGCAAGAAGGCTGTGAGGCAGCCAGAGAAGCCAGCATTCAAAATGCTTTATTTTGTATGGTGAGCCATGCTATGGATGGCTAAAAGGGGAACACAGTGATGCTGAATTATATAACAGATGAGAGATTTGTTTGTAGAAAGTAGGGATAGAGGGCTGGTTGTGGTGATGATGTTGAGGGAGGTACAAAGCGTTTGTGTCCGTCAGATTTGTTTAATAAAATCAAGCAAACTACATGACCTGATGAAAATGGAGTGGAGCTCGCCTCAGATGAAATAAGATGCAACCTACATTTTCTTTCTGTCTCGCTCATACATATCCTCTCACACTCTTCGCCCTCCTTTCTCTTTTCTCTGTCCTCTTGCTGATTTACGATGCTTATTACGGCTCTGTTTATGCCCTGAGCCCTCTCTCCTACACTGTCTAATGATACATTTGCAATATTCATGCCCATTTCCTCCACATTCCCCTGGTCAAGTTCCAGAGTGACAGCAACTCTGATGCATTTTCATGGTAAATCCAGGAGTGGACTTGTTGCCTTTATATAATTGGAGCTGTTGCCAGAGGGAAAAAAATGTTAGCCTGTTGCTCTATGTCTCTGTTTCAAGCCAAACAATGAATAGACTGATCTACTGATTTAATTTTTTTTTCAATTTTGTAATTGTAAATATAAAATTTGGATGCTATAGATGTTTTTAAAAGTGTAAAAGGATAAGAAGAGATTATTTCCAGAAATACTCGTCATGCAGATTGTAAAGCACATAACATCATTTATTTCACCACATAGAGGCAGACTGTAAACCATCTACAGGCATGTACAGTAGCTACAGATCTTTACATTCATTTAGCCATGCAGGATTTTCATTGTCTGCTTTGCCTACAGTACATCGTGGGTGCACAACGAGACTGAAGAATAACAGAGGTGGAGAGAAAGATTCTGAGAGTGATAGAGATGAAAGAGGGAGCAGTTGTTTCTGGGATGTTTCTTTTTTTTCTCCACTTGCCACTGGGAGCATAAATCCGCCTTCAAGCTTCAGTGTTTATTTCTTTGCTCCATAAAAGGGTGTGCCGAAGGTTGGGGAGGAAAGAGGAAAGTGTGTGTAAATGTGTACACACACTTGGGCATTAGTTTTTGCAGGAGGGTCCCGGCTGAGCAGATGATTACTGTTTCAATAGAAATAGTTGGACAAATGTGTTTGTTGTTTGAAACGAAAAACCTTTCTCAAGCCAAGGCCCTGTCATCACTGTCTGAAGATACGGATAATTAAACCATTGACATCTCACATTCAAGCTGTGACTGAAAATCTATAGGCATTCAAAATAGCACATTACTTGCCAAATAAGTTGCCTCCCCTGCTCTCTCTCTCCTCTGCTGTGCCATTTCCTCCTGCACTTTTCCTCATCTTAAAGCCCTTCACATGCATCTCCATTCTACCCCAGTTCAACCAGGTTTGGAAATGACGGGGGATTATTAGATTATGAGATTCACCAACCATGTCTTTTTGCACATCTGTTAAGTCGTTTGTTAGAGATTCAGGCTGGGCCAAGCCATCAGGCCACCCAGTCGAGCGTGTCATTATACGGAAATGAGTCTGATTGGAATCCGTTTCAATTCCACCAGGTTTCCACAGGAGCTGAATGTGGGCAAGATCAGCGCGGAGATCACATGGAACCTCTTTGCCCTGGATATGAAGTATGCAATGGAAGGTAAGTAATGCTGCTGAACAGACAATTGTCTCTTGCTTGAACGTGTGTGTGTGTGTGTGTGTGTGTGTGTGTGTGTGAGTGAGTCAGAGCTGCAGATAAATAAGATAGATTGATTACATGTTGGTGAAGAATAATAGGTTAAAGTTTACAACAAGGTACAACAAGATACACAATATTTTGAGTAGTTACCACTGAATGTGTAACTACTTGTTAGCTATTCACTAATTAGTAGTTAGTTCTAATAAGTAGCTCTAGTTCTTCTGTAGCTACTCTGGAACAGGTGCAAAGTGTTTTATTCCTCCATTGAGGTGAGTGTTGTTTATTTGCTGGTGTCACTGTGTTGTTTATCAGTTGTTTCTGGCTGTGGTCAGCTGCACTGCCTATCTAGATTACGCTTCCCCGCTTTAGCTCTATTGATCAGTATAGAGAAACTGGAACTTCTTTTAATCAAGATAAACAATTGATCAATGGCACAATCAAAAACAGATGGGATGCTCAGGATTGTGTGTCGTGTGAAAGTATGTATATGTTCTTATATCTTGATATCTATGAGGACCAAATGTTTTCACAAGTAATGCAAGATGAGAAAAAAAGACAGCGACAGAGTACTTATGTATGTATCATTTAAAAGTCAGTTACATTTAGATTCACAATTTAGTGTTCAGGTTAGTTATTTACTTGGACCCATGACTCATGTGCAGGAAGCAATATAATTGACCTACATTAGCTTCAGCAGGCAGCGGCACATAGGAAGTAGTCATGAGTCAAACAAAAATCTTACCTTAAAAGTTACCATAATTATAGACACACAGCAGCCATTATATACATAGAAATGTCCACACTACTGCTGCACTGCTTTCTGTGTGTTTATGCTATGGTCTAACATAACATAAAGATACACAGACTCGTACTTCATTGCTACTGAATAATACAAGTACTATGTAAGATGAGTGCAGTGTGCAAGATGAATGCATAAAAAAGGAATTCTACCGCCACTTCCTTTGTACCATATAAAGGTAGTGATATATAATCTGTAGTCTTGTAGCATGAACCAAAAATCACTAATTGCTCAAGAATGAAAAATCCATCACTCCGTTGCAGCCATTGTAGTGACAAATTTATATTTAAAATATGCCCCAAATTGTAATACGCATTTAGCATTCTTATCATTTTCAATAATTTAGTGTAGATTTTGTCAACACATGTAAGTCTTTTTCCAAAGACAGAAGAAGCTCTTAGTGATCAAGCAGTAAATCTTACATTTGCTCTGCTGGCAGGAAGACAGATGTTCCCGGTTTTAAAGTGGGTTTTGACTTAAATCCCCACCCCCCTCTTTCTCCAGCTCACCTGCCAAAAAGCAGCAAAAGCCTCCTGGAGGTTATTGAACTAGGCTGGAGGCTTCAGGATCAAACCTCCAGGATATCAGGGTTTATGGTGGAGGAGGAATACAAAAGGGAGTTAACGGGACTGGGGTTGTGAATGAATGTTAAAATGAGTCTGTGTGTGTATGTGAACGTGAGGACTCAGCAGGATAGCACCCTGGGTTATGATTTTGTGTGAATTTTTGCTCTAAAGTTGTACTCAGCTCAAGTTTTCCACATTCATGCATCCAAATTGCAGAAATAACGCAATATGACATTAGTACACAGCACACACTATACTTAAGTTCACCAAATTCATCTTGCTTGTCAGATCCCTTCATGTCAAATTCAAGTTTTAACAGACAAGTGCTTGCCCGCTGCTGTGTAGAACACGGTTTTGGGTTTGACTTGGATAGAGAAGATTCCCACCACATTTAGGAAATCAGAGCAAATGTATTGCAACTCATTTTAGGGATTGTGATCTGCTGTCGCCCAACTTTATGATTTAGATTGGTGCAACAGATGTGTTTCACCTGCAGGTTTCACTTGCAAACCACCTCTTTGTTGAATGAGACATGAAAGAGGGAGGAATATTTTCTACTATAATGATGACAGAAGAGGTAGAGGGTTGCGTTTAGAAAAGCTGGGTGATCTGATTGAGGTCAAAAGTTGGGAATGCTCTTTCTGCTGTGTGTAAGAGAAAAGACAGGGAATAGCTTATTGGTGATTTATCCTAATCCACACAGCACATACCTGCTGCTTCCTCCTTGCTAAGCCATCTTGAGTTGCTATGGAAACCAGGTGGCAAGAGTGAAATCTGCAGTGTGTCTTGAGATACAGTATTCACACACATACATAAAAGAAGCATATATAGACTCTATAGATGGAATATCATTTCTATACCAAATGGTATTAAATGTGATCTGCGTTTTGCCAAGGAAAAATATACAGAATGTGTGTGGAGTATATGCATACAAATGTGCCCATACATGAAATTTTAATGAGATGGGTGGGGTGTAGATTTGTAGGTGTGTGCATGCAAAGATGTGTATTTCTGTGGTGAGATAATGAGCAGCCATAAATCAACAAGATGGATTATGTAAGCTGAAATTTATATTAAATCCCCAATCGTAATCTTTTTCACAATTTTATGTGTATAATTTTAAACATCACTGTATTCTTGTAAAATTAATTGATACCTCGGTATTTATGGAAAACAAATGAGGTGGCAGTCAAGACTATCTGTAGACTCTATATCCCACTAATAGAATTGTTTAAGTTATATGTCCTCAGACTTCCACTGCCTGTCTGTCATAAAAAGGATGCTGCTTCTTGTTTTCTTACCTCCTGTGCCCCAAAGAGAAAAACAGAAAAAAACATGTTGAAAGCCCTCCATCAACCTTATGTCATCATCTAGCAATGCTCTCTGAAACTGTTCCTCTGATTGGACAGCAAGAACAGTGATTTCTGTATGTTTTGTGTTATAACACAAACCAGCAGATTTTGCACAAAATCCAACCCAGTAACATACTGTAAAATGGAATCTAGAAAGTTAAGAAGTACTCTGATCATGAGAAAACAATGGAAATATAAACAAATAATGTGTTTTATAAATGACTGGTTAGCTGGAGAAGATGTTTGTTCCCCACTGAAAGCTGAGCTTTTGATTATGAATGTGGTCATCATTCCAAAAATCTTCTGCAGCACATTACAGTAAAGAGCATAAGCAGGCATTACAAGACATTGAGAGTAACATGTTTTTAGTCTTATCAAAGTTTAATTTTTGAAGTTATAAAATGCTGAACTGCAAAGAGGAAAAGTTGCAGTACAATATGTATTACAGAATAGTGTGTCATCAGCATAAAGGTGTACATTGCAATTAATTAGAGGTAAATTGAATGGAAACAATGTGATAGTCATAGATAGTTAACAAAAGTGGCCCTAAAATTAAACCTTGGCATTGCATTCAAATGATTACAAGGCTTTTGTTAAACAGGACATTGTAATAGAAGTATACTAGACTAGCTATTTAGATCACTTGTCTTTCCACTTTATGGGGTAATATACATAAAGTGAGAGAAAGAGAGGGACAAAGTGTGGCTATGTGTGATTGGACATGTACATATCTGAGTCAGGGCAGCAGGGCATGTGACCACCTAGGGTGTTACTGACTGCTGTCACAGCAGGTTTGGGCAGTTTGTGTGTTTATATGTGTGTGTGTGTGTTTGTGATTTGCCTGAGGGTGTCCGTGTTACAAAAGTAGACAAGAATCATGGATGCACATACACCCTCTTTCTTGCTCCTTTAGCCTGAACCCTCTTCCCCTGCTTTGCCTCCTCTTGCCTCATCTTGTCAGTACATCACTGCCCGCCCACAGCGACACATGCCAGGAGGAGGACATGACTGTCATATTCCTCAAAGGAGCACTTTGTATGAATAATTGCTCATTTCTTGTCAGTCCTACTGGCTGTAATAGTTCTAGGTTTGGTTTGGTGAAGACTCGTATTTACAGTATATGAAAGAGTTTGGCAGCTCATAAACCACATAACAGTGTGGTGAAAACATGCACATTGTAAACCACATAACTGAATAGATTTTTGTAAAACCACATAAAAACAGATGATGCCTGTGGATCCGGTGTATTACTCATGGTTTGGTGCAGAGTAATTTGATGTTGTGCATCTTTAAAATACTGTATGTATGATACACTGACATCGATATCTGACTATCTTTTCCATTAGAAATTATAAAGTGCCCCATAATACATTGCTGTTGTGTAACCAGTGTTTATACGTAATTTTTAAAAGTACATGAAAAAGTGACTGGTGCATGTGTGAGTAATGTTATATAATAGCAAAAACCATTTTACAGTTGAAAATGCACCTCATGGCTAAATGGACCAGCTAACATTTCAGCCTGGTTGTGGTACTGTAATTTACTGCAGTAAAAAAAGTAATGTACATCAGATTGTATATTAAGATACATTAAATGCTTGTGTTTTCACTTAAAAAAGTGTAACTAATGAATTCTCTGTCAAGAATTTGATTTAGCAATCACACACCAACTGATACATGCAATGTAGGCTAACATAATCCATGGCTCATAAAGTCTCAACAGAAAAGTAATTTGTATATTGGCCTGGTTATACTGCCCAAACTGCCAACTAGTAAACATTTAGACTATTTGCTACTTTAATTTAACCACTTACATGACACATACATGTATCTGGCATATGCATAAATGTGTGTCTGTGTGAGAGATAATGCAAAAACAGACAACATGAATGGTCATATGTAAAGGAAAGCAGTGAAACCGCAGGGGATTTAATTACTCTAATAACGGCTCACTGCTTTCTACAACGATCAGTCACAACACAATTATTCAGCTGGAACACCAGCAATTGATTGTACTCGACTGTACTTCCACAGCAGGTAAGAAAGCTTTGGTCATCTGAGGTTTTTTTTCTCTACCATCATACGACAAGCCCACATTTAATGTTGATGTATGCATGCTCTACACACATGTATCCTGCAGTGTGTATGTGCACATTCCTCCATTTATGCATGTATTCTATGTGCTTTTACACAATGAATGACAATAATGTGATGGAAGAGGCTAGGAATACTGAGCCAGTCAATGTTTCTGCCAGTTTTTCTCATTCAGATGGATGGAAGTAACTCAGAGTGACCTGTTTACATAAGAAGGCACAGAGAACAGGCAAGATGGCTAACAGAGACACCCTGAAGGAGGCAGGCCAGAATGTCCTGCTTTGTAGGCCTGTGTTTCTCTGTGTGTGTCTGTGCATGCAGTGTGTGCAGCCATGTTTGTGTGTGCATTTATTCAGCCACACATTTGTGCAAGCATTCAGTTTTACAAGCAAGTAAGAAAGAATGAATGAGAATACAAGAGGAATGTGTGTGTGTGTGTGTGTGTGTGTGTGTGTGGGTTTGCGTGCATGCGCACATGTGCATGCGCATTACTTAATGAAGTCTTTAATGCATCCTCTGCTTCCTGCTCGGAGGCTTTTGGTGCTGGTGCAGAAATGGATGCTGCTAATTTTAGCATCTCTGTGTGAATCTCTGAATGTGTGAGAGAGAGAGAAAGAGAGCGATAGAGAGAGGTAGGAGGGAAGACCAAAAGAGAGAGGACAAACTAGGAGGCAGAGATGTGAGAGAGTGAATGACTGTGGCTGCAGCTGAACTCACTTCTCCATTTGTTTATTCACTATTACCTACATGAGAAACCCTCAAAGTGCTGTTCTGTAGTTGTAATTGAGTTTTCAGACACCTATTAATCATCATCGTTTTCCGTGACCACTGACAGACAGGTTCATGTGTTATTTACATTCTTGATTTCCCAGAAGCAAAGGTGAAGCCATTACATTGAGAATTCAGAATTCAGACTCAAGTAAACATCAGCCGCCATCTAGTGTGGGGCCAGCTCACCAAACCTCAACGTAAATAAACAGAGGGGATCACTGACTGATAAAAAGGCAGGGGGTATCCTGTCATCTACATTAAAATAGTACCTCGATAACAGGGTTTAAATAAATTGTTTTTCTGTTTTTTGGAAAAAAAAAAAAAAAACACATTTATTAAGAGACGAAAAAGTAGTGCTACTTCTTGCTAGAGTGCAGAATACTTCGATGATGAAGTTCTACAGCACATGCTGTATATCCACTGTATAGCTGTTTAATGGCCATGGTCTTTGGAGCATGTCATTAAAGATCCAATGCTCCAGGCCAGCAGCCCATTAACTCATCTTCAGCCTGTTGGAACAGCTTCACTCCATAGAATATTTTAATTGAATTTCAATTACTGTACCTCAGCAAGTTCGTTTCTACAGAAAGACGCTGTTTACGGGGCTGGGGCATGGCTATAGGTTATGCGTTGCAGTGTGATTTTAATAGTCTGTTCTCCAGCCAGTGATCTCTAATGCCCTTTTTGCAGTTTTGAGCATACAGTTAATCCTGATCTCCTCTCCACTCTGTACCTCAGCAGCTTATGGTTTTATGTTGGCACAGATCAAGTTTATAAAGCACTGAGGTCCTGTTCAAGCCTTGTAGGTGGTGCATTTATGTCATACTAGAGATCTCATAAACACTTAGGAAATTTTCCTCATTACATCTAGTGAATGTGGTCAGTCCAGATGAAAAGCATAATCCTCTGGCATTTTGACTTTTCCATTTGTTAGTGATTCACTCTACTGAACCAATGTGGACCTTTACATTATTGAGTCATAAATTTGGCTGTGTCCCAGTGCATTCTATATTTGAGTCGCATCAACAGGAGTTAGTGTCTCTGTGGGCTTTGGTGTTATAGCAAAGCTGTGTCAGTAGGCCCCTGTGATGTAGCTTAGGAGGCTGTTTGACAGAACTGGGTCAGAAGCCAAGATGAAGGAATTATGTCACAAAGAGAAATATACTGGCCATGGCTGCCATTCTGCTTCTCCAGCCTTTTGTCTCAAGCAAATCTGTATAGCCACATGCTCCTATAGATATATTCACTGAATGGTAATTAGAGGATGGGAATGCTGTGGTGAACCGTTGCATTTCATCATAATATCCACGGCATTTAAATCAATGAGGCAGAGAGTGAATGAGTCTCCTGTGAGTTTGTCTGTCCCTGTGGGCTCAGTCAGACAAGATGACATCCTCACCAGGGACCTTGAGCCTACTCCTCCCTCAGGACAGCCCACACTGTTTACCACCAGCAGGGCACAAAGGCACACACACACACACACACACACACACACACACACACACACACACACACACACATACAATGGCGTATACATACACAGATGCACACACACAAACATACTGAAACACACACATACAGGCACACACAGATATGAGGTACAGTGTGTATAATGAGAGCCCATTCAAGCACACTTGATACTTTTGTTTATATATGTGCAGCCAGCTTTTTTGCAAAAACATGGGTGAAGTGGAATATAAATAGGGTGGGTGTGGTGATTAAACATTATCTTCACAGTCAGTCACATTATCTGTGAAACAGCTGTGCCAATCACAATGGCCTGTAACATAAATGTTTCACTAAATAAAGAATTGTATTGCTGTCCAGGAGGTGGATAGGGGCAAGGTGCAAATGTACGGTGCCACAAGCCATTTACATGATTGCATCAACTGAAATTTATGCAGTTTTGAAGACAGACAGAGGTGTAGAAATCAAAAAAGATAAAACATAACTTGTTCCTTGATTCAACAGTATCTAATTCAAGCAAGCCTATTCTAGTTAAAAATACATCAGGCAAACATGTTGGAAAAAGACGATGAAGGTTGCAGCTTTTGCAGCTGGTAAACTGATGTGTAAATGCGCAGGGTTGTGAGGCAGTTCAGTGATGATTTTTCATGTGTGTCCAATGCATCCAGGATGTTATTTGCATTTATACCTCATGGTTTGCAATGTGAACCAGTGTGGTTTTTCTGTGACAAATTGGGGTTGGTCCCGCACAACACTTTCTTCAAATTAGAGACTGCAGATGGAGCATTACGTACATATCTGGCCCACCACCTCAGTCAAATGAATTAAAAGGAAGGTCTTTATATAGTCTACAAGCAATTGTGGATGACAGATGCTGCCATAGACTCCTACTGCCTTACTGCAGTTTTGCAGTCTATAAACTTAAGTATACTTTTGTTGGTCAAAATATGTCCACTAGGTGAGGAATGTGCAGTCATAGTCTTCTTGTAATCACCAAATTATTAAATGAGGAACCTTTCAGTACAACAGCAACAAAAAAAGGACCTGGTCATTGGACGTCAGTGTGCACTGTATTCCCTCAGTCAGTGTATTCTGTGTTCAGTCAGATATCCACAAATTCTAAACACCTCATGTATCCTTTTATCACCTAATTTGAATGCCACTAGTGTATCGTTGTGCCTCTCCTTAAACCTTTGCCTCATTCACACTGTGTAAAGCACAGAAAGTGCCATACAAATGGATAAAGCATATTTCAAGGTAAGTAAAATAACACATTGTAGTTCTTCTTGCTCCAGAATTTGTGATGCTACAAGAATAGCACCCTGCCACATGCATTCATGCATGCACATGCATAGACACACTCAGTATGTTAAATACTTTTTTTTTAATGTGTCAATCCATGTGACACCAGGAGGAGGCCTCAGGAGGCTGGATTTGTTTAAACAGCATAAATAAGTATAAATTGATTTACCTTCCACAATGACAGATTGCCCTTTGAAAACATGTGACACCTAAACTTACGAAATAATTAATTGTCATGGAAGTTATATTTTCAATAAATTATAAATTAATCACATTTAAGTTCCACAGCTTGTAATTACATGTTTTAAGAAGGCCTTGACTGTTTGTGTGTTATGTAAAAGAGGAAATATTATTTGTCGCCTACATTTTTAGCTGGAATCCAAAGATATAAAACATTTAAACAGTTTTATGAAAAGAAGCAGATAACTCATTCTGAAGTCAGCTTATGTATGTTTTATTGCAGTATTTTAAAACACTGCTCCCATTTCCCTCAGATTCTCTCCTTTATTCAAAGAATCACATCAGGCCCAGTGAATGGGAAATTACATCCTTTTGCTTTAATTCAGAGTGTGCAAAGAGGCACATTTGGTCCTTGTGTGCTTCAGTTTTCTATAGAGAGGATATGAGCTTTATCACTCCTAAACTGCGGAGTTTTGAAAGAAGAAAGCTTTTCAAGAACGCTTTAACTTCTAGCAGATATTTCTGTCTTAATACTGCGCATGTTTTGAGCTTGAAAGAAAAATATCATTGTAGAATGTTTGTCCTGCACAATGAACAGTTTAATTCTTGAAAGTTACAAATATTATGTACTCTGGTGTAAGAATACATTTGTATTCAACAGCAAGTGCATGTTTCTCAATATTTCCCCCACAAGGTGACATTTACTATGCAGAAAATTTTAAGATTGTATTAGCATGTGGTGTTAGGGAATGTTCATGATCTCCGGAGGATGAACATTAGCAATTTTTATGATCTGTCCTCTAAAGCAACTGTAAGAAACGTATATGTTTAATGCCACTAATCATAAGGATCTTAAAGTAGCAAAATTATCAGTCGTTAACATACTGTATACAGGCAGCATAAAAAATACAAAGCCCAACCAAAAAGGCTTTAGACTCAGATTTTTTTTTTAATGCTGTTTCCCCTTAGTTTCATTATAGTAAATTAATCTCTATACATAGATTTTTTACACAGCTATCCTTGTAAGGACATTTCATGACTTCCATTCATTGTGGACAGCCTAACCCAAACCCTAACCTTAACTAGGATCTCAGAAATTATGTTTGGCCTCATTAGGACGGGGCTTTGGTTCTCATGAGGACTACTGGTCCTGACAAGGTCGGTTTTTATACCAGAAAAGGTTCCAATGAGGTAACAAAACTGTGCGCGCGCACACACACACACACACGCGCACACACACACACACACACACACACACACACACACACACACACACACACAGTGCACAAACACACATATACACATCTAGCAAGCTAGCAGAACCTGGCTGGCAACACCAAACAAAACACCTGCTGACCTCTCCTTTTTGTCTTCCAAATGACCTCCTTCTGCTTACTTTTTTTAATGCTGTTTCCCCTTAGTTTCATTATAGTAAATTAATCTCTATACATAGATTTTTTACACAGCTATCCTTGTAAGGACATTTCATGACTTCCATTCATTGTGGACAGCCTAACCCAAACCCTAACCTTAACTAGGATCTCAGAAATTATGTTTGGCCTCATTAGGACGGGGCTTTGGTTCTCATGAGGACTACTGGTCCTGACAAGGTCGGTTTTTATACCAGAAAAGGTTCCAATGAGGTAACAAAACTGTGCGCGCGCGCACACACACACACACACACACACACACACAGTGCACAAACACACATATACACATCTAGCAAGCTAGCAGAACCTGGCTGGCAACACCAAACAAAACACCTGCTGACCTCTCCTTTTTGTCTTCCAAATGACCTCCTTCTGCTTACTTTAGGTGACTAGAGTGTGACTGTGAGTGTATGACAGCGAGTATGTGTGTAGACAGAGCTTAGGGCAAAAAGGTTGACAGACTGCAATAGTGTGTGTATTCGCATGCATATGTGTGTCCATCCTGTATGTGTATAAGCGCCCCTGCAGTACCAGCTCAGTTATTAAAGTGGCACTGCCAGAGTGGATCCTTCTGTTCAGATATTACACAGCCTCTACAGCAGGTCCTCTCTAGTAAAACAATATCAACCCAATATTCACAATGTTTAAACCACCTGCTCCTTTATGACACTGGCTGACTAGGTGAACTCAGGTGAAACCTTAAATCCCTCTGCAATTTCACCCATCAAACCACTTCAGCTATGAAGGTTAGGTAGGTGTAGATAAAAGCAGTGATTTTCCAGTGTTGGGTTCAGAAAGAAAGTAACTTTAAGGCATTGTCCCTTTTCATATCATGCAGGATACTGCAGAAACTTTTTTTTAGTCTTCTAGTGTGTCTCCTGGGATTTGTGAAAAGATTTTTGGCAAGATGTCAAAATCTATATGTGCAAGTTTAACAAACACTACCTAGGGCTTTTATAGGAGAATAAGAGTGGAGAAGATGACTTGGGTAGATAGGCATGCCACTCAACAAAAAATGATATTTCTCATATCACAAGGTGTTAAGAGACAGATTCATTATCGAGAAGAATTTAGGTGACATCTGCGCCATTATTGTGGTGTTTTTGCGATACCTTTCCCACAGACCATTTGTCAGTCAGTGTTGCCAGTACTGTGATTTTCTATTGATGGAGGTTTCATTTCTGACACTTTGATATATGTTAAGCAATGGTGGCTATGGAAACTAATGCTTACTGTCCTTTCATTGATTATATTTATCTTCACACCCACTATGCATCTGAGATTTTCTAAGAAGAGACCAACACTGTCAAACCATTTCTTTGAATTTATTACTTATTACTTATATTTATATATATATTTCACTGTAACATTGATTTTAAGTTGATTTAACTCTGAAGTTACACATAAACACAATGAAATTTTCTGTTAAATACAGTCTAACCTCAGTTTCAAAAGCAGGTTTGAAATGAGCTTCAGTCACAAATATAACAGACTGGGTTGAGTAAAGCACTCAGAATCTTCTCCATGCTAATGAGTAAAATATTGTGCATTGTGTATTTGAATACATTATTCACAGGTAGTGTTAGTATGTTAATTAAACATATGTAAATGTTTTCCTCAGGGCTTAGAGTGAGTGTAGGGTGGCAGGCGGTGCACTATTCATCAGAGTAAGTGTTCGGGTTCTTATCAGGATTAAAGCATGACAGTAGGGGAGCAATGCATTGGATTTAAACATGTCTTTGATGTGTGGATGTATGTGTCCTGTACTAAGTACTGTATGTGTATCTTCATTTCTGCTTTACCATTTAGAAGCACCTGCAGTAAAATAGAAAGAAATTATCACCCTCCTTTAAATTCTCTGCTTCTTTAGCCCTGTTTTAGACCTCATATATTGTGTCTAGATACAGTACAGCCAGAATTTGTCTCCATTTAGCTGAGATGGATTGCAGTTCACACCTGATATTAGAATATGTCTCAAATGTGTCTCAAATGAGCAGTTATGATCAGATAGTAGCTCCCCACATTTTATCTGTGGAAAACTGGAATAGCTGCTAAACTGAAAAATTGATATCTGTGCACTGCCACAGAGAAATTATTGCATGGCTATTTGCATAATGAATAAAAAACTAGACAGAAAAACTCAAAATGAGAAAGAAAAGGTTGCACACAAAAGTGAAACAAGACAATGCAGAGTCACAGAGAGTGACTAAGAGAGAGACAGTCAGACACACACACACACACACTAAGGAAGCAGTGGAGTGAGACAGGGAGAGGGAGATCATGGTAACTTGCCTCAGGTTAGGACTGAGACTGGGAGGTTTGTCATGGAATGTACAAACAGCATTTACAAGGTGATTGTCCATTGCAGTTTAGTATGCCTATGTTTTCACACAACACTATAATGTAAGCAAATGCATGATCACTCTGAATGTGATCAGAATGTTTTCTCAACAACCACATCTATGGATAAGGTTTGGTTAAGTTTAGGCAGTTAAAACTACTTGTTACATGTCAGAGAAAGACTGTGAGCATAATTCTGTTAACCCAACATTTACTGTTCGCAGGAGATGGGAGCAGTCTCTGGTGTTTTAAGCGTAGGCACAAACCACCAATCTTTTCATGCTATCAGCATGGCTCAGTGGATGGCAATGTTGGTTGCCTGGTCAGTCCACCAGTTTGGTCTCAACTATGGCTGCACCTAACGATTTTTTTCATTATCAATTGATCTCTCGTTGATTTTCTCGATCAATTGATGAGCGGTTTGATCTTTAAAATGTCAGAAATTAGGGAAAGGTCAATCACTGTTTCCCAAAGCCCAAGTTGCAACCTAAAATGTTTTGTCAAGACCAACAGTCCACAACCCAAAGATATTCAGTTTTCTGTCATAGAGGACTAAAGAAACAAGAAAATATCTACATTTAAGAAGCTGGAAGCAGAGAATGTTAGCATCTTTTCTTAAAATGTTTTTAAAATTATTATCATCAATAATAGATTAATTGTCTGTCAATCGAGTAATTGATTAATCAATTAATCTTTGCAGCTCTAGTCTAAACTGAAATATCTCAAACTATTTGATGGATTGCCATAAAATTTTGTCCAGAATAATAGAAGTAATTTTCTACTCAGCTGTACTGTTTAGTTCTATTTAGCAGATTTTAGCACACTTACATGCTAAACTAGGATGGTTAACATAATAATAATATAATTATACCTACTAATTATCAGCATGTTAGCACTGTCATTGTGAGCAGGTAGACATTAGAATTTAGCTCAAAGCACCAAGTCCTGTGAATGCAGCCTCTTCACAGAAAGCTGCATTTTTCAGTTCATCTCATGCATATCTGATGGAACAGATACGCTTCTATTTTAATCAATACAGCTGTCTACACTGCTTGCATGTAGGCTCGAGTTTCACTGGCGCTTTACGTTTGATTGTGTGTCGGGCTCTGACTGTGTAGACATTGTTAGTCTTGTTCTGGTGAGGACAGTCTTGAACAAAGCCTTTGCTCTTCCCTTTTGTTAGGGCTTAGTGTTTATTGTATGACATGTTAACTTCCCCACTGGTCCTCATCTATCTTATCTGTGTTGAAATGATGATTTCCTCTATTCTATTTTCATGAAACAACAAATGTTCCCGTGATCCTCTAAGCTGCCATGATATTTCCACCACAACGCTGGTCTCCCTTGTTTTTTTGAATGTCTTCCTCCACCTCGTGGTATTGCCTCATCTACAGGAACATAATAAACACAAATAATTTACCCATCACTGCAGTAGCAAAATAATTTTCTTCTGATTGGTCTTTCTCCCATGGTCTCCTCTCTTTTCGTCTCATATCCCTCTCACTGTTTCTACTTCACTGATTTCTTTTCCCTCATCTCTTCTTTCTTCACTCCCTCTCTTGCACCGTCACCATTCATTGCTCTTCCAGGGGATCCCATGGAAATGTTTAATTGTTCTGAAATGTCTGCAGTGAGCTGGACTAAATGACTCAGCAGCCATGTCAGCTGACACGAAAGTCTAATCCACTTTAGTTTCAGTTTATTTGCAGTCATTCAAGGCTTTTCTTTGTTTTGAAGGGAACTGGACGCATTCACAGGCCGAGTTTTATTTACTTATTCTTCCATAGCTCAAGGCTGTACAGAATTGAGTTTGTAAGATGTCAGATTAAAAACAACCACTGCTTCCCAGGTCTTTTTTATGCTTATTAAGTTGTTTGCACATTCCTATTATGTGTGCATGTGTGGGTGTGTGTGTGTGTGTGTGTGTGTGTGTGTACTTTTGGATTTCTGGAGGAAATAGCAGTCCAAAGAAACAATGGGTCAGTCTTTCCTTCAGAGCACATTAACTAATTAACACATTTACTGTATTACAGACTGAACATTTGATGCTGCAGTGCTGCCCTACAATTTTTATGCTCTCTGATCAGTCCAGAGGTGTTCCTAGGTGTGAGACTCATAAGTATTACAACTTAGGTTTCTCTGTCTTAGAATTGTGACTCAAGTGGATATACTGTATATGCTAACATGTTCCTTTCTCATGTTTTAATCTGCATTACAGAGCATGACAAGCACCGCCTATGCAAAAGTACTGAATACATGAATCTTCACTTCAAAGTCAAATGGTTCTATAATGAGTACGTCCGTGAGCTGCCAGCCTTCAAGGGTGTTTCACCTGAGTATTCTCTGTAAGTGCCCTCTCCTTTCACACGCATGTATTGTACATGTAGAGACACGCAAGCATGCATACATACATGTTATATTACATACACATACTGTAATTGGAACTGGATTGGAGTTGAAACTGCAGAAAAGATGCTTAAAACAAGCAAGGCTACAAGACACAAAGAGGATGATAAGACTGACTGAAACAGAGCAGAGAGAAACATTGCAAAGAAATTGTTCAGTTGCTTCAGGATGAAATTTTATTACAGTTCAGTGTTCATTTCTTACACTAATTATTGCCCATCTTTACCAGCTAAGAAATTGTTGGTGTCAACAAAACAAAATTTTAACAAGACTAAGAGTCTACAGCCATGCTAGTGGCTCTGTTAGGTACCACTTATGCTCAGTGGCATAAGGAAGTAAATGCTAAGAAATCCAAGTTTAGCATGTTACAATCGCATGCTAACATTCTAATTAGCACTAAACACAAACTACAGCAGAGGCTGACTGTATGTCATTAGTTTTACAGGTATTTAGTCATAAACCAAAGTATTGTACAAATTGAGACTTTGGCCTGACCCAAAAGGAAAAGTCAGAGGATCACCAAAGTCCATAGGATTCATCCTCTGGGGACCATAAATGTCTCCACAAAATTGCATCATTATCCATTCAGTAGTTGTTGAGATATTTCAGTTTAGATCAAAGTGGTGGACTGACACACAGACCGACACATCCATCTCTAGAGTCATGCTGCTAGCGTGGCTAAAAATCTTAATCATGGAAAGTAAATATTATGAATAAGACAAAAAGGCTCAAAGATAAATCTTTCAGGAATTCTGCAGGAAAGTGCAAATGTTTTTTCAATAAAAACTTTTTTTTCATACTTTCTTAATATTTTAAAAATTATTTTAAATCAACTTTAAACCATACTTCTGTACCACAAAAACCATAAGGACAAAGATTATGTAATCGTCAACAGTGTGAATATGATGTCTGAGTCATTGTGGCTGGTTAAAGGACCAGTGTGTAGAATTTAGTGGCGTCTAGTAGAACAGATTTTGGCAGAAATGCAATGTAATATTCATAAGTATGTTTTAATTGGTGTATAATCACCTGAAAATCACTGTGCTTAGATAGATTTAGATTAGCTTAGATAGCTTAGCTTAGATTTGGCCCTTTATATATACATAGGGAGTGGGTCCTCTTCCAGCCTAGAATGGACAAACCAAACACTGGCTCTAGAGAGGGCCATGTGCATTTTTCGCAACTTTCATGGCCACCATAGGTTCTCCTACACGCTTGAAAGGGGAGAGGTTAGGGGAGGGGTATTCAGTTGGTTGCAGTCTGCAACCTCACTGCTAGATGCCACTAAATCTTACACACTGGTCCTTTAAGACTGAATCTATAAACCTGTCATGTTTGGATTATCTGTGATGGCAGTTACAACAAGCCTTTAAACAAGCTGATCATAAATTGTTTTGGATGAGGAGACAAATTTATAGCTTAAAAGCAGGTTTTTGTTCTTCTTTTCACATAATCACTGTTTTCCATTATGCATGCATAATCATGTGCAGCAAAGCAGGAATAGCTGCAATATAAACACATGGAATGCAATGCCCTCTCCCATCCTGCCAGTCTATCAGAGTAATGACTCCCCCTCCCCCCCTCCCAAAACTGTCACTCAAACACCACCCCTAGCAGGATTGATTCTTCTTGAGACATACACATCATATGAACACACACACACACACACACACACACGCACACACACACACACAGACTTTCTCTCGTCTGCCTCGTCTCTCTTCTCTTTCTCTTTCACCACGCCCACCTTATTTATTGGCTCTTCCTCCTGTAGCAGATGCCCTTAGCCAGAGTACAAAGCCGTTTTGGGGGGACATCCGTTGCTCTGAGGACAAGCTTGGGTATTATATAAAACAAGGAAATGGCAAAATGAAACAGACAGAACAGCATTATTATTCCTCTAACAAATGTACTTCCTCACCCGACTCATCCGTCTTAGCCTGTCCTGTCCTTTGCTGTCCTCTGTCTGAGCCTTGCAGTCTAATCTGTCGACACAAACTGAAACCTGATATCAATGTCTGCATAAATTGGAGCCCTGGCCAAAACCACATTGAAATCTGCTAGGTCTCTTTAGTATACCTTTTTGAATGTAGCGCAATCAATTTTCATTGATCTCCCTTAAATGCATTGGCAGGGATGTTTCTAGGAGTTGATAAGGTCTGGGGCTAAGCTCAGACCATCTGGAGCTGTGGTCAGGGTGTGTGCTGTCAGGGTCAGGGTGTGTGCCAAATTTTTTTGGGTTGTCCCTGCTGTTCTGCCTGGAACACTACTGCCTAAATTTAATTTAATTTACGGCACTGTATGACTACTGCAAACATTACGTCTCATTTGAAATTTAATTTTTAATAGTAATGTTAACACAGTTGCTCTGGACAAAATGGACATCTGCAGGGCAGCTGAGAGTTCTCAAACCTATGGCACCAGTGTTTAATTGCGACTTTTCTATTCTATTCTATTTTTTTGACTGCTTTAATGTTTAGCACTTTGTGTTGTACAAATAAAATAAACCAGCACCCTGATGGCTGTAGATTGAATTGAAACACTTGTTTATTTGTACATCCATTTAGGGAATATCAGGTGTTTTGACCATCTGGCCATCTCCAAATTGTGTTACCAACTCCCCAAGTATTCTATATCCTTTCATGTCATCTATGCCTACATGACAAAATGCTGTTACTCTACACTAATTAGCTTGTTGACATGTACCAGTAACATTGGCTTAGCCAAGTTCTCTGGCACAAATGTCAGAATGCACCAACAGCAGATATCAAAGATATGTAGTTAGGGTTCGCTTAGCTACATTAGTCAATAAACCAGTGGTTCTCAAATCTAGGGATAGCATAGTCGCTAGTGTTGTGTGAGCCTGGCAGCTGACAGACAGCATGAAGCAGAATTGCACATCGTGCGTCCATATCATGGCGCAGGTGAGGGCATGAGCAAGCACGTGAGGGCTGCAGATGGACTGAACTTGCATACAAGAGGGTGTTACCCAGCCCCGTCCACTCCCTCAGTCTCCACTACATCCACACACAGGCAGCAGCAAGAGTTAGGGGGTTGTCGGGAATTAAATTAATTACACTTCCTGATGATTATAGCTTTTTTTCCTCTATCAGAAAGATTCAGAGCAAGTAAAAGAAAAATCCTGGCTAAAGCCCCGGAAGCCTGATGTTTACCATGCCGATGTGCATTGGTTTCCCTATGATTTTTAAATGATAAAATGCCCTGGCCTTTGAATCATTTTCTCATAGTAAACCGTGACTCATCTGGTGCTTCAGACAGATGAGATGAAGCAAATGCTAGAAATGACTTCAAACAATAATTTGACCCATGCATAATAGAAGGTTTTTGGTTTGTTTTTTGTTTTGTTTTTCTAGGTGGTTCGAACCATTTGTCATTCAATGGCTTGATGAGAACGAGGATGTTGCCATGGATTTCCTCAATGGAGCGCTGGAAAGGGACAAGAAAGATGGAGTGAGCACTACCTTAAATTACTTTTTAAATATAAAACTTTATATTTAATCAGCCAAACAACTAAAGACTGCTTTCTTATTCACAAGGGAAATAAACAAAATTCACCTCTTGAGGAAGAGGATGTAGGGGATAAGGAAATTTCACATAGTCAAAAACATTCCTTGTCTGGAGGCATCGCAAGACAAGAATATGAATGAAATGTAAATTAAAAATGGATAAAAACAGGATCCAGGTATCATTGTATAATTCGTAATTCATTTGTAATTCAAAAACCAAAAAACGGTAAATCTGTTATTTGTTTCACAACAAAAAACAAAAAAACGTTTTTGGTGTCAGAATCTAATAACGTAAAACCAATCAAACCCGGCCCGTTTTTGGTTTTTGCCGATCCATTTTATCGTTATTCCTTTTTGGACTGAATATTGCACAGGTCTGCGGACATTCAGCCAATTCGTTTTTGCGTTTCACACCAAAAACTGAAGTCACATGGTTTTTTCTTTTTTTCATTTTAAACCAAAGACGAAAAGCGAAATCACGTGATCTATTCCTTTTTTGTTTCCCAACGAAAATCCAGAAAACCAAATTCAAAAGACTGCGCAATTTTGGTTTAGAAATCAAGTATTTTTGTCAGTTTTGTACGACAGCGGAAGCGGCTACATTAGCCTACCCATGATACTCAGTGACCGTTGCTATGGTGAAGACGCCAGTGACAGCCGTGTGTGTAAACGGGATGAAGACGGGGTTATAAAACTGAACTTTACATTTCACATCCCTCATTGAAGCCCTACACTTTCACTTTCGTAATTTTCATCAAACTGGTCTTTAGATTAGCATTTTATTCAACCTCCAATCTTACATGATGTAATTATTTATTAATTATTTATGTTTAATTTATTCTCTCATCACCTTTTTATATTTCATACACTTCCTTTCTTTGTCCATAGCACACATTATTTTCTTTACAGTTCAATGTGCAGTAAAGTACGTTGATCCCGATCGTAACCAATTAT
Source organism: Thunnus albacares (assembly GCF_914725855.1). Taxonomy (NCBI): domain Eukaryota; kingdom Metazoa; phylum Chordata; class Actinopteri; order Scombriformes; family Scombridae; genus Thunnus; species Thunnus albacares. Next base: position 13,609,801 of record NC_058106.1, on the reverse strand, counting down.
CTGCAGTACTACATAAAGTTATACTGACTATATGTTAAGGCTGTCGCTGGCGTCTTCACCATAGCAACGGTCACTGAGGATCATGGGTAGGCTAATGTAGCCACTTCCGCTATCATACAAAACTGACAAAAATACTTGATTTCTAAACCAACATTGAACGGTCTTTTGAATTTGGTTTTCTGGATTTTTGTTGGGAAACTAAAAAGGAATAGATCACGTGATTTCGTTTTTCGTTTTTCGTTTAAAATGAAAAAAAGGAAAAACCCCTGACTTGATGTCCACAGACCTGCTGGATATTCAATCCAAAAAGGAATAACGATAAAACGAATCAGCAAAAACCAAAAACGGGCCGGGTTTGATTGGTTTTTCGTTATTTGATTCTGACACCAAAAACGGTTTTCCATTTTTTGTTTTGAAACAAATAACAGATTTACCGTTTTTTGGTTTTTGAATTACAAATGAATTACGAATTATCAGATGATACCTGGACCAAACAGGAAGTAAAACATGATTTCGGGGCAATAAAAGGAACAGAAACATATTAGGCAATAATGAGACAAAATATGTAAAATATTCACAAAACATTTGGCAAAGAAATTGTTGACCCACCTGGTTTGTGTGCATGTGTGTTCATATGTATCTAAATGACAGGATGTACTGTATATTTGTTATGACACATAATTGCATAGAGAGAAGCACTTACAATTGCTTCTAACAAACGCTGCAAAAGAAATTGCATAGGGCTACACTTTTTTTTAAAATGTTGATATTTTCAATTGAATTGTAAAACTTTTCAATCAGCACAGTTTGCCCTTTAAAATAGCACAGTTCTGTAAAAACAGGTGAACACTCCACATATTTTATGTGTCCAAGTTAATTTACAAGTCACGTGGAGTACTACACAGCTTGTGAAAACAGTTGTATAATGTTTTTTGTGGTTCTATAGAGGCTTTTTCAAGTCAGAAAATTACTTGAGTCGCATCACTGACAGGTAATAGAAAGCCTGCATTACAAAATGAGGTTGTAAAGTTTATGTGATTAAATATGATTTTTATGTTAATTATGAATAAATGTAGGAATTCATATATGTTAAAGACCTAACTCATATATGTGAAAGACCTAACGTGGCATGTTATTAGGGCAGTATACCTCAGCTAACAGTACACCTACTGTTCCTCATCAGCATTAGGTGGTCTAGATTCCTGCTCTGTGAGCAATGTACTGTAGTTACAGAGTAATTGTTACATTAATTGACTATTCTCAACACTGTTCTAAAGAATATTATGCTTTTACAATGTGCCTAAAGATCTAAGATTTTACATCTGTTTCTCTCTTTTCCTTCTCTCAACCCCTGCATCACTCTCTCTACACTTATGCCTCTCTCTCCAACTATCTTTCCTGCTACAGTTCCAGCAGACCTCAGAGCACGCCCTATTTTCCTGTTCAGTGGTGGATGTGTTCACTCAACTAAACCAGAGTTTTGAGATTATCAAGAAGCTAGAGTGTCCAAACCCACAGGCTCTGGCTCACTTCATGTGTCGCTTTGCGAAGGTCAGGCTCTTTGGAAAGGCCTTCAAAGAAACCTGAATACTCCTGTAGGGAGTAATAACTCACAGTTAAAGACTATAGCATTGATCTAAGAAGACTCTTTGACATGTTTATTCTGTTTTATATCATCTCTTTATTGGGTTGTGACTGCTGAAAGTTTCTCAGTATGTTCCAGTGCTTCAATAATAGAACAGCAAACATATTATAATTATAATATTGTCCCTCTCCCTCCCTGCAGACTATCAACAAGGTTCTTCTGCAATATGCTGCAATCATATCCAAGGACTTTCCTTTGTATTTGAGTAAGGAGAATGTGGTAAGTGCCCCCTCAAAGTCTGAAAACGTTAACAGAAAGGGATACCTTGAGTTGAGTTTTTTTCTGGGTAGAAATGCAGATGATGGTGTTTCCATGATGACTGTCTCTAAGAGCAGTTGGCATGGAGACTATGTGGCAAACGTTAAAGATAGCAGCCCAGTCTCTTCTATGCTGAGCCCTGCTGTGTCTTCTGTAATGCACTTAACAAATTGTCTCTATTAACCCAGATTCAATTATTCATCTCGCAGCCCATAGCTGATTGGGTAAAGTCATTGGTATTTTCTGGGCTCTCTGTCCATTGTTTAATGTGACGGATGGCTAAACACAGAGCCCTCTGAGTGGCCTAATTATCCACACTGGTCTTTGAAGTTGAAGTGAAAGATAACACACAGGGTACTAGTAGAAGAGGCAGATGTTTCTTTACAGTTCTGACAACTCATTACAATTGTTCCAGAGAAAACATGAAATGTCTCCTTGAGACAGGAGTGACAAATGATGGAAAAAAGGAAATAAAGAGGCAGATGGAGTTATACAGTAGCAGGGTTACATCAAATTGAAGCTAATCTCCATAATATTATTTTTTTTAATCATTTAGTACCAGATATTGTGTGAGGTATTGTGACACGTCCACACTCCCCTCCCCTCTTTGGTCTGTCTGTAAACAAAGCGCTGACTCGATGAATGCATTTCTTGACATTGCTAATATTTGTGGTGAAAACCTTTTAGTTTACCATCACCCTATACAAACAGTATTTTCCCTCTGAATTCTAAATCAATCAGTAGATACTAGGGGTGTAACAGTACTTCATCCCAAACCGCCATGGTACAGATGTTATGGTTCAGTGCATGTAGTCGTATGAAGAATAAGGCTTGTGACCCAAACATTTACAAATAGTTTAATAATCCATTTATTCCAACGTGCGGAACAATAATTCTAGAGAGCAAGTTACACCCAGAATGTTTTGGCAGTGCACCACTTAGCTGTAGCATGCTCATTGGTGTATGCTAGCCAAGGTAGCCTGGTTGCCCTGGTTACGCTGCCTTCAGGATGACAAACTAGAGACCCATAACACTGACCAAGTGCAACACTATTCTTAAAATATGCTCTGTTATCTCCATAGTGAAACAATACCGTGTCTCCCCTCCCCCCTCCCCTCTCTGTGACGGTCGGCTTTTCTTTCTGTCTTTGAGTGAAGCTGTTTAGAACGATAAACACATTTGATTTCTGACGTGGTCAGACAGCATGTCGTAAGAACCAGTTCTGAGTGAGGAAAATGTAATCAAAAAGTCTTAAAGTTTGGTTCCTCTGACCGAAATATTATTATATATGACATCATTAGATTATTAATACTGAAGCGTCAGTGTGTAAGCAGCGTGTTACTGTTGTAGCTGCTGGAAGTGGAGCTAGTTTCAACTACTATATGTACAGTTAGACCATTAATCAGCATAAGACAGCTGTCAGCAGGTGTCCTGACTCCTTGCAAGAAACAGAAATATTGTTTTCTTTTTCCACTGCAGCAACTAAACTGTTTCAGTAATAGTTATGACCAATTAATTGATCCATTGTTGGATGTTTACATTTTTCAAAATAAAGGACCAAAATATCATTTTCTATCCTTCTTTTTTTTCTGCTGTACTGAAACTGTACTGAACTGTGTCACCAAAATCGAGGTATATACCGAACTGTGAATTTTTTGTACTGTTATACCTCTAGTAGATACACATCATTTCACCAAAGTGAAAAAAGCAGCCTTTAACGGATAGATTGTGATATATTCAATCCGTGTGTTCAGTCCCCTATTCTATATTTTTCAACCTCTCTCAAGCTAGAAACATGTAACGGAGAGAAATCTCTATTGCTTTTATTTAGATTTGGAATATCTAATCACTCCCATACAAATATGCTCATAAATCTAGTTGAGAGCAAGCCATTATGTGCTGCCGCAGAGACCCTATAGGCTGCTTTGTAGACTGAAAGACACCAATCATCTTTCTCCTGTGGGGCACAGAGTTATCATGTTAGTGCTATCCATTACCACCATCATAATTTTTAGGGTGTTGTAATTTTGTCAGTTCTTTTTTGAGCAGATAATGTACATAATATGTGACTGACTGAAAACTAGGAGGAATTACTCACAGTCTCCATAAAAAGCAGTGTGATTAATGTCTGTCATCTGTTAAACTTGTTGTGGAGCTGAGAATCGATAATGCCTGACATATTCAGTGCAGACATTTCTCTCCCCGTTGTATTATGTACTGCGTTTCCCTGCTGACTGTCAATGTCGTGCAGAAACCTTGCATCTTTGTATAGATGATCTGTCAGGAAATCAAAACTGATGGATTTAACTGTTGTTACCCTTGTGATTTTTCTGATGTTTTTGAATATGTTTCCAATTATACGGGCTTGTGTCAAGCTCACAAACTGTTACAGTATAGTGCCAATAGCTGTTAAAAAAGGAAATTTAATACACTAGGTTTTTGAGGGATGTCAAAACCATATATATATAATATAAAACACATTATATATAATACATCTCATTCTTGTACTTTTACAGCCCTGCATCCTTCTCAACAACATTCAGCAGCTCCGTGTCCAACTGGAGAAGATGTTCGAGTCTATGGGTGGCAAACAGGTCTGTGCCTAGCTGAGTGCATCTGTCTGCTATGTCTGTGTCCAGTTTTGAGGCAATTCATTTTCAATTCTAATTTTGAAATTTCAGCCCTGTATAAACTATTAGAATGCAATTCTCCATTTATCCATGCAGAGAAATTCTCTTTACATCTGTGTCCTTCCACTGGAAGGTCAAACCACAAGGTTAGCTACAATACAATGTCCCCCAGCAGGTCTTGTAGGGATTTACTGTCTTGCTCAAGGACACTTTAGCAAAATTGATACCAGTTACATATATATGGAGGTACATATATATGAAGGCTTAAACCAACATCCTCAGATCAGCACTCTGCCGAGAAATAAATGCTGTGTCATGATTATGTAAATAATCATTTCAGATTACATTTATTTGAAGTGAAAGTGAATTGACCCCATCGGTGTTGTGCTGTAATCCGTCCCTCAGTTCTGTGCGTAACCGTCTTATAGACTAATCTGACATGTAGTTCAGTTTGCTAATATCACATTTCTGACTACTACCTCTACTAGTGTTCTTACCCCATTACTGTTTCCTCGTCTCTAATCCCCTTTGTGTATAACATATGTTGCCTTAACATTTTTGTAAATATTGAGTTAAACCTATAAATCTGTGTGCTGGGTTTGAAACACCATTGAATATTTTCCCTGTCGACCTGTCAGTCTGTCAGTCTAACCTGAGAAGCAGCCGCCACGGCTTCTTATGACTTACACGCATGTTTCTCTCCAGTATCTAACGCCTGTCTTGCCTTGCGTTTTGTCTCCTGTCGTTGTGTCTTCTGTTTCCCCCCATTTCCTTTTTGTGCTCTCTCTCTCTGTCTCCAGGAGGAGGGGGTTGTGTCCTTCTGTAAGGTGTGTGCAATAGGACTCGTCAACACCCCTTCCCACCATTTACCGAATGATACGAAAAAGCACGCCCCCTCCCCCCCGTGTCTCCCCACCACCCCTCACACTCCTACGCTTCTCACCCCACCCCCAACCCTTCCAGCAGCATGTGCCACAGAGCATACGGAATCTGAATTACCCATCACCGCTCTAGACAGGCTGCTGAAGCTCACCATCCCCACATTCTGGGGATAGTGGCTCAACCCACCAGACCCCATCTTTATTTTTAGCTTGCTTTTTTTCTGTCCACCACTTCTCTGTCCATGGCTAATTTAGAAGTGTGATATTTATTTTAGTTCGTTTAGTCCCCCTCCCCCTTTTTTTTCCTGGCGTAAAGAGCGGAGTCAGAGACTCACCTAGTCGCTGGCAGTGGTTTTGATTATCTCTATCCATTCCCCAGGCTGCAGCCACAAAATGCTTCAGAAAGTATTTTTCGGACCATGTTTAATGAGCTTCTCAAACACTTACAAATCTCTCCAGCTCTGCCCTCAGCTGAGGTGGTGCTACCTCTTCACAAACCTTTTTCTCATGTGAACTCTGGACAATGTCCGGAGAATCAAGCCTGGACATTGTCTAGAGTTGCCCTTTCACACATACACAGCAGGAGATTGTCCGTGTCAGATGTGTTCTGACCTACTGGAAATACTCCATTTGATTTAGGCAAGGGGTGGCGCCTGGGTAGAGTGTGCAGGAGGCAGGACATGGTGCAAAAAGTATGCTGCGGTTGTAATTTGGTGTTTTTAAGCTTTTAACCGGAAATAAAACTGCTTTTATTTTTTGAGAAATCACAGGAAGTCTCCCATTAGTCCTAGCTTCGCAGCGGACTGTTCAGGCCCAGTCAAAAAAATGCAGTTTAGCTGGCCTGCTGCGTTTATCCAGTGCCAGCTGCATGATAGAAACATCGTCAACACGCCTACTCGCTCGCTGTGAATTCTCTGGAAAATTACCTGTTGTATTAACACAAGGGGTTAATCGGACATTACACAGACTTTGTATTTGGGAGCTGGCAGGGTAAAGTCTGGTCCAGCTGATTCAGACATTTATGTTTCACAAACAGCTCCTCCGGGTAATGTCAGGATAATTTTTGGGTTGCAGTGCATGTGTGAAAGGGGCTACAGTTAGCAGATCCCTCCCAGGACATTATTGTCTGATGAATAATGACACCCGAAGTCTTTACATCCCTTCAAAAAGTCAAATTGTGAATATCCACTGTCAATGGACAATCATGTATATCTTTAAGAATTTCTCTGTATGACTTAAGTAATTTCTCCTGAATGCTAATTACACATCCGAGGTGTTTTTAAGGTGAAAGTTTTCCAAAGGTTCCTCTCTGCACAGTAGCCTATTCATTACTGAATAGTTCCCTATCAGCAATTAACTCCCAGAGAGCCAATGTAATTACCAAGAGCTGTTATCATAGCGTTACCAATAACAGAGATTAGCAATAATCTCTCACAGTGCCCACATTTATAGAACGATCATGGACTGATCTCCCCAGATTGGTATCAGGCTTTATTTTGTGTGTCACCCTGTTTACTAATATGCTTTTCTCACTTTAGAGACGGTGGTTTATTAAACCTTTATTTACTTGGCACTGTTAGTAATTTAGGACAAACTGTGTTTCAGAGTAACAATCTGCCAGTGAGTAGATATTGTTGAAACAGGCAAAGGGAAGCAAAGCTGGGCTGCTGTTGATAGGCTGTCAGCCAGGAGAGAGTTTGTGCACTCTGGAGGACTCTGGATGACAGTCAGTGTCGAGTGAGACTAGTTACCATATAGGAGCCAGGTGCTCCATAGATTCAAAACATGATGTTTCCTTTGCATAAAGTTTGATTACCACAATAAAAGATGGCTTTAATTGCTAAGTGCAATAAATGTAAAAGAATTTCTTGTGGTGACATATGGACAACTTAAATAGTTTCTGTATGCAGAGAGTGCAAGCCATTAACACAGGATCTATTCATAGCACCCCATATATATATTTATATAAATAATATTTATCATTCGATTCTCAACATCATATCCCATTTCCAGACTAATCCTATGCTTTATCTGTAACCTGACATTTCAGGAGATTAATCTTTGATATTTCCCTTCTGCAAAACTGCCTCACTTTGCAAGTCATTTCTATGACTTTCCAGTGACATACAAATGTCTGCGCCTACCTTTGAATGAAGGCCCCTCTGACAGGATTGCAGGCTTCAGGTAGACATTTGACTGGAGCATCAGTAACCATACAGAGTCAGAATGTAATTTTCTCCTTTCAGGAGGTGACATGTGCCTTGGTTTATCTAACAGCGTGTTGAATCTCCTTTGCCAGCATTCCCATTAAGACACACTGTTCTTGAAGAAAAGAGAATCTCAATTTCAGAGACTGCTGGGCTATAGATTAGAGGCTAGCCTAAAACTTTCCTCAGGCCAACAGGACTGATAAAAGACCAATGCCTACAGTATTTTTCTGCTATCACTTGAAAAGATGTTATCTGTTACTTGAACACTGAAATAACATCTCCAATCTTTATGGGTAATTTCCTCTGTGACAGAAAAATCTTGCATGCTTCGATCACATCTATTGAAGAGACAGCAGTGTGAACATGTGCGCAAGTGAAAACACGTACACACACACATAAATCTATCCTGTTCGTGCTGCAGATACAGGCATGTATGCAGAATAACAGTGTCTATAAAAGGTTTAGTTTACACATCCGTTCCCCAGCTGAGCCATCCGCCATTAGCATGTGTGAGATGAGCAGCTCCATGTCTAAGCTTATCAGGTCTAATGCGACGATCTGTCATGCATGTGGTACAGTGCCTGGCCTCACACATCCATCTCAGGCACTGAGCCTCAGCAACGTATGTTCTCCACCCCCATCCAAAACATCAATATTTCGACATTTTACATGGCGAACATAATTCATATGCGCTGAGACAAACAGTAACGCAGATGTACTCATACATGCAGTTACTGACACAAAAATATACATAGCACAGCTCAGATACCCAATATCCACCCATGCATCTTCTCAGAATCTCACCAAAACTACAGATGAGCACAAACATGAATGCAAACATGAACAAATATGCACATCCATCACATGCACATGCATAAATATGGTGCTGCAGAAAGCCAACACATGCCATGCATGTTTTTATAAAAATTGTGCATTGCAGATTGTGTCTGATTTGTCACTATATCATAGATATTAAGGCACATAGTACATGAATTTAAGAAAGCATTAGGCAGGATACACTGCCATCTGGTAAATAAAAACAACACAGAATAGCTGCACACTTGAATGAATTCAGTAGTGAAACAAACAAGACCAACATTTTCCCCTGCAGCAAGATTTTTTTCCTGAGCATAAAAAGGCAGTCAGAAGTTTTCAGTATCAGAACATCTGTAGATTCAAGGTTTTATGAATATATATGACAGTAAGCTTTATTCCCCTGAGATGTTACAATGTTGAGGCTGGCTGACAGTACACTCTTACTACTGTAACTGTGTAGTAGTGCACAAAAATGTTTCCTTTTGAGAGACCACTAGCTGGCTGCTTCTTTGCTGACACCATGTCTCATGACTCGGCAAGCAGTCATCATTGCACAGCTCGGAGATGATCCGTCCATTTGTATTCAGAACGTTGCTCGGCACAGATGGCAGGCAAAATGAGTGGGAAGCCACCAGCGAGGCAGGTTACCTCTCCTCTGTGCCTGTCGTCCTTCTCAACACCCCCACCCCAGTTGAGGCATCCTCCAGAGATACAGAGTTCTAGTCAGTGTGGGCTAGTGAATGGAGTGTAAAGATGTAGTAACTGTCTGTCTCCCACTGACAGCTGGATGCAGAGGCCAGTGATCTGCTAAAGGAGCTGCAGAATAAACTCAACACGGTGCTGGATGAGCTCAGCGGAGTGTTCGGCTCCAGGTGAGCATTAGTGTGTGCATGTGTGTTAGTGTGGGATCATGTTCATTAAGGTGAAGGTCTCCATCAAAGAAATTGTGCTACAAGACTACTTAAGCATTGACAGACATGCACTCAGAATATAATTGACTCCAGCGCTCTTGCTGTGCACCACGCTCAGTGAGCACAGCAAGTTGCTAAACATTTCAGCTTGAACAAAGGACACCCTCGCTCTAACACCTTTTTAATAATCTAATAGGACCAGCAGGAGCGAGCTTACACCTCCTTAAAGTTGCTACCTGTGACTGCTACATCCTAACATACAAAATGCTTTAAATGATTGTTATGTTTTCCATCACCCAGTTTCAAACCTGTGATTGAGGACTGTGTGAAGCAGATGAACCAGGAGCTGGTCCAGATGAAAGGTTCAGCTAAAGGGAGCAATGCTGCCATGGATGCAGAGACTGTTCTTCGGCCTCTTATGGACCTTCTGGATAAAAAGTAGGTATCTGCTGAATGCAAGGTCAGAGTTTATCCTCTGACATGTAAGACAGTTTTACACTTTGGTCCACCATAAGTGCCACGCTCTCTTGAAAGTGTTAAATCTTTCATCTACCGCTATCATGTTTGAGAGTTTTGGTCTCAAAGTTGATGAATAGTTTGAACAGTCAGTGTTAGTTTGGTTTCATCAGAATCTACAATATATGTTGAGGTGATTAACAAAAACACATGGCTACCATTAACCATTAATATTTCAGCTGCCTCTATCCAGTCATACAGTATGTATGCCTAGTACTCTTGATTGTCTAGCACCATATGTTTGTATTGCCCAAGTATCAGATTACAGATTTTAGTTTCAGTTTACAATAAGGGACTTTACAGAAAGTATTGTAAAATTGTAACTAAAGTTCTTGATACACTGAATGTAGAATAAAAAAAATCATTATCTCTATAACTTCTAGATCACAGTTGCTTAAATTCTAACTGTGGCAGTTGTTTTTGCCAATGCAATATAAGAGGACTTTCTGCTTGGGAAAATAAAGTATGCAAAGTAAACTGTAACAATTTTCTGTTTGAATTTGTTTTTATATTGTACTGTTATATTAGAATTGGAAGATTATAAAAAGTAACCTTGGTATTTGGTAATTGGTACTCAAACAGATCAGTAGTTTAAAAGGACAGCAGAACCTCACATGCAGTGTAAGTCCTTTCACACCAGAGTCCTAGTAGGTGTTCTGAAAACAGCATTGAAACAATGCAAGAGGCTGCATTGTTTTTGTTACAGGGACATGTGAGATGGTGTCCAGGAAGTCCTGAGTAATAGAGCCATAACATTACAAGACAGGATTTTACAACTCTGGAAAGTTACTATGAATTGTCATTATTTTTATCTTTCATTGCTATGATTATGAGGTAAACAATAGAAATACAGCACTCATGTTACTCAGTAATCTATCAGGAATTAGCACTTGAATGTATTTGACAGGCCAATGCAGAGCCCTGCTAGATGATGTTGCACTTTGTTGAGCCTGGTTCAACATTACTGCCAGGCTACTTGGTGTTTTTGTTCCTCACAATCGGCACCCTGCTGTGCTAACACGGTGATCCCATTCAAATGAATAATTTTTTCATGCTGTGCAGTTATCTGTCTGAACGCCGCTTTATTGACTCGTGAGTAGGATCAAAAACTCTGTGAAAAAAACCAAAGAATCCCATTTGCTGTATTCACTCCAAAAATGTTTTCGTCCTCAGACATGACAAAGATCATTGTTGATCATATTTCCATTTCTAATTCTGGTTTAGTTGAGGGCCTCCAGATGTGTCAGCTCAATAAAACTGATACAGCAGTATAATAATGACAACCATTTTACATTTGTTTTTGGAGAAAAGTAAAAAAAGAAAGACCAGTATTATCTTTGAATGTCTATTAATTCAACCTAGGGACTGTATTTACTTCTGTGGCATTCTTGAAAGAACCACAGCGAGGATATGGTTCAGCTGAGCTTGGGGAATCGCTCTCAGCAATTTGTCAAAGCAACATTGAGGCCAATGGGGTATTACAGGGAATCCTCTTAATGATATGGAAATACCAAATCCTTCCCCCTGTCTCTGAGACCCTGCTCGTACAATAGGGTGAGATTAAAGCATAAAGCTGCTGCATTTATTCGGTGACTCACAGGTGTTTTTCCTTACTTAACCATATTATTCATGAAGACATCATCACTTGGAGCCATAAGCTGTGTTGACTCAGTTTGACACACGTGCTTCAAGTGTTGACCTGACAAATGCCCTTTTTTTGCCGCTTTGCAGTTTGATGTTATTTGCCAAGATTTGTGAGAAGACTGTGCTGAAACGAGTCCTCAAAGAGCTATGGAAAATTGTGCTTAACACCATTGAGAGAACCATTGTTCTGCCTCCGCTGAGTGACCAGAGTGTGAGTTTGATCAATTATCTCTTTCCCTTTCTGTAACTCTTTTGCCTGCCCCCCACTTCCCTTGTCATGTCCACCTGTCTCTCTCTTTTTTCTTCTATCTATTCAGCTCTATTCTGCTCCCTCATAACACACAAATTACAGTATAGGACATAAATCTGGATTTTTCATCTCATTTACACATTGTGTTATATTGTTAGAAGCATGTTTGCAATTTAATGGCATCATTTACAACAGTTTTCAAACATTTTCCTCTTTCTGTCACTTAGAGTTTCCAAAATAACCATAGCAGCTTTAAAATACCATTACAGATATGAATTCATATTTGAGATTTTTTTCCCGTCATCTTCTGTTGCTTAGTCTGTAATCATGTAATGTAATAATTTTTTCCATTCACATATTTATCTATTGAGTGTTTATGCTATAATGGAAAAATATCTGTTTCTCCAACAGCAAGGAGCTCAGATGATCTTCAATGCGGCAAAGGACTTGGGACAGCTGTCCAAACTGAAGGTAATTTTTAGATAAGCCCAAGGCGGATGCTCATCTCACTACACATAGTCTGAATAGTGTGTCTGTGAACAGTGTTGATTCCAAAAGGATTTCTCACAGCATAGTTGTCATCTCAGTAAAACGTGTATTATGGCTGCACTCCACATGCACACGGGTTTCTATTTGTACTGAACATTTATTATGAATTATATTATTAACTGTCTATCACTGCCACTATAGATAACACAGATATACACAGACCACAGTCCCAATAGGAAACTCACTACAGAGTCTGTTGATCCATATTTATGCCTATTCATATAAAAAAGGAAAAATTATAAGAATTGTAAGTCTTTTAGTAGCTAGTCAGATATGTGGATAAATGTCAACATGGAAAACACCATGACAAGTAGATAAACAAAAATATAGATATTTTTTGACAAAAAAAAGATGTTTTTCTCATACTCAGTGTACAAGTGGAGGGATCTAATCACGCAGTCCAATATACACTCCATGACCCCCGCATTTTTCCATTTTCCCAGAGGGAATTTTGCAGAGTTCAGCCAATCTGCTCTTATCTTAGCAGTAAAACATGCAGTATGTTTACAATATTTTGCACTTATATTTACATTACATACAAATTTGGATAGATGAATTATGTCATTTGGAAGCCTGCAGAAGAGGGGCTGTAATGCACCTAATATGCTGGTTGCCAGCCGCCATTAAAAACCAAAAAGAAGAAATAGAAGCATGTAAGCTACTGTATGCTTTGGCATTATACAGTGTAGCTCAGTGTAACACTATGCCAGGCTGGTGTCTAATTGCTGATGTGACCTGAGCATGTTTAATCCCTTAGGCTTTGTGTAGTGAGGCGTTGGAATGGATCAGTGGTTACACTGTGGTTTTACTAACAACCGTGGTATGACAGTACCTCAGAGAGGTACTTTACCTCTGAGTCAGGGGATGCAAACTGAATGTGTGTTTATCTGCATTCATAGGATTGTGTTTACCAGTTGGTGTGTCCGTACTCATGTTTGTGTTGTTTGTGGGACCCAGATGTCTTTTGAGGCAACATCTGGGTAACATCTAGTACACAGATGTGTGTGTTTCTGTCTCTTTCCTAAAGCATTAAAGTGGTTTATCATCCTCTTGTTAGTTCTAATCATGAGTGATCGTCTTCATCTCATTTTACTGAATTATTCTTTTCATGTCCAGTATTTTATTTTTTTTTGTCTATGTGTGTATATGGGTATACATAAAGAGATATGTCTGATGGTGTTTATTCTATTCTATACTATTCTGTTCTATTATTACTAATGCATGTGTTTAACCGCATTGCTAACATGCAAAATGAATTCCTGTCATTGTTACATCACATTATCTATTATTCAAGTGCTGACCTTTGACCAATATAATGACATGGCTTCAACAGCAGAAGACTTACTCAGGCTGTTAATCTGAAACAAATAATGCTGTGTTCAAGCCCACTTTGAACATCACATCCTTTGACCTCCACAAATCCCATCTGCATATGACAATATGTTAGAAAGGGGGATTGTATTGTTTAATCTGCTTCTGACAATTTATTCCTGTTGAAAGAGAATCATTTCTTTAAAAAATTCTGATAGAATCAGCAGTGTTTTCTATTTGCACCATCAAAATGAATTGAGAAAAATTCTATCCAATTTAAGGTCTGTATTTTCATCAAAGAAGAAGCCCAGTGTTTCTACATGTTCTACTGGAACTGAGGCAATAAAAATGAAGTGGGCCCAATGCACATTTGCATCCAAAACAGATCACAACTTAGCACAAATGTTGAAGTGTTCTTTGTTTCACACCAGCTTTCTAAAATCTATTTAAAACAGACTTGTAGTTGATTAAATCTGTATTTTGAAGAAATAAAAAAAGGACAGGTATGTGTGTTTCATCTGCAGCCTCTAATTTAAGGGATGAAGTGTGCATTTTCACAGCACTGCATCTATACATGCCTCCTCCACAGCGGGTATTTTATCAACTCTTTTGAACCAACGCCAAGCTTATGCAAAATACTGTTACTTAACAGACTTGTGTGCTTTTGTGCACACCAGGGACCAGACTACAACATTTGTAGCAGTGTTTGCAATGGTGATTTAGTTCTTTAGTTTAATCCTTTTCATAAAGCATTTGTGCTATTTTGTCTATGCTCTATTAGGTACACATCTGGGAAATAAGGCTATGCCAGAAGTTATTCGATGTAATCAATTCACAAATAAGGAAAACTTCAATTAGAATTGACAAAAAACATTTTTAATGACTAAAATAGACTTTTAGTGTGTTGTTAGTCCAAAATGCAGCAGCTAGCCCTCTAACCAGAACCCGCTATAGGTCCCACATTACCCCTATTCTTGCTCCCCTCCATTGGCTTCCTGTAAAATTCAGAATCAACTACAAAAACCTGCTGATTATGTGTAAGGCACTCCATGACCTTGCCCCTAGCTACATTTCTGATTTCCTCGTTCCTTATTCCACTTCTCGACTGCTACAATCCTCAAATCTTGGTCTTTTATCTATCCGCCACACTAACTGCAAAACAAAAGGTGACCGCGCATTTGCAGTCTTAGCCCCAGCTCTGTGGAATCATCCTCCACAATCTATTAGATTTGCTTAATCTTTGGACTGTTTTAAACGCTAAAAATCAATTTATATCAGCAAGCCTTTATATAGACTTCCCTACCTGTTCTCATGTTTTGTTTCATTTCATTTTGGTCTGTTTCTCTCTGTTCTGTGTTACATGTTATATATTATATTATAAATTATACTATTTGTTAATCTGTTTGTTTTAATTTTGCATGTGTGTGTTTTTGTGAAGTGCTTTGTAACTATGTGTTTTAAAAAGTGCTATATAAATAAAGCTTTACTTACTTGTTTGAGACAGCAAGGCTCAAGTTTAGCAGACAAGTCAAACTCTGAATTGTGCTGTTTTGTTAACAGTAAATGTTCAGTCTCATAATTTAAGATCATTACCATAATGCTGGAGAAACATCTTAAAATTTAAAGTGTCTGAATGTGATTTGTATTCCAGTTGTAGAGTGTTTGACTTTATCTGGTATCCCGGCAGGAACATGTCATTCGAGAGGAAGCCAGAAGTCTGACTCCACGACAGTGTGCAGCCATGGACCTTGTGCTTCCCACCATCAAGGTCAGTTTTATGTTAATTATACTGTTGGCCGTACAGGGAGACAGCTGGATGGGTAAACTTTATCATATACCTTTATCATCTACAGCAGAGCCACATACGGGAAATCAGAGCAGAAATATGCAAATTGACTTAAATGAGCATTTGGTAAATCAAGGACTAAAGAAAACAGCGTGGAATGCTGTGGTTCATGTCATCTGCGTAGAACATTTTATGTTGAGGTTTTATTGCCCCCCTTCTTCTATTTCCTTCTGTTTCTCTGGTGTATATATAGTAGGCTTGTTAAAACAGAAATCGAAAGTATGGTAAGCATAAATACTGGAAGTTAAGTGGACTTGGAGAGTAGTAATTTTTATGTCCAGGTATTCATGTGCTGGAAAAGGTGCATTTGGAGAGAAATAATATTCTTCATGGTCACCTTAAAAACTACAAAGGAGACTTGTAACAGGGGCTGGCAGGAAATGTTTTGAATCTATGTTCTTTGATAAAACTAACATCTTCTTGATGCCTCTTGATGAGACATGCAGTGGCTGCAAAAAATGATGCTTTTAGAATATATGAAATTATGCTAGACCCATCTGAGGAGGTGTAATTGATACCAATGAATGTGGAAAGATGCCCAGAGCCTCTCAGCAAAAGAAAATGTGCAGAGCAGCTCTGTTAATTTACTGCCATACGACCGTTTGTTGTGAAGGGATATGAAACAATTTCAAGACCAACCCTCTGTTCTTCAGAGACAAGAGGAGAGCTATGATGTACCACTGGGGCGAACACTGCCACTGCATCAGAAAGTGCAGAGAACACTAATTGATACTGCTGTCTCCAAGGAAACTACCTGCATGTTTTAGATCAGTCATGTCACTGGAATTCTTTTCATCAGTATTCCAATGAGGACAGTCAATTAACACAGTTCAGTAATGCCTTAGGAGAGTTGGGTGATCAGCTCAAGAAACGATATGCAGAGAGTTATGTGCATCATATTTTTCATTTTACAGGCACAACATCCTAAAATATGTAATCTAAAAATGGTACATATTGTATTAAGTAGCCAAGCACATATACTGCATGAGGATTATACTGAAATAAAGTGATACATGTCTTCAGATTAGTATCAGCAAGGATTATTATGTGTGTTGAAATCACAATGCTTGTTTTCCCTCTGAAAACATTTTATCCAGACTGAACTTTGAACCTGTGAAAACTAATGGGTAGGTTAATGGATAAATGCACTCACTGGCCCATACAGGGGTCCATATGAGACAAAGATGTATGCAGTTCATTGAACTGATTCCCAATAAGACACAGTTTGCTCCTTTCTTTGAACTCTGACCTATAAGTGATTGTAGAAGAAAAGCAACTGGTCCATCTGTCCCATCAAATCCAGCTTTGATATACTACTGATATACTACTAGCTTTGATTTTACATATATGTATATATGGGAGTAGTTGTTACTTATTTATCATATAGACTACAACCTAGAGAATAGTGTAACTCCACATTGTTCACCACAAGAAGCAAACTCCTGGTAAGCCTTGAGGACAGAGAGAAATAAAAGAAAAATGTAATTCATGAAAGGAACAAGGAAAAGAGAAACTATACAAGAAACAAAAAGAGAGGTGAAAGAAAATAAAGGATAGGAGGAAGAAAGAAAAGAGGAAAACCGTTAAAGAAATAAAGGATATAAGGACAGAACAGAAGGAAAGTGAAAAGTGAAAGAGTAAAGAAGACAAAGAAAGAAGAAATGGAGAAAGGGCTGAAGTTTGGCAGGTAATTTTGCCAGAGGCAGGGTTGTTCTGACAGGTCAGCTCGTTGATTTGCCAGAGGGAGTGCAGCATTGCAGCCTTGTAGTAACACTGGGCTTTTCCAACATAAGGCAACACTTTCTTTGACCAATAACACTGTCTTGTATCGGTCGTGATGCCATGACAAGGTGAATAGAATGGCATTTGTTATTTGAATAAATTTAATTATAACCACAACGTAAGAGTTTAAAAATAAAAGCAGCAAAATGAGACAAAACTATTGGATATTATTTTTTTTATATTATTTTTTTTTCAAATCTCCACCCATGACTCACCCCCCTGCATGCCAGATTACATACAGTTCGTAAGAGGCACGTCGGTCAAATTTTGTGACTCATGAGTCACTGGTGAGGCAGAAAACTGTGTCAAGTCGGTGCCCAAGTACTGACCTGACACGAATCAGAAAATCAAAAAATATTCCTAAGCCCCTCTCTCTTTAGAGGCATGATGAGGACTTTTTAACTTAGATCACGACACAACAAACTCTGCAAACAATTTGTTACTGTAATGATTATGTGTTAGAGAAGAGAGACAGCTAAACACATAAGAAGCACAAATGAATAAAAGATATAAAGGGTTTAGAAATGTGTCTCCAAGTACTTCTTTTCAGTAACACCTCCTTTCTTAATAAGATCTGTCCATGGCCACCCTCCCACTTTCCACATGTGGGAGTCGTGACAGCACTTGAAAAGAAAGCAAAGCCTTGTCTGTCCTGAGCTATCAGGCTTATCAGCACAAATGTACATTAACCGTCCAAGCATGGGTTTCTGATTTACATGCATGGTAATTAGCTGCAAAAGTGGCTATTACTGCTGTCTCTTGTCTGGTCTCTTTATGTGTTTGCTCCTCCTTGTAAAATACACACTGTCCATATAATCCTAGGCTGTTTCTCATGCAACTGCAACTGCTTGATGGCAAAGAAGAGTTTGCCATCATGTTCCAAAGTTTCTGTTGACCTTGTGAAATTATAAATATGAGCTGGTCTGTCCTTCTTTTTTTTTTGTAGCAATACTTCCATGCTGGAGGCAATGGGCTGAAGAAAACCTTCCTCGAAAAGAGCCCCGATATGAAGTCCCTCAAATATGCTCTCAGCCTTTACACTCAACCTACAGATGCCTTGATCAAGAAATATATATGCACCCAAACCTCTCAAGGTAAGGAGGCTGAAGCTTTAGCTGAGAGCAGGCTCAATTAAGTTTCATTTCAGGGAGTAGAACTACTTCAGCATTCAAATATTGAAAAACCTTTTGGCTTAAGAGTTATTTTCATTTCATGTGTCCATGAAAAATAAAATAATAAATAAATAAATAAGCAAGACCAAGTGATGCTAAAAGATGCTTAGATGGTGCGTAAGAAGCACAGATTGTGGATATACTTGCACAGCAGCACTTTAGCTTTTTTCTCAGGCAGCAGTTAGTGAATATATTTACACAATTAAAGATACACACCTGATACAGGATAATTGTATTTGATAAAATCTGGTAGTGAATTGGTTTATTCACAATGTATTTTGTTGCTGCTGATGTTCACTATGTCTGCAGCCTTTCACTACTATAAGCATATACTTTTCAAGTGATAAATGAAAAGCCTTATTACTTCCGGATCACTTGCAGCTTCTACATATTGCTATTTAGAATAGATTGAAAAATGATGTGACTCCAGTCCTGGCTTGTTTTAATCTCAACAATGTGCTGTTCAGTCTTAGCTCCCTTTACAGTATGTGTTTCCTAAGGATCAGGGTGGAATTGCTTTGTGTCACTTTATTTTCTTTAGGCTTATGTGCACAGTGGACATTGCAGTAATTGCATGTATCCCCTCAATGTATAAGTCGTTTTTCTCTTTCACTGTAAATAAATAAAAAAAAAACAAATGAGCAAAGTTATCTGTGGCGTCTTCAGCCCATACCCTTAAGGGCTTGAATGCTCCCATGTCCTTTGCTCTCTCTCTCTTTCTCATTAGCAACACATAAAAACCATGTCATGACAAATTCATAAGATATATGTGTAGTGTAAATCTATAAATTCCCTCTTGTGCTCTCTCTCTCTCTATCTGTCTATTACGCTCCCCATCTTTCTCTCCGTCATCACTGACCCACTTTTCTGTGTTGTTGTCTCATTCATCTGTCTCTATATGAAACTTTTTTTTCCCTACCGTCTCTCTCCGTAACAAGGCAGAAACACCTCCAGGTGTCCGGAGAGATTCAAGAGGGAATTCAGTCCAGTGGGGCGTTGAAGCTTTAAGCTCCTGGTTGCCTTAGTGTGTTCAGCCTTGCAGAACACTGCATATAGGCAGGCGGCAGGAAACAGAATGGCAATGGGAGAAAGCTAGGCAGCCAGCAGGCCAGCCAGCGTTGCCGCTCTCACTAACTGGCAGATGGGCATAGACGCACAATGTTTCGCTGTGTGCTATTTTGAGATTGCTCGATGTGTTTCTCTCTTCCTCCTTCTCTAAATCTCTCATGCCATCCCATCCCCTCCCCTCCCCCTTTGAGTTCACACCATGTTGTCACTCTTTATCTGAGGTGGTCTAATGTGGTGTCCGTAAGTGGAGGTAGTGAGGTGGTTGATGTGCATTAGGTCAGTGAAAAGTGTGGGGATGTGCTGATGCTTGATGTAGCACAGTGGACACTGTTTCATTAATCACCAACCCTTGTGCACTGACAGCGACACATTTAGACCACGGCATGCACTAGTTTATTCCTTCCAAGAGTGCGCATGGAAGCATACATGTGTCTCTCTGGTTGTGAGGGAGCAGGCTGAGGTTATATAGCTGCTCTATGCTTCAATGGAAACTCAGCACTAGAAAAAAAAAACATAAAATCATACATACAGCCATTTTACATGATTATTTCACAACATCTTGCTTAAAAAAAGGAATCCTTTGTCATTCGTCACTTTGTGTGGGCTTTTGGTAACATCTTTGTTGTTTGACACAGCAAAAGGGGAAAAATTCAATGAAATAAAGTGCAGCTCTGCAGCAATTAATGGCAAGAATTCACCTTTCTTATCTGTTAGTTCATTTTGTTAGCATTTTTCTCTCTTAATCTCCTGACCCTCCTCACCACCACCTTTGTTTTATCTGCGTCTGCTTTCCTTTATCTCACTTATGCACCATTCATCTTATTCACACTCTGCTCTCCTACGTCCCTCAAACTCTCCAGTGTCTGCTGTGGCTGCTTATCATTTCACAGACGCACTAACTCATAGTAGATTGTACTAGGAGCAGGAAATATTTCTGAAAATGTACAGAACCTATATATTTCCAACATTATTTCAATAGATAGTTGAAGTAAATGTGCTGTGACATTGCTTTGTTAATTTCTCACAAATCCAGGGCTTAATTATGCAGCAGAACTGTTTTGCTCAGGGCATCATTACAATAAATCACAAGGCTTATTTCTTCATTACCAGCTATAATGGGCACTGCATGTTTGGCACATATTGATTAGCTATTGGATCAACAAGCCCCTTCATCAACCACATCAGCACTTGCCTTCCAGTGTTCAACATCTGTTTGTCCTGGACTGGGTGAAACACAAGGCAGTTGTTAGAGGCAGCTGAAGTGGGCAGGACTCCCTGCATCAGGCAAAGTGAGACACATGGTCAGCAATCAATTCTAATTCTTTCCTAGCAACAGCATGTCTCTGTGCGATTGAAACTGTAATGCTGACATAACTGTGCAGGCTGTGATGCCCAAAAGGTTGCCCTGGGTATGACCCCTTTACATTATCTGTCCCCTATCTACCTTTTTTGTGATGCATTGTTTTGCTTTGATTTCCACTCGAGCTGTCTGCATACAGTCAAATGCATACAGATAATTTCATCGTATAGAACATCGTATATTTAATGCATCCCTTCACACCATCTGACTCTTCCATGGCTTTCAAACCAGGCAGAATATTTCATGTCTCATGTTTCATGTGTTTTATTCTTGTTGTTGTTCTTGTTCAGCCTGAAGCTAAAGGAACCCTGGATGTGATTGCTACTGGTCTGCCATGGGGGGTGAAATCGAGTGTGCTTTCCTACTGTTTTTTTCTTGGATTTAGTTTTTTAGCTTTGACACACAGAGAGGTGTCTATACACAGCTTTATGGATCAATTTCATGGATACCTCATCTACAAAAAAAAGCTGCACCCTCAGTTTTGGATTCTGTCCTTTCATCCTCTCTTACCTCTGCTTACCGGTCTCTCTATTTCTCTCCCTGACTTCCTCTCTGCCCCTCCTCTATTCGCTCTGATTTTCATTATACCTCTTTCCAATTCTCCTGTTGCTGTTTTGGTGTGTGTCCAGGTCAGTCATCCAACGGATCAGTGGGGGAGGTGTCGATGCAAGTGAATCTCATCTCTCACCCTGGCACTGGGGAGCACAAAGTCAGCGTGAAGGGTGAGTTTTCCCTATGCTCTTGACTTGATATTCGTCATTTCTATTCAAATGTATTCACACCTGGAAATGTTCAAAGACTCATCGTGGACAGCTCATGGTGGTAATCTCATTTGTGCAGGAGTGCTGCTGGGGCCAGGAGAAGCAGCATTGTTGTGTATTGTTAGAGCTCCCTTTAAAGACAAAAATAAGGAAATTAACATCTGAAAGATTGCTGATGACATAACTAAAGTAATTATACAGACAAGCAAGATCACAACCACAATGGGGGTTGTACTAGTTTCATTACCAGCTTAGCCCATCACTTTATGATTTATAGATTTGAAATATCTGTAGTTCTTCACCATCTGAAAGTATAAAATGAATGATACACTTACCTCATTTATATCAAAGTACAAATGTATTTTACTTGTTCAGATTCCTGCTCTCTTTTGCAGTTACAGATGCTTTTCATTCATTTTTAATGCTTTATTTTGTGTTTGTGTCTCATTGCAAGCTGGAAATATACTGATGATTGTGTAATTTCCTTGTTTAAATAGTCACTCCTGTGTTTTAGAGGTTTATTTCTATAATCACACACTTTGTCAGCAACAAAAAATGGACTCAGCTAAAAACATCACCCACATAACTGCAATGATATCTGTTCCACCACCTACAGCTGCACCATATGCTGGCATACTGCTATTATCAGCCGACAGTAGTGACACGTCAATGTGATTGCCAGTTAGGTTACTATGGCAATCACATATCATCATGGAAAATCCATCTGTAGACACTGTGACATGTTGTTAGTCAGTTATTATACAATGAAGAGCAGTTTGCAGTTTCGCTTTTTTGTATCTATTTTCTGTATCTTTCCATTTCAATTCTGTGCACTGCCATTGCATTATGGTCTGTCGCAACCCTTGCATCCATCAGTATCTCTGATGCACATGAATATCCTGGTGCATTTTTATTGAAGTTAGTGCAAAATGGTGAACCTTGAAAAAAATGCACAGGCACCAAATATGCTTACCATAAATGTTCCAGATAACATAAAAGGTTTTTGCCATCAGACTCTATTGTACAGGCTTTGACAGTATCTCAGCATTTTCTACCTTTAGGCAGGTATCTGTTGAAACAAGATAAATATATTTCCAAAAAAATGGGGCCATGTTTTTTTTTAACAGCATTAGCGTTTGACTTGGATTTGAACTTTCTCCTAACCTTTACCTACAATTATACTGATTATTCCCTCTGCATTTCTCAGTGGTCGCAGTGAACAACCTCATCTGGCAGACCAACGCCATGTTCCGGCCATTTGTAGAGGTCAACGCCGTGGGACCCCACCTGGCTGACAAGAAGCGCAAGTTTAGCACCAAGACCAAGAATAACAATTGGTCACCAAAGTACAATGAAACATTCCAATAGTGAGTAATCCTGCCTCCTTGGTGTTATTTTCAGAGGTGGAGAAAAGACTGAAGAGTGAAGCTGTGGGTGTGTTTAAAAGCACACACATTCAAATTATTATGCAGCATTTTATCTGCCTGCATACAACCTACAAGATAATGTGCAACATTCTCTTATATGCTGCTCTATTCAGTATGCCACTGCAGAATACAAAGCAGGGACCTACAGTATATACCACATAATACCTGTGAAAATCCTTCTAGTTGTGAATAAAAGGCAGCTGCTTCACCGGCACTTCTGTTCTTTATATTGAAGCAATTGAAGGAAGTCAAGTGACTGCTTTAGCAAGCTTATAGGCAAGCTATAGGCTTGCCTGCCCTTAGAACACTGTAATTCTCTGAGCCAGGCGAGTTGTAGCAACACCAGTGTGATTAGTGAGGCCTACTGCTGTAAGCATATAAATTTACTCCGGGCATTGTCATTTGAATTTTAAGAAGCTGTTAAGTTGCAGAGGATAATTAGAAAACAGCCCAAAGAAAAAGCTGGCTAAGAGTAATGACTCATTTGAATAGAAACATCACTTTCACTCGCAAAACATGATTGAATCGTCTCGTCACAGTCACACACAATAAGGCTGCTTTTCGTTGGGGAAATGTCACCCAGCCAGACTCTTTTACTGACACATTATATTCAGCTGCGAACAAAGCCCAACGTCAGAGTCCAAATTGGTTTGAAATTGGTTTGCTCTCATATACAGTTCTTCAGAATGAGACTCTGGGCTTTTCATCAAGTTTGAACAATAAGAAAAGTGCATCAAAGTCAATTTAGTATACTTATAAGTGACTTGAATCTCACTTGACACTATCTGAAATGTCATGAAGACACCATTTGTCATCTTTATTTTTAGCTCTGGGTAGAAAATCTAAAGAGTTTCCCTTTTAAATACAGATACACTACAGTATAGTCAAACATTTCTTATTTTTCATATTTGAACTCTTGAATTTCACCCCTCTGACACCCCCCCACCCTCCCCTGTCATTTCTCCCAGTGTCCTGAGTAATGAACACGGTCCGGAGGCCTACGAGCTGCACGTCTCAGTAAAGGACTACTGCTTTGCCCGCGAGGACCGCATCATCGGCATGACGGTCATCCAGCTCCGAGAGCTGGTGGACAAGGGCAGCTGCTGCGCCTGCTACCCCCTGGTGAAGAGCATCTGCATGGACGAAACAGGCCTCACCATCATGAGGATACTCTCTCAAAGGACCAACGACGAGGTGGCCAAGGAGTTTGTGCGTCTCAAGACAGACACACGCTCGGCGGAGGAAGTGTCGTAATGTGGAGCATAAATGCAGTATTAAAAGAGTTGTGTTGTCTTAAGTGAGAGAGAGCTAGAGAATGGAGGAGGAAGAGAAAGAGTTGTTCTTTCAGCAGGAGGAGGTGATTGTCCAAAGAGAACCGGTGGAGGCCCACATGGGCAAGGCAGAGAAAGAGAGAGAGAGAGAGTTGTGTTTGTTTGTTTTTGTGCATGTGCGTAAAACATCTGTTGGAATGTTCATTTTAAACTACAGTATGTACAAGTGTTTACTTACCGTATGCTTACTATTAAGTACTATATTCTACGAGTTATGTTAACGAGACATGAAATACCTTTTGTACAACATTTAGTCTTTTTGAACAGAGATTTGTTCCAATAAAGTGCCAAACCAGTGAAAAAAAGAACAAAACCAACGTATATGAATTATGGTGAACTTAGTACGTTTGAAATTTGCTCGATTATTTTGTCCGGTGTAAGTCATTTTCTGACCGTGTGGCGTTTTGATTGTTGCAAAGTCTTTCATTTTGCACCCTCGTTTTTGCTTCACGTCCTTCCACACAGCACTGTTGTGCATGTCCTGTTCTCGGTCATCTCTCTCCCATGATTCCACAGTGACCACAGAGCAGGGTCCTGTCCCCTTGCCTTCAAACTGTTTGTATTTTAAGTCGACCTGAAAATAGACCATGTTTTTTTAAATGGCGATGACTGCTATGTAAACCTTCATAGGTGTTTGTAATTTTATAACCATGACAACAATGATGACAGCCTCCAGTGCTAACAGTCTTAGCAGAAAGGATGGAAATGTTTTCTCTTTTTTTCTTTGGTTTTTGGTTCTTTATTTTCGACCATCAGCTTCCAGCCTTTCTGAATGACCACTGTGAACATGAGCTTTGGAAGGCAAGCTTACATGACATTGCTGACAGTTTGATATTATTGTTTCATATTTTCCAATAACTTTGTTCCTGATAAACTGCCAAAGTTATATAAAATATTTGTACAAAAGCAATCCATTACATGTATGAAGATATATATGTACGTGATCTATTACTTTTTCAATGCTTAATATTTGATTGTTGATAGGGTGGTAATAAGATTTTATTTTTTTTATTTCCTGTGAAGCTGTTAACCGATATGAAAGTTGCACATGTTACTTTACACGTTAGTTAAATCAGCTTCTGTCATTTAAATTATTTTTCTTCATAAAGGAAAGAGTCTAACATTTGGTAAATATGCAACATTCCTATGTATTGCACTGATGGCGAATTGTATGTCATGTAAATATATTTAGTGAGATATTGTACAAAAGTCTACTTTTCTTCAATGTGCATAAAGTATGTGCAAACGTGTTAACATATCTGGGTCATTTTGAGCAATTTTCCAGTAGGCATCCCTTTAACACAAAATATATTATCTCTGCCAGGCGTCAGCCTGAAGGTGACCATGCTTTTAGTCGTGTGTATGTGTGTGTGTGTGTGTGTGTGTGCATGTGTCCGCATGTGTGTCTGTCCGCAGCTAATCTCAGTAGCCACACATTTCTCCATTCCCTATTTCTCTGTTTAGTGTCTTCAGGTTAGGCTAATCCTTTGTTGCTAACTTTGGAGATAACCCCCTTCACTTTTCCAGCACTTAGGGAAACAACAGATGAGACTTTTCCTGGTCATGAGAAGCTGCAGCATTTATTAACTGACACACTGTAGCCTGCACTATACATTTACTGCCAGACTGACACCTTACTACTAACCTTTTCCTCTGCTCATTCACCGCAACTTCTCTGCTGCTCGCTCTCTCACTCAACCACTCACTCATCCGCTACGCACACACATTACACACTGCCCTATTCCTTAAAAGGAGCTACGCTACCAAGAGTTTCCCAGGCAACGACACAGTGGTTAACTCACATTAGGAACAGCGCTGCACAGAGGGTCCCAAAATATATTGATTTCCGAATTAATGGATATTTGGCATTATTTTTGGCATTAAATTATTATTTTTTTGGCCTGGCGAGGGTTCTCAAGGGCCTGGCGTCCTGCCAGGCCTGTACAATCATAGGGGAAACACTGCTAATACTTTTTGTGCACAGTTAGGACTATATGCTCAAGGATGCTTGTGGTTGTGGTGATTCACAATCTTGGAAAAACCTATTTTATAATGCCATTTCTTATGAGCCTATCATAAAGCTCAGACTTTTGTCTTTTCAGCAGTCCTCGCCATTTTACAATATGCATTACGACATAGCAAAAGGCATTTCCAGCAATTGGCTAGGCTAAAAACAAGGTTTACTTAGTTTGTTGCAGGCCACATTTTGGCTTTTGTCGTGGCTCAAAAACTGAAATCCATAGAAAAATTTGGTCTCATCTGATATGTCATGAGCCACCAAAGTTAGGCACGATATGAGATGAATAAATCCACGTTTTTTTACCTTCACCACCATCTTTACTGTACACACCTGGCAGAGATCTGCACCCTACTGACTGCACTCTTCTAGTTTCTGAGTGTTTTTGTAATTGAATTTTCAATTTGAGGTCATTAAAGAACTAACCTATAAACTTATATTCATGCAAATTTGTTGCACTTAATTTTTTGCAATTTATGTTGGGATCCACAATGTAAGAATCATAAGAAATTATCTACTTTCAGGGAATAGTGTGACAAAGTTTGCATGTCGGTCCATCATGTTTAATCTGAAATAGCATATGTTGAGGTTACAGAACTGTACACAAAAAAACATGGACAGAAAATCAGACACCAGTCCAATGCCAGTATTTAAAAGAAAGAAAGAAAAGAAACACCTGTGTTCAATGTGAACATGTGTTTTTGGTTTGCAGATCTGTTTCCTCGCATGGTGTGTGTGCTGGGATGATAACCAGTACAACCAACATGAACACAACATTACTTAAGTGTAAATACACCATTAAGTGCATTTTGCATGCTTATAAATTATTTTAACTCTCTATTGCAATGTTGCGGTAGAGCTCTAAAATGGCGGGAATGTACTGTACACATTTTTGAATGTACCTAACACACCCACCCCAGAGACCCCAGAGATACCTTATTCCAAACTCACACTAAAAGGTCCTGGAATAATTCAATTAATTCCTAATTCAATTTGGGTAAAGACTTGTAGCATGTTTTTTCACTACAAGATTGTGCAAAAAGTGTTAAAAATATGACTTCCATTACTTCTTATTGTAAATATATTAAATAGTGTTGGGTTACAAGATAAGAGACACTGTGCTGCTGGGGAAAAAAAGGTTTGAAGAGGAATTTTCCTCCTCATCTACATATGGAAACTGAGACTAAACTGCATATATTCTTGCATTTTGATACTTATTCTTTTGAAAAAACCCTTCCACATCTGCAGATGCTTCCACAAGATACTGTAATCCATTGCACAAAACATGAAGGCTTTACTCTGACAAGGTTTCTCTTTTTTATGATTTTATGGTGCCTGAGATGAGTGCCTTCATATCAGTTATGCTCAACTGTCAGTCACTCGGCAACGACAGGAAGAAATGCTCATCAATGGAAGGAAATAATCCCACAAAAACATGGCAACATTTTAATGCCACGTTCATGTCTTTTTATGAAGATGGTGAATCTGGAAGACTTTAGCCTTAAGTAGGACACTGTAAAGCCAAGTTTTATGAGCTGAATGTTAGAAAGTATAATTGTATATGACATGGATAATACTTCAGGGAAATGCAAACTGTATAAATGTACGCAAACACTCATGTTACAATTCAAAATGACACAAATATTCTCTCTAAAAAACCACAATAGCAATAACCAGTTTTTTGGATTTGACTGAAAAACTACTTTAGCCAGGTCCTTGGTCAAAAGCCCACACAGTGTATCTAATCAGCTGGAGCCAGGACATAAGAAGGCCAGACAAAGTAAGTCCATTTGTCAGTGTCACCCTTTTGTCTTTTCTTTACAGCTGTAGTCCAATTGTGAAGAAGAGAGGGACAGAAAGAAAATGGGCATAATCAAGAGACTGACAGAGAAAAACTGTGAGGAGAGAAAGCAATGAAGGTATGGAGCCATTTTAGAATAAGGTAAAGACATAACAACAGACGAGAACTGTAAAGGAAAGGGGAAATAAATAAGGGAGATATTTTAAGTCCTGAGCTGTAAAGCTTATGGAGAACAATTAAATCATCATACAGACGTGATGACACTGCTTACATTCAAAAGACTTAACACGTTTCCCTGCAGGGATTTCATCACTGACTAATAATGATGCATATGTGTATATGTGTTACAGTATTAACCGCAATTCTATGCATAAAACATCTACAGAATCTTTTATCCCATGTTATTGCCTTGTAAATTCTATATTTTAACATCCTTTCTTTTCATTGAGAAGTTAACAGATAAGTCACTGTATGTCCAGTTTCTTTTTCTTTACATCAGTCATGGGACACAATCAGCAACAAAAAGAAAAACAAAAAACACCCTAAAAATGTCAACACTAATGTATTACTAGCATATTACACTAATACACACAGTTATTGTAAGACAGAAAACTGCTTTACAAGTTCAAATACCTGAAGGCAACCATTTGGGAAGTTATTTGCTTTTTTGCCAAGGGATGCCACTTAGGTAAGTATAAAGACTGGGAATGGAGAAAGATGGCATGGCTCTGTTTCAAGTTAACAAAATTTGCTTACCAACCAAGCCATAGAACCACAGCCTGTCACAGCCTGGAAGTGGGGCAAACCAGTCTAGCTTGGGGGGGCTGGCCCCCTTGTGCCCCCCTGTGACGCCAACGCTGAAAGCCATGACATATAAACAGCTAATATAATCGCTCACTTAGATAAATATGGATATTAGAGGCCTTTTTCTATAATACAATTGGAGAGGGAGTATAAGATGTGAGCAGCAGTGAACAGAGAAACAAGAGGAGAGCTGAGGACCACTGAGTAGAATAGGCTAAACACTGAGATAGTCATTTTACAAAAACACATAGCATGGGAGAAAATCTAAAGAAATACACTATAGCTGATGATGTGAGATTACAGAGTTACAGCATCAGTTTGTGTGGTTTTACAGTAAATAAGTATCTGAAAATAGATGGAATTAAACGACAGGAAACTGCATCACAAATTTCCAGATGCCTGAGTCACTTGTGCCAAGCACGCCAGCTTGTGTCCTCACCTTGTGATCAGAGATTTCAGAGCAGGAAGTAAAAAGAGGAAAACATATACAAAGGAGCAAAATGTGGAGGGGAAAGGAAAACACTGTCACTCTCACTTATGTGCTCCCAGAAGGATGGGAAAACAGAGAAAAACACTTACCTGACTGACTCATCCTACGGTAGAGCTGCCAAGATGCAAAATTACATCAACTCTGACTTCCACAACCTTGACCTTTAATTTGCATATTATGAACTCCTGTGGGATTTTTTTTTTGTCATCATCTGCAGCACATTTCAAAGGACAAACCAATGGTAGGCAACATGATCTCTGAGGATGAGCTGGTTGACATGATTTATTGTAAGATGACAACCAGGTTGTTAACCTCATGGTCTTGCGTGTGGTGAGTACAGTATATGTGTGTGTGTGTGTGTGTGTGTGTGTGTGTGTGTGTGTGTGTGTGTGTGTGTGTGTGTGTGTGTGCATGAGTGCATGTGTGCATGTGTGTGTATGGTGTGCATACTAGGCAGCTGATTTCTCTTACTGATGATACTTATCATTACATCATTAAATGATGAAAATAAAGCCTAGATGAATTCCAGGGGTAACTAATTGAGCATATGACAGGACGATAAAACAGCAGTGAAGCTCAACAAGAGGAGGATACATTATCTAGAAGTTATGGGGCACAGGAACATGTCCGTGTGTGATAATGATATGCAGCCAGCTGTTATGTATGAGTAACACCCCAACAAACATGAAGCATCCAACCTGGACTTTTCTGTGTCCTTCAAAGCAGAGAGCTGTTTATTCTTCAGGGGAAGATTGATGGAGCTCACCTCCAGGGAAGGATTACTCATTCACAGCAGGATTTTTAAAGTCGAAGATCCAAACTGGAGGATTTCAAACCTCTGGGAATGCTATGCATCTATAAAGTGGATATATAAGATGTAAACAAGGTGTAAAAAGTTAGCAATGCAGTTGACTCCTTCAAGCAGTAGAATAAAATATAGGATGAAAGTAAATTCTCTACAGAGAGGAAGTCATTCAACTCACAGTCCTTCAACAAGAAACACTTATTTGTGTATCAGTCGAGTTTGCATTAATGCAGACTAGACTGAATATGTTGTTACAGATGGTATGCATATAAATGTTATTTTGATTATCCTGTGGACTTGGATTTCAAAACATTTCAATATTTCAAGCATTTTATGACCTTCAGGGTAAACAAGACTTACCTGTATTTTATCAGCAGCTCCTAGGCCCAGCATCAAAACTGTTTACTTTTTGGAAATGTTGGGAAATACTTTGTTTCAGAGCTGTCATGTACATACAGTATATGGTTATATATTTGTCAGTGCTGCAGTAAGAAAGAATGTGGTAAGTGCCTGGCACAGTATTTACATCTAAAGGAATTCTTTCTTGTCAGCTAGTGTGTGTGTGTGTATCTATCTATCTATCTGTCTATCTATCTGTCTATCTATCTATCTATCTATCCATATATATATATACATACATACATACATACATACATACATACATACATATATATATATATGTATATATATATATATATATATATATATATATATATATATATATATATATATATATATATATATATCATGAGGACTGCTCCAGGAAAGGAAGACCAAGAGTTACCTCTGCTGCAGAGGGTAAGTTCAGCAGAGGTACCAGCCCCAGAAATCACTAATTAACAGAACCTCAGATTAGAGCCCAGATCAATGCTTCTCAGAGTTCACGTAGCACACACATCTCAACATCAATTGACTGCGTTAATCAGGCCTTCATAATCAAATTGCTGCAAAGAAACCACTACTGAATGAGACCAATAAGAAGAAAATTGCTTGGGCCATGAAACACAAGGAATGGAGATCTTTACTTTTGTTTTAGTTCCAACCAACATGTCTTTGTGAGACACAGAGAAGGTGAACGGATGGTATCTGCAAGTGCAGCGACACGCCATCACATCTGGTTAGCACTTAGTGGGACCATCATTTGTTTTTCAACAGGACAATGACCCAAAACACATCTCCAGGCTATATAAGGGCTATTTGACCAAGAAACATATTATGCTTTTTTTCACTTTTTTGTTTACCACATAATTCCATGTGTGTTATTTTATAGTTCTGATGTCTTCAGTATTGTTCTACACTGTAGAAAATAATAAAAGTAAAGAAAAACCCTTGAATGAGTAGCTGTGTCCAAACTTTTGACTGACACTGTATATAAGTATATATGGGATCTTCATAGTTTTTTTTTAAATACTGTTGTATATTTCAAATAAGATATTTAAAAGTCAGTACATATTAAAATAGTCTTTTACATGTTTGAAGTTTAAATATAATTTGTATTACATTTTGATAAGAATGTTTAATTTCTGATATAAATACTATCTACTTTTAATTAGGTAGTTTTTTGTATGTCAGTTGTGTGAGTATTTGTTTATTAAAAACTGTTCAAAAGTCTTCACATTGTATGACATCTGCTTGTGTTAAGTGTATTGCTGCATTGGTTGAGGTTTGTGCCTGTAGTGCAACAGGTCTTTTTCATAATTATCTTGTTTTTGTCATGATGGGTTGATATGATGTTTCAAAAGGAAAGCAGCCAATGTGTGAAACCACTACTATTCATCCACCAATATTTATAGACAGAATTAGTATAAAGTTTTGATTACAGATTTTGATTTCTGAAAAACAATTTGCAACATCCTCTATACATTATATATACATTTATAATCTGTCTATAATCTATAGCATTCATAAACTGAACTAGATTTGCCAATATCTTGTTTATGTTTTTGGCTTTGGCCTTTTTCTATGGTGGATTCTGAGACAGTGTGCATTATTTCAGTACATAAAACACCTAAAATGCACATAAAGGAACAATTGTATGTGGTTTACATTTGAATGGTAATCCTATACTGGAAAACACATGGGGCACAAATGAAATGTGGATCATATATGTGATGGCTGGGATGGAAAAGGTGCTCTGTATGAAATACTGTACATACTAGACCTGAAAGCATTCGATTTGAATTTGTTACTACAATATATGTTGAGTTATTCCATTTTAACAAAAAAGTTGCCACCAAACTCATAATGTAATAACTGGCACAAAATGTAATAATTTATTACATTATGTGCAAAAAGTGATTATGTTTTGCACTCACTGTCTTTAGTTTTGTCAAGTTTCTACAAGGCCAAATGCAATGCAGCTATAATTAATGTAATTTGCTTCGCCTGCGTTTCACAAGTCAAAATGTCTGAACTGTTGTAAACTTTCAGTCGACAAGAACTGCAAGTTCCTGGAATTCATGAAGGTACGGATGATATAATCAGTTACTTGGCAGCTGTTTCATGCTGTTTTATTCTTCAGATACCTGCAGATAACCTAAAGATGCTGTAGATTAAAATGACAGTAAATACCTTTAAACTATGGTTACTCATACTTTACTTTATTTTCTTACCTTTTTTTACTGAGCAGAGATTCCCAGCTGGGTCCACTCACACACTGTCCAGTATGACTGTAACAAGTTGTCCAGGGCTCCGCCCCTCTTCCTTTCCCCACAACTTTCCCCCTCCCTCTCCATCACTGGTGAAAGGTGCTTCCCCTTTTCTCCTACTGCTGCTTTAATAAATCATCAAGTCCATGTGTCTGGGGAGGTGTGTGAGTGTGTACCATATACAGTATGTGCTGTAGGAAAGATAACATTGTGTGATCTGCATGAGGATGCACTGTGTGTGCTACAGTATGTCCCCATGACCTATATATATGGTATGTGCTTAAATATGTGTTTTGTGTGTGTCCTATGGGTGTACGCTTGCCCTGCCCTCTCTCCCAAACCAATTTAGCTGAGTGTAATTACAGCTCTGTGTGTCTCAGCGGGCACAGGGAGCCTGCTCCTCCTCCTGCCATTAAACAGAGGAAAAGCAGGTCTGCAGCCACAATGGGAAAGTGAGAGCAAGCCATTAAAGCACAGAGGTGGACACTGTGCTTGTTGAGCAATAAGTAACGCGCCATCATAGTTGCACAAGGTGGGATCTTGTGGTCATTAGACACGTCAAGGGATTGCTGCAGCAGCCTCTGTAGCGGCATACAGGACAACAGTCCGGTGTTTTGACCCTGATCAATGAGATGTTGAAATGAACCATGACACTGAGTGGCCAACCGTTAGCTGGTAGTTGGCGCAAAAAATGCTGTAATTGCTTCAGCTGGTTGACAGTTTTATGGCAAACACACATGACAACAAGAGAGGGGGAAACATAATTTATTTCCCTCTATGATACAGTCATCTGGGTGTAGTTTTCACTTGAGTGCACACAGTTTCATTTTGCAGCTTTTGATTAAAAGGAAGTGCCTGCATCTAAAATCTGGTCACCAGATTGCTCAATGGCAAGTATATTACAGTACTTTGATTTGACAAATCATTACATTTTAAAGCCTCTGAAGTCTATCAAAAAATTCTGGGGTCACTCAAAAACAGCTTAATTGGGGTCTAAATGTAACTGTAACCAAACATAATGCAAACCACAAACCAGTATGTGTCTGCAAATTATAGATTGATCATGGACATACGGCTAAACAAACAGTTAACAAGCATGGTTAAATTCAAAAGCTATGATGACATTGATGGTGAAAGTAGGGACAAATGGTGTATTCTCACCCACTTGGTCACATGCCCTTTAATCATTTGTGTGGCATCCCTAAGTACTTTGCATGTAGTTTTATTTAAGGAAATAAATTCTCTAAGAGTCTCTCCTTTGTCCTCTCTATACATTGTCTTCACCTGACAAATCGCCAGAGCTGGACTACAGCATGTTTATGTCTCTGCCTGCACTGGGCCACTGAAACACAGCGAAACACAACAGAGGCATTATTTATATTCCTCACTCGTAAATCACCTGCATGATTTCAAAGGGAGAACAAAGGACATGGCTAGCACCGCGAGCATCTATCCCACTCCATCTTTATCTCGTGGGAGTCCACAAAAAAACTACACTGTACTGCACACCTATTTGTATTACTGCTGCAGTCAGTGGATGTGGCGTTCAATTTAATCTGAAGTAAATGTTTTCCATTTTGTGCCCAATAGGTGTCTGCCCTCACAATATCATGAAGTGCTTCTCAAAGTGAGGAGTCAACATAGTGTATATTCAGGTCCAGCAATGCCTTTTCTAATGGGATTTTAAAACTTCTCAGCAGTAGGCAATAATACAATGAGTACTTTTTGTTGTTTTTTTTTCTACACAGCTCTAAGACTCACATTATTTGATATAGCTCAAGGATAGGTGGTTGCCACAGTGATGGAGCTCATTTTACTCTAATAACACAGCAGTCTCGCTTACTGTGAAGCCAACCTACTAGCCCCCCATTTAGTGTGGACAATAATCTATGTGCAACAATGCTTTGAGGGTAGCATGTGCTCAGTGTGCTACAGGTAGTAGGTCTCAGTGAGGGAGGGATTGAGGGAGGAGAGTCCTACAGCAAGGCCATCTGTTCATGTGTAATTACAGCTTTGGGCCTCAGTTGAATTGCTCTCTGCTCAGTTTGAATCCGGGGGCCCTGACCAACCTATAGCCTGGCTCTGTCTCCTGCACCGCAGCTTACACGGCTTTAAGTCAGGAGCGAGCTATTAAATACTGACAGGATTTGAGCATGAGGGATCTAACAGTCCAACAAAGAAAAATCTTATTATGTAAGATGAGCTATAACATATTTACAAGTTGGTTTATAGGCTATTTTTCCTGCAGTTTATATGACATATGGCTTATTTACTCTGTCAGTTGTTTCAACACACCAACTATTACAGTAATATCCCCTCAGGTGTTTTCTGTCAAGGCTAAGGTAGCATCATGGACAACCTACTCTTAATGTTTGTAATGCCACATAAAATTCTTTGTAGCATGAGGGCTGTCCAACATGTTAAATGTAAATGACATGTAAAGGTGTTGCATGTGGAGATGACCACCAGTGTGACATAGCTTCATAGAGTGGAACGTAATCTTGAATGCAGGCACTCAGCCATAGCTGTTATACAGTGACAGATTTGCTATTAATCATAATCACTGGAGTAGTGCCACCTTTCACGCGAGTCCCCCACTTGTTCAGTGACATACAATACAATGTTTTTTCTTTTCTTTTTTCTCTTTTTGCATATGTGTTTATTTGTGTACAGGGTTAAGTGTATAATTGTATATTTGTATATGCATGAGTATGTGTGTGTGTGTGTGTGTGTGTGTGAGTATGACATTTGGGAATCCAGCAGGTTGTCAGACTTGCAAATATCAGCTGTGACAGTTTAAGATGCATAACTTCCTCATGGTTACATCTCCCAATCTGACCATCAATAACCAGTCAGGGAGGCACTGCCCAGTTGGAAGGCAGCTAATGTCTCAGTTTCAACATTAGGTCACCGCAGTCTGCCCCTGTTTCTATCCAGACTGCAGAGTATAGAGGAAAGCCCTGTGGCAGATGGTCAGAGAGAGGGGCTCCATTGCTTTCAACCAAACTGCTTAAGTGTCTGTGGTTCTCTAAACAGGCATTTGGCATTACAGCATCCCAGACCATTCACTCTAAATTCTATTTCCACAATTCAAAATTAGAATTGGAAAAAAAACTAGCTCTAATATATAATGTAAATTAAATTAGCAACATTTTAACATTTTTGTATTTTAAAAACATTGCTTTTACATTAAAACTATATTGAAAAACCAAATAGATTAAAACAGTTTCAGGTCAAACTTGAATTTGCCCAATATTTTGATAAATAACCAAGTACTAATGACATTTCCAAAACATATTAAAATCATTCCAAAAAGTGTTTAGTGAGTATTAGCATGCTGAGCTGGTTAACAATTGGATGGTAAATATTATACCATCAGAATGTTAACATTGTCATTGCAAGCTGGTGTTGATGTTAGCATGCTGGTTCAGTGATTAGTGCTAAACCTCACTGTGAAAAAGTATACAGTAGCCTCATAGATCAACTAGCGTGGCTGCAGACTTCTAACCCTCCTGTTGTCTTAAGGGTCAAAAATGACCTGCTCATGGGTTTCACAGCAGAGAAGACCCCAGAATATGTGATCACTGCAGAGATTGTAAAATCATATTGTAATTGGAAAACAATATAATTTTATCAGCAAAATTGATTATTATGGTGCATAAATATTTGTACAGTGAAACACATACCGTATATAACATACTGTCCAGGTATAAATTAAGCAGCACAATCAATACTTTGAGCAGCTTACCCATCATCTGGGTTTACTTTTATATAATTCTTCTCTTCCTCTTTTATCTCCCCTTTTGCTCCTCCTCTGTGGTTGAGATCACAGGACTGCCACATAAAGCTAGATTATAAGGCAAACTAATATCTGACTGAACTCTGGTTGGCATCTTAATGGTTGTTCACTTTTATGTCAGGTAGGTCACCATGGTAACTTAGGTAGCAAGGCTAAACTACCCACAACAGATCATTATCAGGCAATCAGATCAAGATGTAGAAGCATAAATCCTTACTAACTGTCTCTCTAAAATCAGCTTGGGTACACAAGGAACATTTTCCTCTTTCCTTAACCCTTTGATACACAAGCTATGCAAACCCCTTCACAAATGACCCGCATTCATTTCCTATGTTATTTCATGCATGGCTGAGAGTTTCTTTGCTATATCTTTTGAAATCAATTTAATTCATCATTTAATATTCTAAGTATTCATTAAATATCTTGTTTTTGATTACCACAAATCATTATTTTCATTTTTTCAGACTGAGTCTGTGTCAGTCGGGGGGGACTGACTATTGTTCCTGACTATGGTTACTCCATTAAACAATATATTAACAACTTAATAATTTCATGATTCCTAATTTTGCAATTTGGATAGTAGCTTTATTGTCCTGACAGTGAAACAAGCAGAATGGTACTAAACATGATAGTGTTATCATGGATGATGAGATTATGTTAGCAGTACATGTCTTGGCTTAAAGGCAGTGGAATAAAAGTCTAACTAAAGTACATAACAACACACATATGATATACACACATATCAACATACAACAATAATTGTCCCTAGACAAAATCTAAAACTAATCCATGGGTTTTACAGTCCTCTGGTCTTTGGTCTGATTGCAAACAGCAGGGGTCCATGCCATTTGAGGGTATGTGTGTTTGTGTGTATGTGTGTGTGTGTGTGTGTGAATGGGGCATGGCATGGCATATAGTGCAGCATGCAGCATGTGATCAGTTCTTGGGTTGGTCACTCAAGTCCTGAAAATCAAAATCCACAGTGGGATTAAAGTTGGTGCCAGCTTGTCTGTGTGTGACTGGCTCTTAGAGGTGAGTTATGATAACCAATGGTGGGGGTCATTTATCCAAATAGTACTATCAATTCACACTGGGGTGTGAATTGATCTGCCTATCTTGCTGGCTATTGTAGCTTGAAGGATCAAAGATGGTTTGGGTCAGTGGTCTGGTTTGGTGACCATGCAGGAGATGGGGGTTCCTTATCTGATCCTTTCTGTTTGCAGGAGGTTGTTTAGATGGTCTGGTCAGTGGGCTCTCACTTTATGGGCCAGCATTCCTTGGGTGTTGAAGAAAGAGCTGGTCTGTTGTCTGAGGCTTGTGCTATCTGCCTTCGAACTATGCAGGGACTTTATCCTACAATTATATCAGATACTGTGTAATAAAGTGTTTTGTAATTACAGGTTATTTGGCCACACTGATTACAAAAACACAACATGTAAATAGCATAGACCATAGTTGATTTGACTTTTAGTGTTTCTTGCACTGTAAGTGCACTAAACTTTATATTATTTCCGAGAGTGACTGATGCAATAGATTGCATCTATTTCCCCAGTCACCACAGTTCTGGGGAACCTGAGGCCAACTCCTAAACTTAATTTGATCGCATAGTATTTTATCAATGGAAAGAAGCTCTTCTGTGCCTCAGTGACTGGATATCAACAAATCTATTTGCTCATGTGTTTACTCTATATGTATTTTTCCTCTAGTAATCTCATAGGTTTGTAGCCTAACATTATTACCTTGTTTGTATCACTTCTGTATGATTATTCTTGAGATATGGCAAATATTAATCCATGCCTGACATGCCTGCAGACTTTTGTTTTTACTTTATTTTGTATTCTATATCTCTAAGCTTATATTGTATTTGAATACCTGAATAACCTTTGCTGCAGTGAAGATCTAATTTTGCAAAACTAATGAATACAATTTAATCCTACTTTAAACCTACTGATTATATTTCAAGATGTATGTGTAATTAGCTGTTGTTTCAACAAATCCTGTTCAATCTCAACTGACACACTCATTGATGTACTGGGAAATCCTTGAGTTGACAATTTGTGATGACCAGTTAGCCAAGAGTGATACATAGTTTAGGCCAGAAATTGCCAAGATACCCTAGGGGGCATGGTGCTCTGTTGGTCCAGTGTTGCTCCTTCAAAAGTATCCATACAACAAAAAGGTTTGCTTTGATTTTCAAGAACCTGCAAGCTGGCGAGACAAACTATTCATTGTGGATATCAGCTGCTTGTTGAAACTGTTAGCTACTGGGCTAACATTTAAATTCACCTTTATGTACTGTATGCACGAAAGCATGAGTGAGCTTTCATCCATTGTACTGCAGGCAAAAAGCAAGCAGCCCTTAGCATCCAAGACAATTAGCCAGGAAAGTGAGACTCTGCCTTAGTATACCAGTCCCACATTTTCCTGGATTCAGATAGTTTTCAATAAATATATCAATCTGGGATTGTTAGAAATATGCCTTGTGTAAGTAGTCTCCTTTTATTGTGACAATGATTGCAACTTTTTACATTTACCTTTTAAATAAGCTTATAGCTACAATATGTAGTATGAAAAGGCATTTGGATATGAGTTATAAAAATACATCAGCAGTTCATATTTTTTTCCAAATGTTTGTTTTTATGATATAAGGAACATGTTAAATGTGGGCATCAACAATGCAAATAGCCACATAGAGATGGAAGAAGGAAAAAAAAATCTTTTCTGCACTTTATGCATCTTTATAGCAATTATATGGTTCCCCAGCCAGGTAGCCCTACGATTTAGGGGTCACAACTCATTGCTGTGTGGAGTGTTAGAATTGGGAATTGGTTGACTTTACCTGCATTCAAAGATTTAATGGTTTGTGTTAGAGTATATTATATAGTTCAGGCTTGTTCATAGGCTTAAATGGATGTCTGGGTCATTTATCTCTATCAGGAGAGGGGATGGCACAGGTAAACAGGTCATGTTCAGGAGATCCCCTCCTCGGATGATGCATCATCACCAGTAGCGTGCCTCTTAACACACTCAGCTTTGTTCCAC
The DNA here is from genome assembly GCF_914725855.1 of Thunnus albacares. NCBI lineage: Eukaryota > Metazoa > Chordata > Actinopteri > Scombriformes > Scombridae > Thunnus > Thunnus albacares. The sequence goes on along the minus strand of NC_058106.1, from coordinate 13,570,027 downwards.
ACTTGACCGGGCCCCTTAACACCCAAAGAGCTTCAGAAGGCTAGAAACATTCTAAGTTGTGGTAAGACAACACCAAAGTCACTTTCTGGCTGACTAACTCTTGTGATTACAGATGACAACTGCTATGATCATAAGTTTTTTATTGCTTATGAGTGATATCTCCAAGGGGAAGGCAGGGAAATTGTCTTGACGTTATTATGTGATTGTTCTCTCCGCCTTGCTGCAAGGAATTGGACAGACAAATCAGAGATCAAGAAAGACAATGCTGATACAGTATCACAAAAGAATGAACTTTAAAACTGAAAAATAAGTTAACTGTATTTAATGCAGGCACTGACACTTGTTTTCTACTGTCTCATTACCAATATTAATCTGTTAAAGAAAGAATTTGACATGTTGGGAAATACATTTATTGATTTTCTTGCTGAGTGTACAAAAGTGGTGCCTACCTTCTAGCAAGAAAGCAAATAAATATATTTTCCAAAATGTCAAACTATTTCCCTAACAATCAACCACTCATCTTTAAGGTAATGCATACACCATACAAAAGTTAAAAGAAAAAGAAATCTAACTGCTTGTATTATGGATTTGCAAAACAGGAATGTTAACAATGTCAAGAATCACCTGTTCGTTATTTACTTGTGGGCCCTATTTTCGTGGAGGTGCAAGAACCAGCGCATGCAGCGCTCTGACTGTTTGGTATTTTCCTGACTTTGAAACTCGCTGGTGACCAGCGCAAACAAAACAGACGTCTCAGAGCCATGTCTGCTTCTGGTGCAATGTCAATCTGCTGCTGCTTTGGTGATTTTATAAACAAGAACAAACTAAATAATTGCTGCAAATGTGCTGCAATGAGGGATTAATGCTTGAAATAAATAAGGTATTTGAATGAAACACTCTCACACCAAAATCAGCACAGAAAATTACATTTAATGTGGTAAAAGCAGGAAAGTCAGTAAGTCATACATATCAGTCTGCATTGATCTATAAATGACTGTGGGTGATTCTTACAGTATCTGTTGTCCACAGCTGCTTTATACTGGATTCTCCCTCAGTTCATTAAGTCCCTGCAGCATCTGGCAGCAGGACAGATAGGTTGATAAATCTGCAGCGTCCGATTGTGCTGCGCCAGAGTGCAATGCCATTACGTGCGGCAGTTCACTGTGTTTACCTTCATTAAATCGCTTGAAAATGAAACCAGGCTGCTACAGAATAAACACATCTCTGTAGATAGATAGATAGATAGATAGATAGATAGATAGATAGATAGATAGATAGGTAGATAGATAGATAGATAGATAGAGAGATAGATAGAGAGATAGATTGATAGATGTTTGTGTTGTGGCGCTTTGAACCATCCAAACATTTCCTGAAAGCTTCCCGTTTATTGAGCTGTCGTTATCACGTTTAAGTGTGATTGGCACCAATGTTTCAGAGCTATGAGACGAATGATGTGACTGGCTGAGAGAGTATTTAATAATCACTACACATCTATATTCTCCTTCACCCAGCCCTTGTGCACATTGTGCTGCTGCACATACATGAATCAAAATAGCAGGTGCGCATGGAGACGCCCACATTGCTTGTGAACCCAAGACCTACCACTTTGCACTTATCATTGCGCTTGCTCAGTCAAAATAGGGCCTGAAATCTAATAAACCGGTGTTTTGAGTTTAAGCATGATACATACTGTAACACCTTGAATGGTTCACAGAAAACAGATTCTACAGCTGATTTGGGGATAATACTAGTCACCAACTACCTCTTTTCAAATTTGGACAGCAAAGACTAGTAATTATACTGATGTTCAAAGACTTCACACTAGAATTACCCTCAATTTCTAAATTGCCAAAATTATAGGCAGTGAAATAGGAGGAATTTAAAGGTTGGGGTCTTAATCTTGTTTACTGATTACTCCTGGCTCATGGCACAGAGGTGAGATCAGTTTATTGTTTTTAGAGAGGTGGTAGAAAGACATGATGGCATCCAGTGGGGAGAGTGTGACATATCCAGATTCAGAGATTAGTTTTGGGGAGTGACTGGGCTGTACTGAGTTATAAGTAATAAGGTTATAGGGCGGCCTTTAAGTCCATCTTTTCATTTGGTCATTTGGTCACAGGTCTAACTTGCTGAAAAAAAAGGTCCTCATAGTCATAAATAAGACAACAATCTACTGGAAGGGGGCAATTAAAGCCTGTGTGAGTGGTCATTTCCAGGCAAATAATTGGTGTAATCCACAAGGTAAGTGCTTGTGGATCCTTCTTTTTCACTTTATTCTATCTTTACATTTTTTGTGTTACTGCAGTGTCATTGCCATTGCTGATATTTTAATTGCATAAAAGGTGAGTGAAAATGTTGTCTATGCTTTGGTGTTACAGAAAGGACTGCCCTCATCATATGTACATTTGTGCATTGTGTTGCCAAAAAACAGGTCAAGCTTGTATATGTTTGATCTGAGCTCACGGGCTATGCTTTGCTTTTTCTATACAGCATGAAAAACATTGAAAACTTTGATCTGGGATTGTAATGACAGCTGTAATGACAGTGACACGGACCAGTCAAATGACACAAGATATAGAGATATGCATTCATTATCTGTCCTAATAGACAAAGACAATAAGACTGTAAACTTGTTAAAAAGACTTGTTAAAGAGCCTCTAACACCCTATTGCTAGTACAGGTAATTGGAGCCCTTGTTGCAAATACAACCTTAACAATGTCTGGCTCAATTAAAGGCAACCAGGGAGCTTTACCCAGGTCCAGTCCTTAAAGTACATGCCAGTTTCTTACCTATCATACCCAGTGGTGATTACTGTGGAAAGTAAAACCACAGAATCTATCAATTTCTAAGCAGCTGAAGCCATAAAGAGAGTAGGCCACCCTCACCATCAGCGTTATAGCATCTAACAGATAATACAAATCAGAGAAACTGCTATAAGGAAGAAATGTTTATTTTAAATCATGTAAGGAAATGCCCCTTGTTTCCCAGTGAAAATCAACCCTGGCATTGTGCTGCAGAGCTCATTGCAGAGAAAGGGCCATATGCAGCTTACCCAACAGGAAATGTTACGGTAAATTGTTAATGACGGCATGGCTGATGGTTGTTTGTTTCAGCTGGTAAAGTGATGGCACATTAGAATGTCGTTAGAGATATTGGTTGTATTCAGCCGGGGCTGCTACTGCTGTGCAATAATAAAATGCTCTGGAATGAGGCCCTGATGAGTTGAAAAAGGTTAGCCCAGAGGAGGACAGTTGTAATTTCTCACACCTCTATTGTGCTTTCAGAAGAGCTGCTGTCAAAATAAATCTCACTGATGACCATCTAGCTATTGATTAGCCACTACAGTTATTGGTAATGAATTGATCGGATGATTTAAAGTATACTAAGCCAAAAAGAACATGTACATTGTGATTTATTTTTTCATTTTCCATACCCATGTATTTCTATTCAGGGTCACAAGGGCAGGAGACTATTTGAAGCACTGGGTGGAGGCAAAATCCTGCACAAGTCACCAATCAGGGCTAAGGCATGTCTTTGAACTGTGGGAGAAAACTGGATCACTGCAAACCTAAGGAAACACAGGTCCAACATTTAAGCTTCACACTGATTAAACGAGAGCTGGATTTGAGTTTACAGCCTTCATGATGCAAGGTCACAGTGCCAACAATGCGCAATGCACCACCTGTGTCCATTACAAAGATATAATTTCAATTACACAAACTGTGGTCAAATTGATCCCTCAAACAATTATCCTTGCTTCCAGCCATTATTGTTCTAATAAAATGAATAATAAAAAGGAAAATAATGGCACTGATTATTGATTTATCATTAGTTCAGTGCAAGAGAAAAATCAAAGCCCTCCCCCTCTAAAGTGTTGGTTCAATCTGCGCATAGATGTGATTGCATGTCTGGTTCACCAAGTAGTTCAAGACAGGGCACAGAGGTTGTGCAGATAGAGATTCATTGCCTTTTAGAGTCTAATCATTTGTCTTCCAAATGAAGATTTCTTAAACGAGCCGTGGAGAATACCTTTGGTGCTCTCTCTTAAGCCACAGCATATTGGTGTACGATGACTAGCAATAGGCTGTAGTCGCAATAAACACAAAGAAAATGACTTTACATGACAGAGCCTGGGAAGATCAGTGCAAAGGAGGGGGAGTCAATCCCATATCGATTTCCCTCACTCCCTAGAGTCCCTGCACACCGTCCTTTGCCAAGAGCTAGTCAGGTTCTTGGTGGAATCCACATAGATAGGCTGATATGCTGTGAAAAGGCCAAGCTCAGCCTTAGATTAGAAACACATATAAGAGAAAGTGAAAGTGTTTGCGCTGTATTGAATTCTGCTGACTGGTTGTATAGAAGTGATCCCAACCCCCATTGAGGGATTGAATCCACGACACAGCAGTTAAAAACTCATCTGTCCACACTCTCTCCGTATGGCTGGATGTGGAGTGGTAGAGCAACTCTAACAACCTTTATGGTGCTGCTTGGGGCCCAGGGAGCTGCCTGCATAATCATCTCAGCTCAGGCAGAGTTCTGAAATCATAAATCAGCTGAGCACACTCAGGCCAGGCTAGTGTCCTCGTGGCCACATGGCACTAGTCATCTGTTTGTCTGGGAGTGTCTTAGAGCCTTCTCTATAGGACAATGATACTCTGTTAATGTCCCCGCCTGAAAAATAAGTCTGAGATGGGATGCTTGTAAAATGAAAATATGTCATTGTGTCCTTATTGTGCCGACCGACATCATAGTGTTCACAAATACATTATATGGCTTTGTTCACTCTACTAAACTGTTACACGGGGCAATATAAAGGTTTGTCCATTATATAATTTGAAAGTCAATTCAGTAAAGTATTCTATGATTGACAACTTACAGTATCTACCACTGACACTGAATTTGCAACAGTTTCTTCTCAATGGTGTGCAATGTATTGCAGCAGCCTTTGAGATATACTTGCTCTTGTTTGATGGGTATGTCAGGGGTGAACCAATATATCTGCAGAGAAAGCCAGCTGAGGCAGTGATTTATGTACATACTACAGTGTTCCAAATAGCCATCAACAGACCATCGAGTACATTTTGCCCCTTTGAACAAATAGTATATTTAAACCTTAACTTTCAATCTTCTCCAAGAATGACTCAAAGTGGCCACAGAGAATATAATTTGTCCACTACACAGTAGTTAATAATAATTTGCAACTGGATATTTAATGTACCACCATCTGTGGTAAAATAATAATAAGAATAATATCAAAAAGAAAAGGAAAATACAAACAAAAATAGTTTTACCAGTGCTAGTTGTGACTCTGATCTGAATATTCCCGATGCAGTTTATGCCAAGTATCTGTGTCTTTCGACATTGCAACCTGGAATGGACATCTAGAGTGTGTCTGACACTTCCTCTCTGGAAGATTTGTTGATAACACGGTGCAGGGTATTTCTCCAGGGTGCTGGGCAGGAGCCAAACCTTGGTTTTATAATATAAACAGAAATGAGGGTCAAGCTCAGGCCATTCCTGCATCAAGCCTCAGTGAAATTGCCAGCAGATGAAAGCTTATGAATAGAAAACTACTGCCAAGAACCATGATTCAAATCACCCAGCCTCTGTTTTCTCTTTTGTTTTAATTGCTTTGCTGACGGTTTCAAGTTAGACCCAGTAGCAAACAGCCTATTAGCTCCTTCTGAATTACAGGTGAAACAATGAAATTAAAATAATCTCGAGCAGACTGATATGCAACTCTCCTGAAGGTTCTCTAAGATCTGGTAAATCTAAAATCCATCAGAGAGTTGAAGAAAGATGCAAAGCACACACTGCATCTCAGATGTGTAATTAACCTCTGTTCTTGTTTTCAGTATCCCTCCACACAATAGACCAGCTGTTTTTGTCAGGGAGGTGGAAGATAAGCAAGCTCATCATTATTTTTAGTACTTTGACTTCCACATGCCTTTACTTGAATATATATTCTGTATTAAAAGCACTTTTCATGCATTTATTTATTTGTATATTTTTTCCAAGACTGAACATTATAGCAAATCTCTGTCTGTCTGTCTGTCTGTCTGTATGGCATTCTGAAATGGTGTCAGGTTCTGCTTTTGACATGACCACTCAACTTGTGAAACTTAGAGAACTGAAGAGTGAAGACTGAAAATTATCTTATGACTGCCCTCTGAGCCTCTGGTGTAAACATAATGAGGTTGAGGCTACACGTGGTCCCTGTCAATGAGTTATATGCTTTTAGTCAGCAAGGATAAATCATCCTCCAGCCCTGACAGTCTTTTGCATTAGCAGTGTAAACCAGATTAGATATGGACAGTATAGATCACACCAAGGGGCTGTTTTCACAGCAGCACTTTGCATCTCATACATCAAAACAGGCTGGCCACGCTTGTCTCAGTGTTTCCCTTTTTACTATACCAGACATGTCTGCCATTACCCCTAATGGCTGATGCAATGACACACAGAGGTTGCCAAGTAACGAGACTCACCACCTCCATTATTCCCAACGCTATCCCCTTGCTTTAGCCCTGTGTGTGAGTGATATGGCTATAATAATAATGGGTCCGATAACACCGCAATTGCATAACACATTTTATAGGCATATGTCCCTAAAAGCACCTCATGGGCATCTAGTGTAAATAAGCTCAGCAATAAACAAGTCATGCATAAACTGCTCAGCCCTTGGGCAATTTCCTTGACTGGTTTGTGTGAAACCCATGGGTCACTGCTGGTTCAGTGCAGCTTGAGCAGATTCAAATGCAAATGTAAAGTTTACTGTGTAATTGTACAGTATGTTGTAGCTTGATAAAGGGCACCCAGCCTGCTAATTTTGAGTGCATAAACTGGCTCTGTGTGGGTGATGCAGGGGTAAAGTTCTTGTCCATCTCTGCAGAGATCCAGGGTTTATATGCGCCAAAGAAAACAATCAACTGTGTTTGGTTGTGTTTGGAGGTTCTTCGTCCGTGTCACTACACTAGCCATACACTACCGTACCTCCTGTGTCACAAAGGCAGCACCTCCCCAACAACAGAGTTGGCAATGACAAGGACTGCAGTGCAGAGGGAATTCAACAGTGGGAGAAAACAGAAGAAATTCTTGTGTGAGTAGGTGTATCTCATTGTTTGTGTGGGTTTATTCAAAACATACTAAAGGCAGCAACTGGCCATTGCTATTTTAACACTTTCAGCATTAAATTGACCTTGACAATTTTAATCTGCCAGCACTTGAGTACTCTTTAATTGAGCTATTTTCACTCTCAAGTAGTCCTCTGGAGAACACTCACTAAAGTTGATTAAAATTTAACTGGACTAACAATGCTTTTACAGTGCAAAGTAGTCTACCACTCTTTCTATTGTGTTTATGTGAAAGAATTTGTGTGTGTTTTGCATTCACTGTTATGCATGTATAATATGTGTTTCTGTGTATGGAGATACAGACAAAATGCAGTCCAACTTTGTTGTGAGACAGCAGGATGTGCTTCAGTCTGCTGTAGAAAGACAGTACTGACCACAAGGTACACACAAGTATAAACCTACAGGTAACTGATCTTATTTGGCTCACTCATTCCCAGTCATGAGTACCGTGGCTGCAGTCAAATGGGCACTTCAAGTCATTTGCATTTTTTTCTTAAGGAGTCAGCCATGGTATAGACTGCACTGTCTCTTTTGTTGCCTGTCCTAGTTTTGATCAGCTTTGATTTGCTTAAAGTCCCCCTCCACACAAAAATGTTTTTCTGCTTGTTCCTACAGTTGGATGTTTGAACTTCACTGTGGAGAATGATGTGTGTGCAGAGTTTGACACTGGAAGCCTGTTTTCACATTCATCTGCTAGAGGGGGAATGTTTCTCTGTGCTCACTGGAAATCTGATTTTGAGAGGAGATTGAGCGCATACACTGAGAATAGACTTTACAATGAAGTAGGAGGCATTTTATGTCCAGCAGTTAAACTTAGAAAGAAAATATTTACATATTTATAGATTCTGGAATTTTTAATGAGGGAGAAGAAGCAGCTGCCATCTTAAGGATTTTGAAGTGGTAACTCAACACTTTTGTGGAAAAATCATATCAGACACACATTATTGCTCTAGGCAGAGTATTTTTATATGTCTTAATATATGTCTGAAGGGGATCTTCAAAGATTTTTCTGAGGTTAATGTCCCTTGATAGACTTGCTGTTAAAACTCATATTTTTGCAGATGTCCATCTTTCTTTACTAGTGTGAATTAAATAGAAAAGACAACATAGTGTGAATAAAAGAACAACAGGGGGCTCATGAGCAACAAGTTGATTACCCCTCTTCTCAAGAAATATACCAGTTATTTATCTTTACATCTTAAAATGTGGCCAATTTCAAAATTGTATGCAGGCATGTTAAACTGTAGGACATGTGTTAGCATTTCTCTACTGGAGATACAGTATATGATTATATTGGTCACACAACTAGCGTTACATAACATGAGGTTATGAGCCAACTCTTGATGGTGTTTCTTAATTATATTATTCAGTCAACAAAGCTTCCTCCCCAGGCCTGTGATGGTAAGAATTAGAACTAAAGCCTGTGTCAAATATACGACAAATTATTTTTAATGATGCTGATGCTCTTTGGGATATAATGTTCATGGCTGGCATGCATTGCACTGTTGTCTCTGCCTTTTGCCATGTGAAGCTGACAGTGACTTGTGAGTGAATCTAGATAACGGCCGAGTGCTGTGTGATGTGCAGCGCACAACGCTTACATGTACTTGGAGAGCTGAAAAGTGGGTCACCCAGCCCACTGAGATTCAGTCTGTACCATTCACTGATGTGGAAATAAATCTCCTGCATCAGGCCCAGCTAGCAAAGCTGCACTACCAAACACTGCCAGCTTTGTACTATACAAAGCCCAACAAAGATGGGTCATTTTCACCAAATCATAGTTATTATGTTGGGCTACAGTCATTGTTTTGCAAATTTTCAACACATGCTAAGAAGATAACGTGTTGTGCTGAGAAGTGAAAAAAAATGCATGTTTCTCCAAGCAGCATATGTGTTAAAAATGGCCTCTTCCAGATTCTACTGGATTTTTCAAAAGTAAAATCACCCTAAAAAATCTATAAACGTATATGGTATTAATACAATTTATGTAGGATAGTAAAACTATAATATGTGATTTAGTTGAAACACTGGACATATTTCACTGGTTATAGATGGGTCCCATTTACAATCAAGTGCACAGCAGAGATGGAAAACATGTTGCCACACTGTCATGATAGCTTATTTATGTCCATTTTCAACATTAAGAACTAAAGCAATTTTAGAAACCAGTAAAATCACTGTTTATATGTGGATTTGACGCTCATCCCACCAAAACCTTTTTTTTTTTAACCATACGCCAACTTTGATAGATGTCAGCTCTGGTTAACAAACATGACACACATTCCTGTGAGAAACAGCAGCTAGTAATGTAAATCAAATCAAATCAAATCAAATTTATTTAAAAAGCACATTTAAAAACAACCACAGTTGACCAAAGTGCTGCACAATAAGATATCAAGAATAAATTAAAACAACGCAACAGGGTAACATCAAACAAGAAACAAGAACAAATAGAAAACAAATAATAGTAGAACACTGGGTTTTCACGACAGTCAAAGGCCCGAGCGAACAAGTGAGTCTTTAGTTTGGCCTTAAAAGTGACTAGGGAAGGGGAACACTTAATTCCAAAGGTAAGCTGTTCCAAAGTTTTGGGGCAGCTACAGCAAATGCACGGTCACCCTTACCCCTCAGCCGTGATCGAGGGACAGCGAGCAACAGTTGGCCAGAAGATCTTAGAGATCTGGTGTTGTGAAGGGGGCAGATGAGCTCCAAGATGTACTGGGGCGCCTGGCCATGTAAAGCCTTAAAAACAAATAAAAGTACCTTAAACTCAGTCCTATACTTGACTGGTAACCAATGCAGGGAGGCCAATATAGATGTGATGCTGTCTCTCTTCCTTGTGCCAGTTATTAGCTGAGCAGCAGCATTCTGCAAGCGAGACAGGGATGACTGGCTAACACTCAAATAAAGGGCATTGCAGTAGTCCAGATGGGAGGAAATCAGAGCAGTTGTGACAGTCTTCAAGTCGTTGAAAGAGAGGAGTGGTTTCAATTTGGCAATGTTTTGTAGATGGAAATAATAACCTTTGACAACAGAATTAATGTGTTTATCAAATTTTAGAGCTGAATCAAAAATAACACCGAGATTTCTGGCATGACAATGAAGGTAAGGGGCCAGGGGCCCTAAGAGATTAGCTATACCCCCGCTGGAGTTGGAGGGACCAAATAAAACCACTTCAGTCTTACGAGCATTTAACTGAAGATAGTTTCGTGCCATCTAATTTTGTATATCCAGGATGCAGTCAAGAAAGGACCTAACTGCATAATCGTTGTTATCACCAGGTCCTAATGGGAGGTATAGCTGTGTATCATCTGCGTAGCAATGATAGGAGATGTTGTGCTTATTGAAGATGGAGCCAAGAGGGAGCATATATAAGGTGAATAAAATGGGCCCTAAAATGGAGCAGTGATAATACTAACACAGAATATACAAAGAAGTTATCTCTAAAATGGTAGAGTTAGCATGAAATTCCTGCTGATCAACTGCTGCACAGGACAGATGCACTCACTCTGGTTATTTTATTTGTAACAATATGAAAATGAAAATCCTGCTGTTTCCTCAAAATATACCACACACTGCCTATGGAGGACCACAAGTGTAACGGAAATAGTAATAAAGCATTTAATTAATGAATAACTAATTGTACAATAAAAACAGGAATTAATACATTGGTTTAGAAATGTCTTAATTAACCCATAAATAAATAGACTAAATTACAAAGTAATTCATTATTTGATATTTTAATGGGCAACAAAAAGAGGAATCATAAAATTATTTACAAATAAAATAATAATCCACCAATAAATTGTCCAAACTAAAAAGGGATTTACAAAAACAACTTTAAAATAGTCAATAAATACATAATTTAAAAATACATTATTGAATTCCTAAATAAATAATGGAATTTCAAAATCAATTTGAAAATACAGTTTTAAAAAGAGAAATTCAGAGTTGAATTAAGAATACAGCTTTTAATCAGGCATTTAAAAAGGCAATTCCCTTTTCAATTTTTCCATTTCCCCGCTGCTTTTCCTTTTTCTATTAGCTATTCAATTGGCTGAAGCCCCCCTCATGTGAGCAGCTCCTGGTTTTCATAATAAAAACTCTGTTGTGTCTCGTTAGTACAGGATGTCACTTTATGTCCGTGTATTGGTTGTTTGTAGTGATGGGTTTTATTCTAAAAAATGTTGGCTAGCTATGTTGTGTGTAAATAACATACATCTAATTAATGATTATTGCCAAACTCAAACTCGTAATCTGAAATGAAGCAATGGAGATGTTAACTAGCTAGCACTAACTCTCCTGAATCTGTCAGTTCATCTCAGTAACTTACAGAACAAATACTAACATGATGTCAAATACCGGCATCATAACTCTCTTGAAACTGGAGTATCATTACAAACAATCAAACCATGGACATAATGTGACAACCTGTATTTACAAGACACTAGAGTATTTATTTTTATAATAATGTTCTTCTCTATGTGCAGTGATGGTAATTATTCATAAAATCATTAAACAAAGGGAAACAGGCTTAACCTTCCTCTTGTCTTCCTGTCGACCATGCAACTTTTGAACTTTTGTCCTCTGGTTTGACTGTTTGTAAAGCATATAGTATAAATTTATCACCCAATTCTATGTTTCATCTTTTTAGCCAGCTTCATTCCAACTCAATACCACAAGTTTTACACTTATTTATGGAATTTATGGCCAATAGACCTAATTTACATGAAATTATACCTCATTTTTGAGAAAAAAAAAAAAGAGCAGAAATTATGAATTATTTTAATTACATTTAAGATTAGAGGAAAATATGTTGATTGATTATCACAGGCTGGTATATGTAAAAGTTTAGGCAGGATACTTTTTTGAAACCATTTCAAATTTTTCAATGGGAGCACATAATGACACCTGTTGTGGTCACGGGTCAAAATTGACCCGGTCTCGTTTGACTGTTTATAAAGCATATAGTATAAATTATCACTCAAAACTGTGTTACATCTTTTTAGCCAACTTATTCCATCTCATTACCACAAGTTTTATACTACATTTTGGAATTTATGGCCAATAGACCTCTTTTAAATGAAATTATACCTAATTTTTAAGTAAAAAAAAAATAGCAGAAATTATGAATTATTTCAATTATATTTACGATCAGAGGAAAATATTTTGATTAATTATCACAGACTGGTATATGTCAAAGTTTAGTCAGGATATTGTATTGAAACTATTTCAAATTCCATAATGACACCTATTGTCCTCATTTACATGAAATTATACTTCAATTATGATGAAATCAGGTTTACAGACCTGTAGCTTTGAAGTTTTGTGTGTGTGTGTGTTAGGGATGTGCCATATCATATCGTTCATGATAATGTCTATATAGTTTTTAATATGATAAAAAAATTTCATGACAATGGCAATATTCCGACTTGTTGATGTAATGATGTCATACTGTCACGCACAGCAACAAACATGGCTGGAGACAAAAGTAACATTCCTACCGACTCGGTGGAGGAGTTAGTGTGGAGGTGGTTTGGTTATAAAAGATCCAATATACAACAAGCCACGGTAATATGTAAGAAGTGCAAGAAGACTGTAACAACAAAAGGGGGCAATACAACAAACTTATTTCACCACCTCAAGCAGAAGCACCCGATTGAGTATGAAGAGCGCCAAAGTATTTTGTCATATCAAAAAGAATATCAGTATTGCTAACCTAACACACCAGATGGTTTGTTACACAGAACCATCTGAGAAGCCGTCCCTGGAAACTGATTGGAAAAGGGCAGGCATTTTCAAAAATACTTAGCAGGTGATTGGATGAACCATCTGTCTATCATCGTCTATCACTGTCTTACCTTACCAGGCAGCTGGATTCACAAGATCACAAGATCAAACGAGAATCCTCATAAGACACTAAGTTGCCTGAACCACCAGTGATTCGAGAAGGGTCTATCTGCAGTCTTGCAGACTTACATGACACGCCCACTACACAACATACCCCCTCTGATGTTGTCACCCTAACGGCATGCTACATGACAACCCTAACCCTAACCCTAACCCTAACCCTAGCCTTAACCATCCCCAACTCATCTTCATGCCTAAACCTAACGAAGTGGGTGTGTCATGTAGTAAATTGGGTGCGTCGTGTAGATACTGCAAGTCCGCAGATCGACCTACTTGGGTGGTTCGGACACAAGAGCATAACTTGAAGCCTGACAAGATGAATTCTCATGTGATCTCATGATCTTGCGAATCCAGCTACCTTGCAAGGTAAGACGGTGATAGACAACAGATAGTATCACAGAAATACCCTGAATATCGTGATATTATTTTAGGGCCACATCGCCCAACCCTAGGGTACGTGTGCATGTGCTTGTGTGTGTGTGTGTGTGTGTGTGTGTGTGTGTGTGTGCGTGCGTGCGTGTGTGTGTGCATGTGTGCATGTGTGTTGTTGTTGTTGTCTGGAAGCTCTGGCCCCCATGTAGGGAAAGGTTGTTATGAAATCAGGTTTACACACTTGTAGCTTTGGTGTGTGTGTGTGTGTGTGTTCATCTAGTGTGACCCATTTCCCCATTGCACCACCTAGTGGTGGGTCTCAGATGCACTGTTATTGTGTGTGTGTGTGTGTGTGTGTTTGTGTGTGTGTGTGTGTGTCTGCGCATGTCTGCGTGTGTGCACATGTGTGTTCATCCGCTGGAAAGCACAATAATTTGACCTATTTCCCCATTGCATCACCTATTGGTGGCCGGGTCAAATTTGACCCGGGAAGACCACAGATGCTATAAATTTAATAAAACAGCCAAATTCAATGAAAGTAGTGATCATTACTTTTACTTGCAAAGTCGGTAGTATGGAACCATCCATGTGATTTTCAGGCAATTAGATGAAAGAAATCCATATTTCTGACATAAAAACATTTGAAAACGGGTCAAATTTGACCCGCAGACAACAGGAGGGTTAAAACAATAATTTTTGTCCTCTCAAGCTTAAAAGAGATGTGATGAGTGCATGATTGAGCAATATAAATCCAGCTGGGCTTTTTCTTTTTTTTATATTAAAATGTTGCTGTAGGTCATTTCACCACATAGACCATAGTGTGCATGGAGTTCCTCCGTACTAAATAACTGAAAGTGTTATTTGGCTTCAATGTCATGAATATCTGGATGAGTACGTCCTCTGTGGACAGCAGAGTACTTTTCTCATCTATAAAGAAGACAGATCTCCATTACTAGCACAATCACACATTGAAGTTACTGGCTTTTGCAGTGTATACTGACCTGTGGGCTATAACAATAAATTGACTGCACATAATTAATGAGTGTACAATTTGTCAATGTCAGTATTGGCAATATTTAATGTATGACAATCATGCTGTTCTTGCTATGTTGTCAAAATTATGCCGCTCAGAAGGGTAATTAGCCAAAGTATATGTAAATGACTGTCAATGAGGCAAATGTCTCAGTTTGGACACATTTTTATGTCTATTAACTTGCTTGATAACACAACACCAACAGTATCTGCTTTATTATCTTAAAAAAGAAAAAGAAGAAGACAAAGTTCTTCTGACAGCAAAAATGCCCTTATTACGGTCTATGCATTGGGATGGAAGATGGTGATTTGCTTTTATATCTGTATTTGATGATGAGTGACGTCTTTGAAGGTGTATCTCAATGTTTTTCTTGTTCATAATCAAATAACAGAATGTGCATATAGTTTTTTTGGGCCTTGACTTGAATAATTTTGGGTTACTAATACAGGTGGTTTGGTCTGGATTTGACGAGGCAGGTGTGTCATCACTGTTAGACAGTGTAATGACTGTTGGATAGACAATGTGGGGTGCAGAGATGCTGTAGGCTGCAGAGACGCTGGAGACTGCAAAGACAGTGTGAGGTTGCAAAGATGTTGCAGACTGCAGAGAAAATATGTAATACACCCACATAATTTCAGTAAGCTGAGTGGCACAATTTGCACTTTTATGATTCAGGGGTATATGCAGTTCAGTCACCACATCAACGAAGCACAGACCCACACGTCAACGTAACTAATGACACAAAATAAATGAAATCACTTGTGCTGGTGGACAAGACCTTTAGAATACCAGTATGGCATGTTCATGTCAACATTCAAGTAGTAATCACAACTAAGAATCTTGTAGTATTCAGAATGCAACAATATATCTGACTAGGCCAGGAATGGGGAACCATGTGCCAAGGAGAGCCATGAGTCTTCAGGTCTCACTCCAGCCAAAACTACAGCAGGTGATTTCACTTATTGGTTGATCACGTAACCACAAAACATCAGTCTCTATAGAAAAGTAGATAGACTTTAAGTGAATGTATATATATATATATATATATATATACTGTCTATACTTTATATATAAATTAATGGTTTAATGGGGTTACCATTTGATAAAGACACACACACCTGTTCCAATGCTTAGTCTGTGTATGATTAAACATCAAGAAATCCTCTGTTTCATGTTTCACCGTTTTTGCTGGCTATATGACACATTACAGGGCTTTGCAGAATATCCTACCAGAATGTAAAAATATTGCTTACTTTAATAACAATGCTAAGCAAGGTAAGTTAGGTCTTAATAGATTATTATCTCCAGTAACAATACCAATATGTGTTACTACTGTTCGGAAAACTTTTACACTTATAAGTACATACTGACTTACACACTCAATTTAAATGGTTAATTCAGGAAAATATTCTTACTGTTGTCTCTACACGATCTGCCATCTTGCCGACAACATTTTGTTTTGACATCTCATGTGATTCTGTGTGATTTGGACAACTCATGTTAAGCCCCTTGCTACAAGTTATGCCCCCTTCTGCCCCAGTCCACAGACAAACCCCTCTCTATTTTTAAAGAACAAAAACAACTTGACTTGTTGATCTTCTCATTAGTTCTCAGTCATTTTGGTTTGTTTTCTGCCACTATGCAAGCACATCACAGTCATAACATCACTCAGAAACCCAGTTGGACAGGCTATAACATGAATCTTGTTTTTTAATGTGATTATTTAGCACTGAGGTTATTATAACTAGATGTACCACATGCCCATGAACTATTCTTTTCCATGGAACTTATTAAAATAGTCTTTCCTTTTTCATTTCAACTGGAATGACCCCAACAACTTTCTTTTATGATGACATGAGTATTTCTTCTGCTTTCATGAGAGGTACACAGAAATGCAGCAAAAGAAGGAGAAACATGCAGACTGATTGCACTGAGTCCAGCTTGTAGACTTTCATGTGAGTCACGCATTTTTAGTCAGAGTTAGCCACATAAACTTGTGCAAATTTTCTAATTTTCACTGTTTGCTGACTGCAAAATAGTAGAAATACATAACTTTATATTGTTGGCATAAACACTGTTGGAATGAAATGCCTTGAGTTTAGAGGACCTGTGTGTTTATATGACTCTGCCATGCCTGGTGTAATGTATGCAGAGCTTTGAGCTCCTGCAGCTTTGACATCAGGTCAGAGTTTGATGTAATTTAAGGGCACCCTTGTTGGATGACTGATGGCTAGAAGCCAGCACTTTACTCTGAGCAAGCCCTCACTGGCAGGCAACAAGAAGGCGTTAATCCACCAACCTCCATCCAAAGCTGGAGGTTTTCATTGCAATGGTTTGCTCACAGCTATAGCTGGATCAACTCACTGTTGGCTCAAGGTAAAGCCAGTGAGACAGGCATGCTGTCAGTCCATCACCGGATTCATGGCTTCCCCCACATGGGCATCTTACCAGCTGGATCTGCTTGGTTTGCACTGTAATAAGGAGGCAGGGAAAGGAAAATAAAAGAGAAGAATGGTAAAAGTAAAAACTAAAGATAAAAAAGGATAGCATTTTGATCTTAATAACCCTACATTGACACTAAAATCATCATATCATAATCAAACCTGCTCTATCACATACATGTCTCTAAAGAGTCAAGGATGAAACATTTCTTCACTCCAAATATCACTGTCACACCTTGCCCCTGGTTGTAGTACAGAAAATTGGTATACAGCAAGTTTTAAAGCTGCTCCCCCTCCAGGGTCCTATTGTGGCCAGCCAACAGTGAATGGAGAGCAGCATATAGAACCCAGGGGATAGCAGAAGCTGGGGCAAACAGTCCAAAGCCATTACTGGCAGCTCCCTGGTTTCCCTGCCAGTCATGCCCCTGTGAGCTCACCTTTTACAGCTACTTTATAGGGTATATTAAGGCTTACTGTAAAGCACACAGGATTTAATATAATTCCAGAGATATGTAGTCCAAATAAAGCAGATGACTTCCTCCACATCCATCCTCCTTTCAAATCTCCCTCTCCCCAACTTCATTAATTTATCTCCTACCTTATCCTCCTCCATTTTCTTTCTCCTAAGGCTGTCTCTGTTTAGTTTGGGGAATATTTGATTGGCAGGTTATAACCCACAGTAGGGCTGACACTGAGTAAATGTCTTATCTGTAAAAAGTGTTATTTCATGAAGTAATTTCAGAGAACTGGCAATGAATGCTAGGAAAAGGGGGAGACATATAGGTATAGTACAGATGCAGAAACAAGCACATACAAGCAGACATTGACGTTGAATTAGCCAATATCCAAAGACAAATAAACACTACACATATTGGCCAGTTTTAACCTAGAGGACACAATGACAGTTATAGGGATAATACTTTAAAACACACAAACTGGATGGTCATGATGTTAGTTTGTCCTTCAGATATGATAAAAATACAAGACATCATTGGGATCTGATGAATAAATCAAATTTTGGGCTTATAAATTAATATTTTGTACTTATAAAAAGGTATTTTTGTGGTTGATCTTCTGCTCCTGGTATCTCTACGTCTGTCTTTTATTTACTGTGGCTGACTGTTACGCACAAAAAAATGGTGGTTCTTCAGCAGTTTTTCAGTGGTTCTTTGGGGTGGTTGAGGTGCTATATAGCACCGCTGCTGTACAAAGAACCTGTTAAGCCCCTGTGTGGTTCTTTAGAGGTTCTTTAGAGGTTTTTCAGCTTAGTTTAGTTTAGTTGGGGAAAGAATAAAAAAATACATTAAAATACAGAGTATTTCCCGAGGATAACACATTAAAGCAATGGTTCAACCTTTTTGACCCCAAGGCCCCCCATGTCTAAGGAAATATTCCATGGCCATCAAAGGAGACTCCCCCGCCCCCTCCTTATTATTCTATACAATATCTATTTACCAATAACCTAACCCATATAAAATCTGTGGTGGTGGGATCCAACAAGACAACTTGGATGCTGAGAACTATCAATTGCAGTTTAAATTCCGTGGGAGGAGGAATACAATTGGAGGATGAGATAAAGGTAAGACTGTAGTCCATGAATGAATGTAAGCTGATAGGAGACTGGACAGTAGGAGGTGTTGAATACTCAAGCTCTTCTCCCCAAAATTATGTCACAAACTTCAATAAAAGGGCTATTATTATATTCATATATTAACTGTTATGAGTTATTTATGTAGTCAGTACATTCCCATTTTGGAAGTTTTGAAAAATATTCTCAAAAGAGATGATGTTTTTCATTATGTTTTGACGAAGAAAAACTTCAAGACTTCATAGATGGATTAATTTTTCAACAGCATGCCTTTTTTAATGGCTCTAAGACACAGTTGAGGCTCAGGTTATATGCTGATGAATTGTAAATTGTAAATTGTTTGGGATCCAAAAAGCAGATTCACAAAATTTCAAGTGTCTACTTTACTCTTGGAAATATTCCTCTGAAGTATCGTTCCAGTCTTCAAAATATACATGTGGATGTACTTGTCAGAAACTGATGGCTTCAGAAGTATGGTTATGAGCCAATTTTGCATCCTCTTCTTCATGACCTTTGTGAACTTCAGTGCCATGGTGTATCAGTTGACTTTGAAGACCAGTCCCGTGTTCTCAAAGGCTCTGTGATTTCCATTTGTGCTGATAATTTATCAGTCCATTCTTTGGCGGGCTTCAATACTTGTTTTAGTCAGGGTCAGATCTGCCATTACTGTCTGTGCCACCACAGTGACATTGGTAACAAAACTGAGGAAAGTGTGTATATTCTCCAGACTCCTGACACACCGTAGACATTTACAAATGCCAGATGGTAGATCTTTGTATGGTGTTACTGGACGCTGCCCTTTTGATAAACTGCCTCATTTTGAGGTTACTGAATCCTTTCCGCCTGACTTGATGCATGATATTCTTGAAGGGGTCATCCCACAGGCCCTGAAATTAGTCTTGCTAAAGCTTATAGCCATGAAAGACTGGTAAAACTGCAACAGTTTAATGACCAGCTCCAACAGTTCCCCTTTGGACAAAACAATGTCACTCATAGGCCTGTTTTGCTGAAGCCATCTGCTCTGCAGCAAGGTGTCATCCCTGGAAAAGCAGTTGAAAGACTGACCCTTTTCCGACTCTTACCTTTTTTGATTATAAGCTTTGTCCCTCAGGAGAACACTTACTGGGGTCTCTATTTTCTATTTAGGTCTATATGTGACATAGTTATTGCACCGGTGATCAAAACAAGTTGGCTGAGTCCACTGTCTGCCTTGTGCACGCTGAGGAAATCCCTTTTTTTTTTTTAAAAAAGTTACACATATTGTGAAGTATTGCAGTCAGTGGAAACTGTGTGGAAGACCCTACAAAACTTGTTGCTTTTCTGAGCATCTACATGCTTACGGTGTCCAATCAACAACTCAGTAGTTGGCCATTACACCTGGGGAGGAAACTGACTTCCATGCCCTTGATGCATACACGGATCAAGAGGACAACCTGTACATCACACTGCTTCATCAGCCTGTGAGATATACTAAGTGATTTGCAACTTCAAATTGATTTAAAATTAATAATCTGTTTGATTGCAGTGATGAACAGAAAGAAGTGCACTAGGAATTTGCTTTGATGTCAATGGCACATGATAGGGCTGTGCAAATATGTAAGGGACAAGGTGTCCATTATCAGGGATTAGTGGATGATGGGGAGTCCATTAAAGGTTCTGTATGTACGGATCAGAAAATCCTTTTGTCTTTATTTTTGGCATTAAAGATTATTTTTTGGCCTGGCGGGGGTTCTCGTTCTTATAATCATAAGAGAAACACTGATTCAGTAAACATTCAGTATGTTCAGTAAATGTTCAGTAAACATTGAATACAGTTAGACCCAGCAGTCTCCATTAGGTTGGTCGAGTTCAAAGTTATGTCCCTCCCTCCGCAGGAAATAATGGATTAATCCTGAAAGGATACTGATGTAGCACTTATCTCCTTATGAAAGTAACACAGTGATTATTTGACCAATGAGACTTTGGTCGGACGAGAGCATATCGACCAACTAATCGACGAGGAGACTACAGCACTAAAGGTCACAAGTGCGTTAACATGAGACTCCCCTGAATGTAGCTCAGCCAATCACAATGTAAGGTCTGAACTAATGATAGATTCATAACAATGCTTGCCATTTATGATTTATTGAATATCTCATTCTTCTTCATTAAATGCTTTCTCATTCTCAGAACATGAGATAGATGGAGTCACTCATCCTCCTCCTCAGAGAGGACGTCTGAGAGGCTCATTCCAGTCATTTGCAAACAGAGTCTCTTTCTGGCCCAGTTGGAGAAACTTAAAAGCACACCAACGAGCAGGTAATCAGAACTGTATACCATATGTCAAATCACAGCACTGTGCTGACTCTGTTTTCTAAATTGTAATTCACCAGTTATTTGCTAATTTTATTTTAATTCCATTCTGAGGTCAGTTTTGATGGTCATCTCTCTATTGACTTTCTCTTTTCTTCTTCCCATTTTTCCTCTGTAGAGAACCCCCTCCGATAAGCAGCGATCACTCCAGCCAAGCACAGTCCAGTCCAAATACCTCTTTACTGATTCCAGCAGTGCTGAGGATGACCATAGAAAGAAGAAATCCTGATCCTTAAGAGTGCAAGTAAAACAAAACTACGAACTCTTTTGATCCAGACTCTTTTTGACCACCTCAGAAAGAAAACAATGTAAGACAGGCTTGCCAGGGTCAGGTTTTACAGAATGGCTATCTCCATTCAGGCATGGGTGAATGTAGCTTGCAGTACTCCCTCCTTAAAAAACAAACAAAAAAATAATAGTGATTGCTTGACCAGTAGGTGAAGGTAGTTTTGCTGTCAAAATGTTGTTTTCTGTAATGTCTTGATAAATGTATGCAAAGGAGCTCTGCGTGTGCGGCTACTCTTAGAATTTTCAGTGTCTAGTTACTATGGCTGGCACTTCACCAACACTAGTAAGCATTTCTCCTTGTGATTTTCATTTTAGGTACCCAACTCATCTTCAGTATATTGAACTTCTGTCAGTTGTGATAATGGACCACCCACTCCTCAGGGAAAGTATTGGGTCAGGATATGTAAGTTTTCATTTGTATTTGTTTGTTTTTGTATTTTGTTGTTTTCATGCTAAATTTATGATTGATTGTATATAATGGTATGCATTGTCCCTCGCTCTCGGCTGAAAACTAAAGGTGGTCGTGCCTTTGCAATGGTGGCTCCAACACTATGGATCTCCCTTTACACATACGGCCTGCAGTCTCTATAGAAGCTTTTAAAAAGCAACTGAAGACCCATCTTTTTAAATTGGCCTTTGTGTCACCTTGAGATGTGTGTGTTGTGAAGTGATTGTTCTTTTGTTTGTCTCTTTTTGGGGTACCCTGTTGCCTGTGTTTTGTTTTTATGTTAACTTTAATTTGTGGCTTATGTTTTTATTGCTTGTATGTTCTATAGTCTTATTTTTAACTTTTATTCTTGTGAAGCACTTTGTGAATTTTATTTATTACTGTGAAAGGTGCTATACTAAATACATTCATTATTAGTAGTAGTAGTAATAGTAGTAATAATAAGAATAAGAATAATAATAATGATAAATGTTTCATCAATAACTACAATCTCTTTTTTTTATCCCTCTTTTGTTTCACAGGATCCCATGCTTGAATTGCTGAGGAATAAGTTTAAGAAGGAAAGGCGGCCACTTTTGGCCAACAATGAAATCCGGCGATTGAAAGAGAGATGGGCGGAAGGAAGTGGCCACCTCAGACATCTGAAGCTAATCCAATCATCACGGTAAAAAATCAAATCAAATTCTACAGTAGACCTAAATTCAGAAATTGTAAAATTACAATTTCTGCAATAATCCATGGACATCAGAGAAAACCTTTTTAAGTAGATTTAAAGGGATAGTTTGGATTTTTTGACAAAGTTCTATAAATCTAGTGATCTATGCACAAAAACAATTATTTTTTTCAGCGAATCTTAGATATAACAAGATTGTATAAGTTAAGCAGTGTTGTGTTTAGAGCTGGATGACATGGCAAAAATATGATAATTTTTTCCCTATTAATCAATATAGATATTTATCATGATATATAATTTGATAATGCTACCACTTTGAAGAGTATCCTGATAATCATAGTTTACTAACATAAAAAATATAATAACATAATGTAAACATTTAACTGTGCAAAAATGGCTTAGTTTAGAATATATTTTTTGATAAAAGAATATATTGAATAAAATCTTAATATAAACATTTAACTTTGCAAACGCTTTATCTGCCTTAACAAAATAATACAAGTTAGCTTGCCTTGTAACTTATTAAAATAATGTAAAACTGTAATTACTATCACATCAAATTTCTTTGGCAGGGCAGCAAACATCTCAAATATTTTAGAGTTGTAACCAAGACAAAAAACTAAACAAGTGGATCACAAAGAAATCTGAGTAAAAAAGTGCAAAATTGTAATCCAGTCATTATGTTACATCTTTTATATATTAAAGTATATATTCTGCTCTAACCTCTTCATTTATCTTACTGACTACATTATATTCTGTGCTTATTTTACGTCACTTGGTTCGTTAGTTTTCTTTCTGAAACGACACTAGTGTTAGTGCCTTTGGTTGCTACTCCGTTTACTTAGCTTCGAGCTTAGCCTAGCGTAGCAGTTATCTTCGTGCATTTGCAGTCAGCCTCATTAAAACGACAGTGTGTGTTGACTATTCTGCAGTTGCATACAGAATGTCTCTACTAGAGAGACATTTTAGTGAGTTAAAGCAACTTTTTTTGGCTTACCTTACTCTGGAGTGATGGGCACTCCAGATAGTCATAGCCCTGCTAATGAATGGTTTTGCTTTGCTGTAAGAAATGGGCATGTACACTGACATGTGAGCCAAAAACTGCAGACTGAGTGACTGTAGTCACATTTATTTCTGCTGTGTGATAGGCTATTAGATCTATCCATAATAAGTAAAAAATGTCCAATGTTTATCATCATTATTGACATGAATTTTATTGCAATCCTGTACTGAGATCATTTTAACGTCCAGCCCTAGATGTCTTTATAGGTGAAGCAATGTTATTTCCAACGATCGCTATTTGGCCAAACAAGACAAGGCTGGAATGCAACCATGTTGCTTTCTCGCTAAACACACAGCCAATGTGTTAGTCTCCTGGAATATAAGGTGAATGAGAGAATCCAACCACCTAAATGGTTGTTTCTGACAACATTTTAGGTGAGATATAGGATGTGGAATTGCTGAATCTTAATTCATATTTGATCTGCAACGCCTAGTTTGACAGTTTAAATTGAATTTTGCGAGCCAGGCAAGCCACAGACAGTAGTGGGAAAATCATGCCAGCTCCTCCTACCTTCCTGACTAGCTACACAGGTCTGTTGTGTAATGAAGAAACACAACAGGCAACACAACATGGGTGGGATACAATGGCTTCATAGTATAGGCCTCTGTTGAATTTCGATTGTTTTTGCATTAATTTTACTTGTTTGGTGGTTGACTGTGAAGATGGATACAATTCAGGATTTGGAATTAATGAGGGCTTGGGCGAAAATGCCAAAAATGCATCATATGCCCTTGAAAATCAATTAAAGGGGGGCAAAAAAAGCCCTGAGAAAAAAGTTAACTTCAAACCCTGATACAATTGTTTATCTATCTGTTTTTGCTTGGTGATTGGTGGTGTTCTTGGTGGTGTTCTTTGGAATGACGCTTCAGTCTTATAATTTAGATATTATTCTTCAGGATTTCTTGCCCTTTCCATTTTTCTGTGGTGCATGTAGTTTTCCCTAAAAAATCTGGCAATCCTGGATTCTGAATTCTAGGGGCCCTGTAGCAGTGCTCCAATAAATATTGAGGTAAATTGTGGAAAATAAATATGATGAGATAAAAATAAGTTGAAAACTTGAGTCTGTGCAGAATTACCATTTGGGCTTTTTTTCCTGATACACCTAAAGGTCCCATATGTTGTAGTTTTTTCAGCAATTTTATACAATTTCCTTGAATCTCGTTCGTTGTTTTTTTTTTCATATTTTACTGACAGACCCCATTATTAACAATTTGACTACCTCAATAGGTTGATCCAGGAGAAGATGAACGAAGCATCAAGGAACATTTGCAAGTAATGAAAGAAGAAACAGAGAAGCTTCAACCAAACATAGAGCTCCACAAAGAAAGGATGGCACTGATAAAATGCTACCAGAGAAATTTTGTGTCCAACCACAGTACAGAGGAGACTCTGACTGAGTTCCCGTGTTTCAGACTGGCCAAAATGGTAAGTACAGTAGTGTATTAATTGCCTCCTTATTTAATTGTATGGATCATGACTATATTTTAATACTTGTCTTTTCTACTTTGCCTTCATCTTAACATAAGCTACATTGGGGTCTTAGAGACCACACCAATGTTAATGTGGACCAACAAATTCTCGCATAGCTCTCTGTAATGGCACCTCGAGTCCTTCAAGTTTTGCGGAGTCCCCTGAAAGAGAAGTTCAGACGCATGATTGATGACTGTGAGGATGGCAGACTGAAAAAAGGCAGTTGCATCAATTAAATCTGCACTGCATAGATTTTCAATGGTGACTGACTGACAAACACCATAACTGTCTGACCGAGATCCTACCTGTCTTCCTTCTGCATGTCTCACACACACTAATGAATGTTAAAGGTCGTGTAAAGCAATAATAAATGTGTTTTGAGTTTGTCACATCACAGAAAAATGTGTAATAAACCACCCAGCCAAATTTGAATGATTAAAAAAATTATGTTTAAAAACCATTGATGAATAAGGAGTATTCTCTGCCCTGAACCGCTAGGGGCATGTCCGCTGAAGGCGCTGAAGGTGCTGAAAGCGCAGTCCAACTGAACAGCCTCTGAGTTAACAATGCTCATACCAAACTCTTGTATAAAAATACAGAATTTAAAATAGGCCTTAGGTAAGGTGTAAGGCAAGCATCATGGATGATATCATTGCTGCCGGCACAAAACTTCTATGTCCAAAAATGTTTCAGGAAATGAAAAAAACCCTGTGTTTTTTAAATAATTGAACACTGCATCCTCACAGTTGGTATTGTGTCTTTATATATGGTAAGATACTTAAATGTGTAATTATATTATTAATATTTTACCAAAAGCAAGCTCAAATGGAGTTACCAGGACCAGTGAATGTGGAGATGCATGTTTTGTCCGTCATTGAATAGAACAGCTGCATCTCAGGCAGTAAGTGCATCACATTACGTTATCATCAACTTACTTGTTATAAAGTTTATTGTAGCTATGTGTGCGCTCAGTTTTTCCTGTTGTGGAATACAATTGGCCAAAATCTCTAGTTATAAAAGATTAAGTGCTATGAACAGGCTTTTGAAGACAGTATTGGCTATGACTAGACGGCAAATGCTAG
Source organism: Thunnus albacares (assembly GCF_914725855.1). Lineage (NCBI taxonomy): Eukaryota > Metazoa > Chordata > Actinopteri > Scombriformes > Scombridae > Thunnus > Thunnus albacares. The sequence continues at coordinate 13,544,173 of NC_058106.1, read as the reverse complement.
ACTAAACTGCATTCCAACCTACCGTGGTTTGCCTGCGTTCTTCTCTGCTCCCATGTCTTAAGCCTCAAATACATAAAACATTAGCCTTTACAGACTTGGTGTTTCTTGCATAAAGAAAACACTGTACTTCCTCAACCAGTTCTTTATTTAGCTGTGCATTGCCAGAGACTTTCTACTAATGCTGTGTACTCTTCTACAGTTGAATGAAGTTACTGGAGGGTGTACAAAACAGCAATAGGGCTAACTGAATGCAAGACTATTATGAATAATACTAGTTAGAGTATTCTCTAACACAACAGTTGATTACATGCATTAGACAGGCACAATCTTTTTTTTTTTTTTTAAATGTGCATTTAATATAACAATGGCACACCAACAATAAATAAATAAATAAATACATTAATTCATGTTCATTAGATATAAAAAAACAGGTAGTCCATCATAAAATTAAGTGACGCTGCACTAACAATAACAAACACACAATGAACATTAACAGTGTATCTACAACTTCCTACAACAATTTATCTATCCACAACAGTGTATCAAAAATGTATCAACAATCATCAACAATTGATTAACAATGTTTCGCTTTGTATGTTTGTGTGTACAGATAACTGCATGTGAGTGACTGAGTGTGTGTGTATTGTGTTTCCTAGTGTTTCAGGTTGTCATAAAAGCTGTGGAAGTCTTTCGGTATGACCTCCTTCAGGTCTTTGAGATGTTTGTATTTCATCTCCCTGATCTTCTGGCTCTCTGTGTAGAGTGGTGTGACTGCAAGTGTGTCTAAGGTGCTGTGTTGGAGCTGGTGCTTTGGAAATGGAGTCCAGTTGTTGGATCTTGAAGTCCATCGTCCCATTGAGGTTGTACCTAATAACATACAAAAAGAAAAAGTGACAGAGTTTGAACACCTCCGTTTACACAGCATCATCAGTTTATATACAGTACAATGTATAATATCACATAACAGATTGAACAGCAAGTAAATGTGCAACATCATGACTTTTGACCTGGACTGGTGAGAGAGACAGTGGTTTTAGTTTGACAGTTACCTGATGGCTCAGACATCACAGACAGTGGGGTCACCAGGTTTGATCCCTGGGCAGATAGACTTGCAGGGCCTCAGTTTGGTGAAGTCTTGGAAGTGGTTATGGTCTACATATCTGACTTGATATGGGCTGGGCTTGGACCATGCGCTCTCTATCAGGGCAACCTATTCAGCCGGGACACAGATTTACTGGTTTCTCAGACACCTCTCAATGACACTGTGCACTGAGTCCACTCCATCTGTGTGTGCCCCTACTCCAGGAACTTCTGGGTGACTACCTTCTTCATCTCTGTGGAAAACCTCTACAGAGCATTGCTGAGCACAGAATTGTGGTTTTGGTACCCATAACCATCACTCCACAAAATGTACTCCTCATGCTCCTTATGCTCAGAGAGACAGAGCTCCCTCACCTTCATGCCAGACATAGCAAGTGGAATTGTGTGTAGACATGTCATAAATTGTGAAATTGTGGACAGCGAGTTTTGACTTGTAGTACAGAGCTGACGCTTTCAATCTCGGGCAGACAAGAAGGGCTTTCAGATCCATGCAGACAACACGTTATATTAGCATCATGTTGAAGCAAAAAGTTTGTTATCTAGCAAACTAGACAACACATCTATAATCTGTATTATACAACACTGATGTTACATAATGTTACATCTACTGATGACAATCTTAAGTAGCAATTGATCAGTGAACAATAGGCTGTAACAGTAATCATAAAATATTAGCTTGCTATGTAGACTCAGCAAGCTAGTGGCTAACTTACTTCATTTATCATTGCCATTTCAACAGTGGACAGAGTTTACACTGAGTGTTCTAATAAGTGTTAAGAGCTAAATTTGATAAACAGGTACACTGCATAGTTTTAACTGAGTTTACAACAACCTAGGGCTAATTTGAGAACATTTTATTGAGCTATTTACCTCAGATGAAGAAAGACGAAATCGCCTCGTCACTCTGCCGCTCTTCTGTGTGCACCACTTCTTTCAAGATAGAGGCGGGGTGGAGCTATGAGGTTTTGCCAACAGTTGAAGATCCAATGGAGTAATGAGATTTAGTCACAAGCTCTTTTTAATACTATTCATTGGGCAAGTATTTGTAAAACCCATAGACAGATGTAAAGGTTGACCAATAGCAGTGATTTATGAAAAAAAAAAAAAAATATGGAGCTACAAGGTTTCCACCCAATATCACGTTTTAGCAGTTATTTTCTTAACATGTATAATGTGTTTAAAAAGAAATCTCAGATTTTCCTTTACACAGACTTTTAAAAAGTATGTACTGTAATGCACTTTGGGTAAAAGCATCCACTATGTTATGTTAGATTAATTAAGTTATTTTGTATTAAGGCCTACAGTTGGAAGCGGCCATTCTGCTCTTGCCTGCACCGTTCAAAGAGGACCCAGGGTTGTTGTTTGAAGTTGAGGTGAGCCATGAACAGTTGACTATGGTGTGTGAAGCACAATGTAATCAAAGCACTACACTTCTTGCGCATTTTGTTATGCTATAAAATTATTTCACATGCAAGCATTAGTTTTTTTTTTGTTGGTCTACACAAACTACTCTATCAAAGTGGAAAGAAAATTACATTAATTTACATTTAATGGCAAAAGTATTTGAGCAGTTGTATGAAAGTAGTAAAATTTTAATGTTAACTCATAAGATTTGCCTTTCAAATAAATGTGAGAGAAGATGGTTAATGCTATTATTCCCTCTCCCCCAGGGCAATGCTCAGACTAGCACTCCTGGCATCTCAACACCGAAGATGGTGATTAAAGGCTGTAGGGAGGGTCACCCTATGCAGTATGACCACATTGTGCTCATATTAGATGGTCAGTTGATCACAGAAGAGAGTGACGACATCTCGATGGCACTGGGCGTCCTCCTGTGCGTATATTTCAAGTTTTGAATCCAGTATCCTAAAGGACTGAAAAAGACTCACCTTTTTGGAGTGTGTTATTTTGAAATTGAAGGATGCAGCTGGACTTCCTGTCACAGTAAAAAGAGTGTACAACTCAATCTGTGAGTAGACTGTAGGAGAGTATACAACTCAGTTTGCGAGTGTATGTATTACTCAGTTTCACTTACTCACTCACTCACCCTCATTCTAATATAAAAAGCTCTTGACTAGTTCTTTATTTTGCTCAGAAAATCTAATGTAGGACTAAGCCTGTAGGCCAAAAGGAGACCTGCTTACAGGGCTGCAGTAAATGGCTATGGGCCAGAATGTTTGTAAACCAGGACTCTCTCTTCCACAAAATTTAACATATTTTAAGCTTGTTGCAATATTTTGTATTTCTATATTTGTTTCAATATTTTGTATTTCTATATTTGTTGCAATATTTTGTATTTCTATATTTGTTGCAATATTTTGTATTTCTATATTGTATTTTTTTAAGGGCAATATATTGTGGTGTGTGTGTGTGTGTGTGTGTGTGTGTGTGTGTGTGTGTGCGTGTGTGTGTGCGTGTTGTATGTGTGTTTTATATATTTATTTTTTCCCTGACTTGTTAGTATTGACTGTATTTGCTGAAAGAAAGAAATATAAAAGATTTGAAAGGATAATATATTGTTTCTTAGTAAGCATTTAGTAAAGGATTCTTAATCTTTTAAGTCACCATTTGGCAAGAAATGATTAATTATCATTCATGTTTTAAGTAAAAGTGTCATTTAGAAGCATACTGACTCATCTATGGTAGTATGATTTAATTAAATAAATATGGTAAATGTAATTTAAGGGCCCTGCTGGCTTAAAAATGTAAAAACAACACAGTGCTATATGGCACCTCTAATAAACATAGCACAAAAAGTAAGGGAATTTGTGTTTGGTAGATTATTTCTTTGTTGTAACAATGCTTCTTGGCAATAAAACTTATACTGTTGGAACGCCTGTTTATTTCCTTTTTAAATGGTACCACATTTGTAAGAAACATGCATTTGTGGGATGAGCAGCAGAGCTGAGTATATGGCTTGTACCCATGAAAAATATGCCAAATCTTCTCTGCCAATGCCAAACAGCTTATTCTGCCATTGACATTGTTTGGTGTTTGGTGGATTGGATGATTGAAGTTTGAAGAAACAAGACATATTGGCAATTTAACAATTTATTCATTTAACAAACAGGAGCCTCAGTAGCGTGTGGAAGAACCATACACAGCCACAACAGCCTGGTACCTCCTCCTCTTGCTGGTCATCAGCCTGGTTACACACTGCTGTGGGATGGCATCCCATTCTTCAATCAGCATTTGTCGCAAGTCAGCCAACGTGGTTGTGTTGGTCACTCTGGCATGAACAGCACTTCCAAGCTGATCCCACAAGTGTTCAATGGGGTTGAGATCAGGACTGCTGGCAGGCCATTCCATCCTCTCCACTCCCAAATTCTGGAGGTAGTCTCTGATAAACCCCGCTCTGTGGGGGCGAGCATTGTCATCTTGGAGGATAGAGTTTGGTCCCAGACTGTGGAGATATGGGATTGCCACTGGTTGCAGAATCTCATCTCGATATCTCTCTGCATTGAGATTGCCTCCGATGATGACAAGCCTTGTTTTTCCAGTGAGGGAGATGCTTTTTGTGCTATATTTAGTTCTACATAGCACCATTTGACAAATGTCCTATATAGCACCCTTAAAGATAGATGCTGTATACCACCAAAGGAGGTTCCCCTATGATTACGAGCCAAAGAACCAATGTTGGGTACTGTTTAGCACCATTTTTGGAGCAATAAAGTGCTATATAGCACCTCTAATAGATCTACATAGCACCATTTGACAAGGTGCTGTATGGCACCAAAAAGTGTTCCCCTATGATAACGAGACATGGAACCACTTTTGGGTACTATTTAGCACCATTTCTGTTAAAGCAATATGATGCTATTCATTATATCAAGTTTTCAGGAAAATCAGACAACCTTTTCACTTTACCCATTTTTCAATTAACATCCAATCTTACTAATTTTACCCATTTCTCGATTGACACCCACCCCATGTTCATTTTATCAAGTTTTCAGGAGAGTTGGATACCCTTTTCATTTTACCCATTTTTTGACTAACAGGCCCCCCCCCCACTCATTTTACCCATTTTTCGACTAACACTCAATTTTACTAATTTTACCCATTCATCGATTAACACCCACCCCATATTCATTTTATTGAGTTTTCGCGAAAATCGGAAGCCCTTTTCATTTTACCTGTTTTTCGAGTAACCCCCCCCCCCCCCCCCTTACTCATTTTACCCATTTTATAACTGACACCCAATCTCACTAATTTTACCCATTTCTTGATTAACACCCACCCCCCCATATTCACTTTATCAAGTTTTTGGGAAAATCGGAAGCTCTTACCCATTTTTCGACTAACACCCATTCTTACTAATTTTACCAATTTCTCGATTAACACCCACCCCATATTCACTTAATCAAATTCTGAACAAAATCAGATGCTCTTTACCTATTGCCCGTTTTTCAAGTAATACTGCTCACCTTACTCACTTTTCCAATTTTTCGGGTAACACCCCCACCCCTTACTCATTTTACTCAATGTTAGACTGACACCAAATCTTACTAATTCAACCAATTTCTTTGAATAAAACTCACCCCATATTCACTTAGTCAAGTTTTGAACAAAATCGGATGCTCTTTCAATTTTACCTATTTTTCGAGTAACATACCTCCCCTTGCTCATTTTACTCATTTTTCAACTAACACCCAGTCTAACTAATTTTACACATTTCTCGATTAACACCCACCCCATATTCAATTTATCAAGTTTTGAACAAAATCGGACTCTCCTAAATTTTAACCATTTTTCAAGTAATAACCCCCCTTACTCATTTTTCGACTAATACCCAATCTTGCTAATTTTACCCATTTCTCAATTAACACCGACCTCATATTCATTTTAACAGGTTTTCAGGAGAATTGGATGCTTGTTACATTTTACCCATTTTTTGAGTAATACCCCCCCCCCTTACTCATTTTTCCCATATTTCGAGTAACAACCGCCCATTCGTCATTTTACCCATTTTTTTTTACCCAACTAACACCCAATCTTACTAATTTTTCCGATTTCTCGATTAACACCCACACCATATTCACTTTATAAAGTTTTCATGAAAATCGGACGATCTTTGCATTTTAACCATTTTTCGAGTAGCAACCCCCCTTGCTCATTTTACCCATTTTTCAACTAACACCCAATCTTACTAATTTTACCCATGACTCGATTAACACCAACCCCATATAGTACCTCTAATGGTTCTTTGTAGCATCATTTGACAAAGGTGCTATATAGGTTAGATTACGAGGCATAGAACCAGTTTTGGGTGCTATTTAGCACCATTTTTGTTGAAGCAATATAGGGCTATATGGCACCACTAATGATTATATGTAGCACCATTTGGCAAAAGTGCTTTATAGCACCTTTAAAGATAGGAGCTATATAGCACCAAAAACTGTTCCCCTATGATTACAAGCGAAAGAACCACTTTAAGTGCTATTCAGCACCATTTTTTTTTTGGTGTGTGCCAGACCCCCAGTTTCCACAAGCACAAAGAACCATCTGTAAATACCTATCAACCCAGGAGATCTTCTACTGTATGCTTTGAAGAGAGAACACACAGTTCAGGGGGTTGTGCAGGGCTGATACTGAAGGTGGAGACTGTAGTAATGTAGTAGCAGAAGCAGGAAGAGGCAGAATGAATGGGCTGATTCAAGAGTTCCTCACAGTTATTTCCCCACAGGCAGTAAGCTATACCTCATTAATACAGCCCTCACCTGACTCTCTGTGCTCCACTCGCCTGCCTCTCAGATGAAATATGAGGCATGCTGAACTAGCCTAGAGACCACTCCGTTGTTGGATGGAAACACAATATACACACTAACAATTACACATTCAGACAGGTGCATTGGTGAGTACATTGAAGTGTATGAATGCATGCATGAGTGTTTGCATTTGACTCTATGCTTGTGTACAGGTGTGTAATATTGTGTGTTCATGTGTGGTCTTGTGCATATGTGTCCCCTCAAAGACCTCTGCACAGGAGCCTCGCCCTCTGATTAATGGTGATGAGTTGCTGAAGATAGTGAATCCAACCCCTCTGTAGCTCAGCACAAGCTTTTATCTAACTCTTCAGGGGATTCTGCCATGTGATGTCGCCTCAGTGCTCCTGTCTTAACTCTCTGCCCTCATCTCACCCTCTTATCTCCATCACCTCCCTCTCTTGTTTTTTTTCAGGCTGTCTGTGTCTCCCATCATGTACACGTACCCATACACACAAAGACACAAACAGACACACACACACAGTTCTCACACCATTTTGAAATGTGTATCTTTTTTAATGCGCTGCAATATTATATATTTTTGACCACCTGTGCATGTAAAAGCAATATAAATTTGCAAGCACAAACAGTTTTCTATACATTTGCACAATTCAGTAGCCAAGCAGGTATGAGGTGAGCTCCGACACTCAAGCAGCACTCTCTCTTAATGGGAGTGGCACTGGGTTATGATGCCTCTTTTTTATAATTGTTAGGAAAGACCACACTGCCCCCCTGTGTTTCATATAAGAATGACATCTTTAAGTGTGAGTGATTACCCTCCTCAGGCTCTGCTGAAATGAAAAGGGTGGGGCACAAAGGAACTGAGGGCATGTTACCTGGCTAATATGTGCACCCAAAGGGATGATGGGAGGCCAGTTATTACAATGCAGGATTTATTTGACTGTATTCTAGGCTCTAGAGACATCATGGCTTATTATTTTTATAACCGATTATGCCTCTGTGGGGCTGGGCTGATGACTTTTAGAAAACAACCTCATTCAGTTTCTCCACTTTCTGTATTAATAGATCTAGCATGCAATTTAAACTGCAAACTATATTATTCTTGATTATTTGAAGTAATAAATGGCAATAATCAAATAGGACTAGATGCTGTAAATAATTGCTCTAAGCATGTATTTGTTGTACATTTTCCAACTTTTAGATGTGGAATAATGAGTTTTAGCATTTCAAAGAATAGTAATAGGATAGGAAATAGGAACATTTTACGTACCTTCTTACGCACCTTCTTGCTGAGAGTTAGCTTATTGTATGTGACCATAAAATATGAGGCTACAGCCAGGGGATAATTATCTTAGCGAAGCATAAAGACAGATAGCAATGGAAAACAGCTATCCTGGTCCTGGTCAGAGTTTTAGAGATACCAGCAGGTGGATTTTGTTACCTTTAGACAGAAATGTTTCCCCCTGTTTCACTCTTTATGCAAAGCTAAGTTAACCAGCTGCTATCTAAATCTATATATTTACCATAAATAAGTGAGAGAGGTGTTTCATCTAATCCAACAACAGCTGCAGAAAATGAAAGCAAAATACACTTAGCAAAAAGACTTGTTTAATTTTGTTACCGATCATGAAAATGGTTCCTACATATAACAAACCTGTTGACTGTTAACTGACTCAGAGTTTCATTATACACTGTATACAGTGTACATTATGTTTAAATACTGTGATATTTTGTAAATTACATTATTTTTTGCATAATTATACACTAACTCATCTGCAGGGCTCTTTTTTCTCCCTCCCTCCCCACAGTTAACAAGGTGAGATTAATTTTAATCTATGAATGCAAACCTGTACAGCACAATATATCATACACTACGATATAACATCAAGGTCATAATGATTGCGATGTGACAAGAAATAACCCAAGTACGCAAGTTGCCAGGTATCTTAAATGTCATTTTTGGGAACGTAAATGCCAGGAAAAGTATTCAAACAGGGAGTTAAATTGACTGATAAATCTTTGGAGACCAAGGTGATAAAAAAGAAAATAACAGAGATTCTTGAGATTTAAGTTGGGCTGAAGAATGCACAGTTTGGTAGAGATCCAAAGAATTACACTGAGATTAGCTTTCAAATTTCTTTGATGTTTATTTACAGAAGAGTAGTTTCCACAGACATCTTGAGAGTTGTTGTGAGTTTTGACATGTTCACATATGGTAACACAGTGGAAATATTTCTACAAACCACAAATACTACCTCTCCTGTGACTGATTCCTCTGAACAAGCAATGTTTCTATCACACATCATGGCTATGGTCGCCATGACTAACACTGAGTAATCCATCTGTCGTTTTACAGACTAACAAAATTGCACTTCTAGAAATGTAAAGATGACAGTCAAAAGTTTCTCATGGCCCAGGAAGAAGTGCTCATCTATTAAGTGCTCCTACAATTGCTCCTACAGTTGCTCCTACAGTAGCATCTTTGACATGAATGAGGTCTTGTTCGGCACACAATGATTACAGAGGTGTCTGAATAGCTGTAGAGCGTTGCTGGCGGTACATGACCACAGAGTCTGTGCTTACACATTCTGAGAAGCACAACTGAGCGGGTACACACAAAACTAGAGAGGACGACGTACAAAAAAAAAAAAAAATCCACAACAATGTGACATCACTGGACAAAGCAGCTCACCACAAAGCACCAGAATGTACAGAGAAAAGACAGAATACACTGAGTGATTTGTACAAAACAAAATATCATCTGTGCATAAGAGTTTCCTTGATTTACTTTCCAAAAAGGACAAAATGAGGCTTTGTTTGACAACAAATGACATGTATCTGAGTTGGATATGCTGGCATGATCCTCTACAATTTTATGCAAAGATGGGGCACCTGAGTAGAGAAGAGACAATTATTTCTAAATGGCTGTCTGCATTGAGAGGTATGACCTGCCTGGGGAGGATGTCCCTTTAGCCCTTCTTCCTGCTTAGTACTTCAGTTGCCTGGGTTGTGTTAAAGTGGTATTTTACCAAAAACAGACTCTTACGCTGTTATTCAGCAGAAGCACAAATTTGGTAATAACTAGTATCGCAGAATAACAATGTAAAAGTCAGTTTAGATTACGTCCACTGACCCCTTACCCCTGTTATTTGTTTACCCCTTCACCACTAGACTAGACCATCCAGGCCACTGTAATGAGTAATAACTCACACTGAGGTAAAACTTAACAGTCGATCCTGTCCTCCATGAAAAACTTGGCTCACAAAACAACAGGATGCTTATGTTCTACTTGTTATAAAATGTGCAGTATCAAGAAACTGATCAGAATCAAATCAACAAGTTACCAACATGAGGTATACTGTTTAATACAACCCTTACAGAAAGAGGATGAAATGAAAATTAGCAAAGTAATTATCATCTCTACGAAATGAGAGCACCCACTCCCCCACCAAAAAAAAAAAAAAATCTGATTGTTCCAGCCAACAAAAAGACAAACAAAAAGGAAAAAATTACATGTATTTCAAAGATAGTGGTTAAAAGAGTTAAATAGAGCTCATATAAGGAGAGCATACATCCTTTTTGCTGGAGGCAGGTTTTAGGCTAATCCCCATTACAGATCCTCTGTGTTGGCTCCACACACCACTACTGCATCAAGACTTAAAATACGAGCAAAACAGCCTGATTTAGCCGAAATATTTGTGGTAAAACATGAAAACATAAAACATGAAACTTCTAAACTTAAATACTGTATGTTACTATAGTCTATATTGAACCATTGCAATGTCCAACTAAGATTTTTATTATAGATTTTGGCAGCTACATTATGATAAAATCTGACTCCTGCATCACAGATGTGAAATCACTTAACTGAATAACTCTCAAATACTGCAACTCACTGACACAAACCATCTCATTTCAAAACATGTTAAATGTCCATCAGAACAAATTGCAGTGGTGTCGAGAGCGTTCTCTGGGCAGAAGAGCATCAGCAAATAATTTGTATTTTACATAGCCTACACAAGTGCCAAATGGCTGTGGTTTGTCTGCAATGACAACAGAGGTTTTTCACAGAAGGCTCTTGAATATCTCCCATGTTGGAAGACACAACAGCTGCAATGGGCAAAGCGATGGTTTCTTTGTATTCAATTATGAGAAATATACATAAAATACAAAATCAAAACTTGGTATAATATTTGTTTATACTATTTGAAAATGGGTAATGTTGGGTAAAAGACACAAACTTGATGTTCAGTGAAAGGACTCTACAGGCTGAGCGTCAAAAGGTTTAGACAATCATAAGTCATCTTTGTTACTGTTACTACTTACTCAAAACACTCTTATACTACTCTGATTCAGTCATCCCCATTCACTGGGTAGCCCAGACACTACAGATTTGGCTCAAGTATTTGCAAATACTGAAGTGAATGGATGAACTGAAGCCAGCTCGGGATGAAGCCAATCACAGCAGCAGGAACATAGTCTGGGGTTTTAGCACTCCTCTTCTTAAGGTAGCATGGCTAATCATGGCTGACCTGGACTGAGAGAGGTATGTCGAAGATATCAGACTGGAATGCTTTTAAGAATATGCTTCTTTATGGATTCAGGACATAAAAAAACTGTATCAGTAGAGAACCTGGGTCAAAAATACACACAAATAATTTTGGTGGTTCATTTTAGCATACATAAAGAGTATATGATCACTAGAACACAAAACTGGCTGCACTGCTCACTATGTATTAAAATAGTCACCCAAATTAATGATGTAACAGCAGATGTTTTATTTTAAAAGCAAGTGGAAACCTGCTCTGACATCACTGATTGGAGTGGCCACAAGTAAAAACATGCTTGACACTTTAGATCGATGAGTTGAGTGGTGCAGCAGCAGTTTCCTGCCACAGGTGAACTTGCTGTTAAATTACTCTTCATGTACCATTTAAGCGTGGTTTGCCAAATAGCACAATACAGTGAGTTTCGTACATTTTTAAGTCTTGAATTCTCCTGATATAGCAAACTCTGCACTAACCCCCAAAACATCCTCCAGCTAATATTTGACCCAGGTCTGCTGACAAACACATTCAATTCTTTCCCTACATGACTGCTACAGCAGTAAGAAACATGTTAATTATATTGCAAGGTTAAGTACATACATGGCAAGGCTAAAAAATAAAATTATAATAAAATAAGCCTCTTTCAGGTACCAACCATGCATTTTGATCAGAAAAGTTTAGAGCAAACACAATTATGTTGAGAAAGAAACATGTCGAGTATGTTTCCTACATGTCATGAGAAACACTTTACATTTCAGTTGTTGGGGTGATTGAGTTGAGCTGGTGAGATTTAGACACTTGCATGGCATACATACAAAAAGAAGTGGTCTCCGGCTTGCACACTCCCTTTTCACTGCTGGATGACTAAAGACAGCCACCTGAGAGAAGAAGAGACATCATGTACAACAGAGCTTGACTCAATGGTCTGCTCATTCTGTCAGTTTTTGAAGTGTACTATTATTGTTAATATTATTATTATTATTATCAGTATTATTATTATTATTATTATTATTATTATTATTATTATTATTATTATTATTATTATGTTTCATATCACACTCACACAGAGAAACCCTTGCCCTTTGTTTCCACAAGTGAAACATGAGTTAAAGTATTGGGTTCACATCCTTACAGGTCTTAGTTTGGATGGGAAGCACCTATAAAACCATCTTACACACACTGAATATAGACATGTCCGTCATCACCTCCTGCATGAAAGAAAGTTACAGCTTCTGCAACTGTAACATTTCTGAAATAATAATTATAATAAAAATAATTTGACCTTTGTGCCACCTGCAGGCAATGCAGGTTACAGCTTAGCTTTTTTCTTTTTTATAGCTACTGATTTCTTTGTGTTTGTGTGTGTATGTGTGTGTGTGCGTGTTTTGTTTTTGTTTTAGGTTTCACATTTTGCATCACATGTAAGATACATAATTAAAAATGTGTACCTTTTAAAACGTCCACCACAGACAGACACTCAAACAGAACCCGTGAAATTTGAAAACTGCTGTAGTAACACTCATTGCCTGCAGGTGGCACAAAGGTCAAATTATTTTGCCTATAGATGATACTGGTTTGACTTGAATTTCACGTCCAGAACTGCAGGTCTGAAATTGCTGTGACTCTGCAATTAGATGAAACTGGCTGGACCTGGTTTCAGGTGCTTCCATCAAAGACACTGTGTGTTCTTGTTCTCTGTGGGCGTTTTACAATACTGAGTGACACAATCTAGCTGAGATCTGAGAGGAAGCCTGCAATGCACTAAAGCGACATAATTTGCTATTTGACTTATCACAAGAACATACAGTCAGTGTCGGACGATTATTTCTGCAAATACCAAAGGCTTTAAAATCAGACGAGTTAAGAAAAAGATCTTAAAAAGGTGCTAGTTACATAAAACTAATAAAACCACACTGGAAACCGTCCTGAAAAGAAATTGAGGTAGTGTTGTTGATAAGGAATAGGGATGCACCAGTTCTCCTTTTACACTGCAGAAACCAATAAGTATTGGTTAATTATGAAAACCAATCTAATCCAATACTTGAGTATCACAGATTTTATTGAACAGTTTGGGTCAATATAAAAATTGGAGTATATTTCTTTCTTTCTTCTCATCAAACTCCATTCCTACCTAATAAAAGTAGAAATATCAATGGCATTGTGGAAAAAACATTTCCTTCAAATCATGGCAAGGATTTCACTTCGAACTATTTTTTTATTATATCAAATTAAAAATGACAAATTGCTCAAACTGATGGCACAAAATCTTGAGACCAGTGTGGACATTGGTGCATCCCTAATTGGGAGCCAAACCAGGAGAGCCATCTTCAGATGGGTGTTTGTTACATTTAACATGTAAATACTTTGATTCCAAAATGAGATATCCACCATCTGAAAAACAGCAAGACCACTTTTTTACTTCTCAACTGAGTGTCCCTGGTTCACAAGATCATTCCACCTGGATATATGGCATTTTGGAAAATAATACTTCACGTGTACCAAATCTGTATATCTGTATGTGTTTTTTTTCATCATATTGACATGTGTTTTGTACTTGTACTGAATATAATCATCTATAGAAATATACAGAGGTTATAAATGCACCTAGAATAATTAGGCACCTGAGACCCCCACACTCCAGTCAGGAAATGTGTGTGTAAATGTTTACGTGTGAACATGTGAGTTTATATGAGATACCATGGAATCAACACAGCTATGCTTTAGCTTTCTATGTGTGTGTGTGTGTGTGTGTGTGTGTGTGTGTGTGGACCCTGAGATAGCAGGAGGTTGGAGAGAGACACAGGTGTTCTGCACTCTAAGAGTGTGCAGGAACTCTTCAAGGCTAATTCCTCAGTGCCACAGTAAAGTAGCATCCACACAAAGAAGCCCATGGAGACCCATTGAGCCTGCGCTTCCACTCCTCCCGACCACAATGATGAGCCTTTCCAAGTGCTCACTCACTCAGGGAACGTTCCAGCCTCTCTCCTTCCTGAGTGGAACAGAGCCATGTGTGACACAGTGGGAATAGCCTCCTTCAATCCACTTTTATCTGCTTGGTTAAGTTAAATCTTTCTTTTCTTTCCTACGGACAGGACAATGCTAGAGAATGCATACCCATATACAGTACTCTACTACTAAAAATATACTGTATACTGTATATACACAAGTATGAAACAATGGATGCAAAGTATTTATAAAAACTTTGCAAGGAAGAGAAAGAAATCCAACAATGAGGTGCATAAAAATAATCCTTGGGGATCCTTCCTGGGTACATAGAGGAAACAAAATCAGTCTGATGTCTGTATGTGTGTGTAAGGGTCGATGCCCTACATGCAAAGGCTACGGGCACAGGTAACTGTGTGCTGCTGAGGTAGAGTGGACAAGGCCGGAGCTGACAAAGGGGGCGGGGGACAGCCCAGCAGAAATGGCCTTCCCTGGTGCCAAAGGGCACTGTCTGGAGTCCCCGTTCTCCAGATGCTCTGACCTCAGCACAGACCGCATTGTCTTAGGGGAGTGGAAGCCATTGGTTAGCCCCATGTCCTGCTGTGGTTCTATGTCTGCATTCGGATGGTCTGTCATGCCTTCTAGCTCCCTGTTGTGATTAGCCACCAACTTTATCGAGGGAAGACTCGAGGGGCTTTGGGCCAGTGACAGTTTTTCAAGAGGTTCCTCCTCTCGTGGCAGGCTTGGCTGGCTCAAAGGGGAATATCTGTCCTCTGATAATGAAGGTCCCCTGGTGGTGTTAGAATCCTTCGCCTTCTTGCTGCCCTCCTCCGATTTCTCCCTTCCTGGATCTGACAGCTCTGAGTGAACGATAACCTCTGCCTCGACCTGGTTACTGCACAGAGATATACACAGACGATCTTCCTGCAACAAAATAATGTCACTGTTACTTCAGGTCATTCTATCAATTGATCTACCAAGGTAACACTCAATGTTTTCTTGTGTAAGTACACATACAGTCTTTAATAGCTGATCTTTAGTACACATCTAAGATAATGTAACCCATAATCCTGGAGCATGATGGGTAACATTTCACATAGATATCAGCAGGAATCACAGTTAGAAATGCCATTTGACTCGCTGATCCCAAAGCTGAGATAGCCTCTCGAATTTACCTGCTTGTTAGATGCAGATTGATAGCTGGATTGTAAGTAATTATATTTAGTTCATGCATTTACCGTGCCGTTATCATTAGTTAGCATGTTGAGAGCTCCATTAATGAGTTTCGGAGAGTCTTCTGTTATGGTGTCTCTGTATCTAGTGATTCTGTTGACCCAATTATGACTCACAGAGCCGTTCCAAGCAGCCTGCAAGATTAACAACACAGTGGATGCACAAAAATTAGAGCTATTATCCCTCTATCAACATGTGAAAAAACATCAAAGTATCCCAAGGCCCATCTGTAAAAGAACTCCCCGTTTGCAGGTTTTGACCTTGGTTTCAGGTGTAGGGGCATCCTCCCCTTCCTCTGGATTTGCACTTGCCATCAGGCTCTGCTCCTCTGGGGCCGCTGTTAGCAGCAGACCAGACTCTTGGCTGCCTGGGGGCATCAGTGTCTCCAACTCGTGGCCATCGCTGCACTCTGGCACATCAGGGGGAATGGGGCAGCCTCCTCTCCTGTACTGAGGGGTCACAGCTGTGGAGTCCAGGCCCCCAGATACCTCCCTATTTGGAGCAGAGATAGGGGGGGAGGGAGGGATAGAGTTGGACATTATAGAAGACTGTTACAGTAATACAGTTGTCTGAGTAAATATCTGACTTTATGTTTGTAACACAACATTTGTTCTGGGTAAGTGTAACAAGTAAGAGGTAAAGAGAGCAGGTAGATGAGTGCACAGGTACTGTATACAAGTTACCATACCTGGCCTTGCCGTTACGAAAGCTTAAACACATGCAGAGAAGGATGCATATCAGCCCCAGACACACACCAACTATGATGCCTGTCACTGCATGGATGTCCAGCTCTGTTAAAACAACAGACATGGAAAAGGAGGAAGAAGTGTATAGTAAGAATCAAGGTAAACCACAATCAGCAGCATTAGCTTTTATTTGCATCAGATTAGTAGGGTTACCACATCCAAATAACCTCAGGCAATTTATTCAATTGCATTTAAAAATGATGTATTTTGACATATTATATGGCTCAGATCTGATGTGAAGAGACGCTGTTAGAATGTATTGATTCCTTCATTTAGGACAAAGTTACAGCACGGTACCAAAGAGGTACTAGGCAACATTAAACTAGGGAGAGCAGACCTTCATTGATATTCATTTATGCTCGTCATCTTTGGCAGTCTGGACATGGAGAGGAGAGGAAACAGATGGCGGGAGCTCTCACCCACCCACCAACCATCACAGTTCCATTCACACTACATACTGGCAACACTATAACAGCCCATATTCACAAAATAAATCTATTACTCTCTCGTATACAAAGGGTTTGGGTAAAAAGACACTTCATTCTCACAGCTTATTGTGCCGGGAAAGTTCAGTATTTAGAAACTTACAACACAAAATTACACTTGAATTATATTATCTTTTGACAATAAACTCCCACCCATGAAACACAACAGATAAAACATATTGAACATTTATGCACTGCTGTACATAGCAATATTCCTCTCACATGCACATGTGAAGAGAAATTCAATATTTAAATGTTTAAATGAAAGTTCATTGATTATTTTCCTAAACCCAGGAGCTTGCATGTCCCTGAATGAGTTGAAGGGGCTCGTGTTGAATAATTGTTTGGCGGGTAGTTAATGGTTCCATATTCATGACTCCCTCTGTTTAAAGACAAAAGGGGCATTTAATAACTACAGGTATTGCTAAAATGCTGACTAATGGGAAATTATAAAGTGCATAATGAAATTGCAAACTTAAACACAAAGTGACATGAGAGTAAAGAAAGTGCTTTTCATAGCAGTCCTGCATTGTACAGAGAGCAGTAATCTCCCCCAGGGGGTCACTGATGAGGCTGCCCCTTTGATATCCACACTTATTATCCTCAGAATGCACCAGAACAGGAAAAGTGAAATAAAAGTGTCCTGCAGGGCTACACTTTCTCTCCTGGCAGGGACAAATTACCCACTTTAATAGGAAAGTCTGTGCATGTATGTGTGTGTGCCTTAGTATGGATGTGAAAGTGAGTGTGTGTGTGTGTGTGTATGAGAAAATCCTATGCAATGAAAAAGCATTACAATAAGGAAAATACACAAAAAATACCAAGTTAATATTGTTTCCTCGCTCCCTCTGTTGTCAGTTCTCATTAAAAAATGCCCATCATTTCTTTCTTCCCACACTGTTAAAGCTCCTCTCATTAACAAATGGAAGTATCATTGTTAGTGTTTCAGCCTCTGTCTTTAAGACCACATAAATCCTAACTCCTCTCTTTTTTTAAGTCTAAGTTCATTAAATTTTTTTGTTTTGTCTTTGAAATTGACCTCTTTAGAATCCAGTGCTCTGAAAGCATTGTTTGGAGTGGCTCCCCCACCACTGAATCCAACTGTCTTAGAGGTTGACTTATAGCATTTGTTGGTCTGCTGGCCAGATGCCTGATCTTACTTAGATGGAAGTCCGCCCTGTCATGGTCAATTGATAAAGGAAGTGTTGCATAATGCGAAGCTTGAGAAAATAGTATACACTGAAAGGCTCCACAAGGACATTTGTGGAAATACCTTTTATGCATATGTCAAAAAGCTTAACCTCCCATTTGGCCCAAAATGAAATCATAATTTTTTTTAATTTATTCATTTTTTTAAGTAATTTATTTTTTTTAAATTTTCTCTGTATTTATGATTTGGGTTGGGGTGAGCTAGGTGGTGGGAAGGGTTTGTGTGTAGTGTTGTTTTATTTTTGGAGGCTCTTGTAATATAATATATGTAATAAAGAAATTGACCTCTCTGTACTGAACTAATGCTACTTCCACAACCATGATTACTGCTGCCAGCGCTCCTATTACTTACTTTCTTATTATTACTGTCACCTATAGGTATGCCACATGACACGTACCATATTGTTGAGGTGGGGTGTGAACATCCTTTACAGGTGAATAAGGCCCCGGTCCCACCTCCGTAGATGCGCCCAACTTAAAAAAGTAATGGTTGCCACTGGACAAACCCTGGACCTCCACACTGGTAATGCTCCCTGAGAAGGAGAGAAACAGACAGTGCCAATTTTCTTAAACATGTTGAAAAAACATATTACTGTGCCAACATTATGAAGATACATATGTAAGTTGCACTACTAAATAAAATTATGAGTCAGAAGTTCAATCTTAATTGTTTTGCGTGCAGAATAGTCATGTCATGTTAGCCAACACTCACCATCCTGAGAAAGGTTTTTCCACAAGTGGTCAGGCTGGCTGACGTTCCCACTGTACAAGATCCTGTAGCTGACGATGATACCATTAGGCTCCAGAGGAGGGCGCCAGCTCACCAGAACAGAGCTGGAGTCTAGCGCACTCAGCTGCAGCTCCTCCGGAGGTGTGGAGGGCCCTGGAGGAGAAAGGAGGACTGGGTCAGTAATTAGAGCCCAGAAATGAGGCCTCACAGTTGGGGAATGTATATTGTCTTGGTGGGGGATTTGACATGCTGTGTGACAACCATCTGCGTTCTCGTGTCCCTGCCACCTGGGTACAGGAGCGAGGGGATGAGCAGGGCAATGGGGGCATGGGCCACGGCTCAGGTGATGATACATGGTAGTGGAGAGTGTGACAGGGTGACTGGTGGTGATAATGTCATTAAAAGCAGCACACTCTCCACTCACCCATCCTTACTTGGCTGACAGACAGAGCTGCTGGCCAACATGACTGCCACTGCTACACCTGGGTTTTTTACAGCCAGTTATCAGCCATTGATGGCAACCGCTAATTCCCATGTCCACTGGCCACTGGCCAGCAAGCAGGCTGATCTGCACACGAGCACACACTCACTTGCATGCACAGGCATACTCAAGCACACCTTAACACACACATAAAGTATCTGCCGGCTTCAGAAAGCAAAATTATAAGACCTTTACTTAGGTTCTGAAAGAAAAAAACGAATTTCAAGAACAATGTTAAATTAACGATGTGACATGATGAAAAATGTTTTAATACAGCAGACACAATGAAAAAAAAGTGTGACATGCGGTCAGATCAACAATTCATGTGAATCTAAGAGCAGACATGGTGAAACTCTTCTCTAAGTCTCTAATAACTGTATTTTGAATTATATGGATTTTTAGGGGCAATACCCTGAAATTGTAGCTCTTGTTTTTTCGTTAATTTTCAAACAGACAAGGTTCACTGACCCTGTATCCACCTCTTCTAGACACTTATTATCACACATTAACACACATCCACACCCGGGAACTGCCCAGTATAAAATACTATAGTCTTCTACTGTTTCACAGTCTGTAATTCCCCTTGAGCAGTTTGAGGTTAAGTGACTTGCTCCAGCACACTGCCAATTTTGCAAGGGAAAGGAGCGTTTTCATTAATTAATATCAAGCGAATTGAAGTGTACACTTGAGAGAATTTTCTGATCGACTTAATGCAAAAAAAAGTGTTTTCCCCCTTTGTCACAGTTCTACATGAGTAAGAACACTACACCACCTACTGTAGGTAAACTGCTGATTAATCATTATTGAAAAAAATAAGGAAAATCTTAAGGGTATTTGATGGGTCTTTAAAAGCTAATTGAATAAATTGATAGAGCACAGCAGAGACTTACGGTCAGACAGAGTGGACTCCTCCACTGTGCCACTGAAGGGTCCCACAACGTCCACTCCATTAGATTGCACTGCCAGCTCATAGCGGGTGAAGGGCTTCAATGCCCCGAGCAGTATCTCTTGAGCAGAGCTGCAACACACAAGGGTAGAGTCTGCAGTGTATGTTTTATATTCTGAACTGAAAGAAAAAAAACACTTAATTACATTTAGTCTTGTTAGTTTGAGCTGTTGGACCACTCTAGGCTACAATATGTATTACCTTTATATTGTTACCCCTTACTACCTGCTGGTTGCTTGACAACCATTATTTATTATGCCTAAAATTACTTACAGTATACACCTACTTAGCCCATGAACTCCATATCCAATATCTATCTATCTATCCTCATTATACCTGAATAAATATGTAAAGAATGATGAAAAGAGGAAGTAGTTGCAAAATAAGTGTTGAAGGTAAAATCAATGCAAACCACATTATGTGCTGTACTTTGTGTTATGAGACTTGATGTCTTGCTATTTGAAGATTCAAAATACAATAGAACTCTCACAAGAAAAAAATGCATTTGTTTGTTTGGTGCTGGACACAAAACTATTCTTATATGTAAAGAAATGGAGAATGCAAGATGTTCTCAAAAGTGATAAAGACTGGCCACTGAAAAGAAAATTCTCCTGTCACTCTTAGGCAGAACAAGCATGTAGGAGATCCAGTTGATCTCTGTTCTCCCTGCAATCTCCAAAAGAGCCCAAATAAGGTCTGGGCTCAATCAACAATAACCTCTAACCTCAAAAGGCATGGATGTATATTCAACTTCGTCTGGAAATGCCCTCAGGTAAACTGAGAACCCTTTCTTCACATTAAAGTGTCAGTTTTGACTCCTCACAGAACCATCTCTCTCCCCAAATTGTGTGGGACAACCCCAAGTGAAATTTATGACATCAAAGAACTGCTACATTCTTCATCAACCCAAGTTTCAGAAAATACTGGACCGTTTCCTTGGACAAATGCAGAGAGACTGTTTATCATAGTGAAACCTCATCAAGTTGTTTGATGAGTTTGGACAACTCTATCTACATTTTATGTTCTCTTTTCACCTTCTAATCTCATACATACACACACACCCACATTCCAAAGCACATCCTCTCCTGTTGCTTTCACCCTGGTGTGACTCCAGATAAAGATAGTCCAGACCTGTCGTAAATTCAGTTAAGCCTAGTTGAATTTCTGTGTTCCTTATAGCCAGAAGTTTAAGTATATAACCATCTATATATTATTGTTCACAAAGTAATTCTTGTCAAACCAGTCCAACTCTGATCTTTCTATGATCAAGTATAGCCGAGATAGAAATACCTAGTCTTAATTGTTACATAGTAATAGAACCACAGTGCCATCCAGTGGACAACTTTCAGTAAGGTTGAATGTTGAAGTAAGACCTCTGCCAGATATATTATGTAGAATGTTTTCTTATCGTGATCTATTAAATTATCATTAAACTCTATATAACTCAATAGGAATGTGATATGTATGAAGGATTACTTTGATAAGCAAAGAATTAACACTAGTAGTTATAATGTATGTTAGCTAGTAGGAAGAGTGAGTGCTAAATAACTATAGTATTTTTTAAGTAAGCTGCACTGATGATTGTTAACTTTGTGTTTTAATGGATGCATAGCCAACAAAGACTACATTTTTATGTTTAACCTAATCAAACGATTTAATTCAGGTATTGTGATGGTGATTATATTATAAATGTGTGTCTCCGAACATTTGAGTAAATGGTGAAATGTTCATGTTGAAATTTAATCAACATCATCATCAGAGAGGATCACGTGTTTTCTCTTAGACAAAAGATTTTCCGTTTTGCATGGGAGAACATCTATCTCCACCCACACATGCCTATCTTAGCACCAGCCTAATAAAAACAGCGTACTTTCTACGCTCATCCTGCTTTTTCCTTTAAAAGGAGACGCATGTTGCGTCCTGAAGACTTCTGCCATTTTACCTTTTGTATTACGTGATCTTCTAAGTTAACTCTCCTTTTTCTTTAAGCTACGTGCAGTCTTGTTACTTCAGTAAAACAAATTTTATTTTGAAATCCTTTCACGCTTAGTATCTTGAAGTATAGTTTTGTTCGGCCTGCAAGATTATTTTTGAGTAATGTAGTAAGAAAGTCAGTCAGTCAGAGACTTCAATTAAAACAACCCGCTCTCTACAGATCAAGACCTCATCAAGGTTGTATTTCAGAAACAACCACAAAGATCAGCCTTTGTCCTTCTTTGTAACAGTGAACCCTGTGGTGATTCGGAGAATTGCCTGAAGAATCTGTAACACCAACACTGCTCCTTAAAGGCTCCCACAATGCTCACGAGCGGAAACTCCTCTGGGAAACCCCGCTGCAGAACAGCTGGTTTTCCGACCTGACGCTACAGACAACAGCTGATCTCCCTCAAGTCATCTAAAGATAATGCCACGCAAAGTAGGCTAAACAACGCTACTCCTGCTCTCCATCTACCTCATGATCAAGAGTTGGTGTCGTTTAAAGGTCCAGTGTGTAATATGTGTGGTATTTAGCGGCCTCTAACGGTGAGGTTCTAGATTGAAGCACTCCACCGCTCACCCCTCCCCTCACTTTGAAGAGGTTCCAGAAGCTACGGTGGCCTTCAAGGAAAAGAAGCTATTTGCTGAAGATGTCAGGGTCCACGACAACTTCGAGCATTTTTAACAAGTCAAGCGATGAGGTTAATATGTATTTAGTTATTTAGTCTATAGTACTATAGGTTATAGCTCACAAGTAAGATAGCAATTATGAGTGTTTTATTGTTTTGGTAATATAAGCTAACATTAGCAACGTCATGCTAAACAAAACTTACGTTATTTTATTCTAAAGTTACGCATTATTGATAGCGAGATAGCGTTGGCAGGATAACGTTACATATTTTATTATCCGTTTGCAGAGTCAAGTACTAGAGGTTAGAGGGAGAGGAAGGGGGCGAGTTAGCGGTGCTGCTGCAGGCAGGGCCAGGTGAGGGAGGAGAGCAATCACCGGCACCGCGGAAGCAGGGGAAGAAGCTGGAAACCCTCCAAAGGGACCAAAGCGACTGAGGACGTTATTTATACAATTATTTTATCATATTCCTACTCGTTCTGCACAATTTTAAAAATACAACATAAAGTTGTATTTACATAGCAGCTCTGTGCTTTACATTACTGTAGTCTGTATAGTTTGATGTATTATCAGTGTAATGTGAATCAGTAGCCCCTTTTTCATAGCCCGTTCAAGGCGGGAATACTGCACCTGTAATCCGCCTCGCTGTTCTGTTTAGCCCGTATTCCGACCAAATCAGGCGGGGCAGTGTACAGCTGCAGGGTTGAAGAGGTGTGTGGGTGTGTTTGTGCTTTAGAAGCTAACCGCTGTGAAACAATCAGAAAATAACCATTTATTGATCTGATTCACCGGCTTCCTCACTATCAGCGATCATCCTCTAGCTCACTCGACCACAGCTGCTCTGTTTCGCTCTTTCTCTCGTC
This sequence comes from Thunnus albacares, assembly GCF_914725855.1. Classification (NCBI taxonomy): domain Eukaryota; kingdom Metazoa; phylum Chordata; class Actinopteri; order Scombriformes; family Scombridae; genus Thunnus; species Thunnus albacares. The sequence goes on along the minus strand of NC_058106.1, from coordinate 13,520,561 downwards.
TTTTTAAAATGAGTCGGGAAGCCGACAGAAAAGTCTAACTTTACTTTTAACGTTATCAAACGAAGAGACATGTCCTCCCCTTGGATCCTCTTTACGGCTATAATACCAGTTCTCTGTATAAAAGAGGCTACTGAAAACATCTGCAACACTACTGAATGATTATACAAATACTATATAGGAACAGTATCGAGCAGCAATATTTTGACTTTTTTTTAAAATCATGTTATTGTTGTAGACATGTTTGGGAACACTGGACAGCCTACAATCCATATTCTACACTACCATTACCATATTTCCAACATATCATGAAACTTATAACCTATAAAGCCTTATCTGTGTTTTTCCTGTGTTTTATTTTTTCAGAAACTTCTTGAAGAGATAACCTTGGAGGAGCATAGGCAGCTCACCAGTGAACTGCTTCAGAGGCAGCCAGGGTTCATTTTTGATGCTTTGATGATGCATCAGTGCAGGCATGGTGTCCCACCGTTTGCTGGAGTGCCAGGGGTACCATGGTGTACTTGTAGTAACTGTACAGACATGCCTATGGACCGGGAGAGGAAATGCTGTGGCCAGTACCCTGCAGATTGTGTGAGCCTAATACCGCAATTCCCCCAGTACTGTCTTGAAAATGCTTTTTATGCATTCACAGGCGGTACTGGGAAGACATTATTGTATTTGGCCAAACCAGGAGGCCTGGAGATGACAACCGGGAGTACCGTTATGCTGCCTATAGACATTTCATCTATTGACAGCATGGCTCTCTAGGCCAGGGAAACCAACTTGTCATCCTCTCATATTTATTTGTTACATTTCTGATATTTTATTTATTTTATACTTGTTCTATACATTTTCTATATTTATATATTTTCTGAATAATTATTAAACTTTTTGTTTATATATTCACATTTGTTCAACTTAAATGTGCAAGTTTACCAAATAAAAGATATTCATCAGATGTGCTGTGATAACTGCAATGACAAACATATTAATATATACTTATGCAATGACAGTATTTCCCTGCAGTCAGTATATTGTCATTACCACTTCCACCATTAATTTATATTGTCATTATTTATATTTAGAAAGCAACATAAAACAGTAGTGAAGGTGGAATACCACTGATCCTCAGAACAGGGCACTGTAGTACATGTTATGGATTAATTTTCAGTGCCACTTCAGGTTATGTTAACTGTAATTCACTAGTTTGAACCACAAAATAAAAAAATAAAAAACAACACTAAGAATAATGACATTTGTAATAAAAAATATATTTTATTTAACAGAAACATTTTTGGACATCCTTTTCAATCTGGACAATAAAAGGATAACATAAACATGCAGCTTTTACTCTACAAACACAAACATATTGACAGCTTATTCTGTGTTCTTCAGAGTTGACTGATAAAGACAGAATAATCTATCAAATCATTAGTCTGTTTGAACACTAAAAGCAGTGTGATTAAACTCATCTGATCACCTTCCAGCAGTCAAATTGCTGCACATATAATAGCTGACAAGGGTCAGACCAATACCACACCAAAGGTATTCAATTTACTGCTCTGGATGAAGATGCTCTCATGGCAGGAACAACACCCATGATTCACTGGCACTGCTGTTCCTCATCTGCTCCAGGAGCTGTGTGTAGAGCAGCAGCTGCATGGAAAACTGCTTCTGTGGAAGACATTACCATTACACATGAAGATAATTTACTCTTTCATACATTTTATGCAGTTGTACATGTGAAAATAGTGCTATTTAACCAAGAGTAGGACTTACAGGGTAAGTTAATATGCTACATAGGCAAACAAATGTGTACCACTTACCTAGACCTCTCCTGACTTGGTCTGCAATACTTCTGATATGGTGGGTGTGAATGTCACAGACATGGTGAATAATGCCAACCCATAGTGCCTGAGAAAAATAAAACAGCACAAATTAATGAACTTATTATAAATCATCTATCTATCTATCTATCTATCTATCTATCTATCTATCTATCTATCTATCTATCTATCTATCTATCTATCTATCTATCTATCTATCTAATGTGCTCACCAGAAACTGTTCAACTTTATTCCATGCAGATTTTCATCCCAACAACAGACTAGATCAGATTATTTAATTGATTAGCACACTTTCAGTCAGAGACGAGTAGCTATTCAGTGAAATCAACTTTTGTTGTCTTTGGTTGTAATGAAAACCAACGTACTCCCAGCAATCAATGGCACATGGTGAAATACCCCTGACCTATTACACAGTCACTTTAGGATGAAGATAAAGGCAATACCATGCATCGATGCTACAGGACCTCTCTCATAGCTGGAGAAACAACAGCAACATCAAGAAAATAAGTGCTTTATGACACAGTCACAAACCCTTGTAATACATTATGTTACGTTCTAAGATACTGGGAGCCTTGGCTGGCCTGGATAAACACACCAAAATAAATAACAGAAAAATTCTACTTCTGACTGATGAATGTAAAATTAAAATTCTAGTCACAATTACATGTTTTTAAACATTGAAACGGGGAAAACGTTACTTGTGTTGGACTATAAGCTAACTTTGCCCCCCATATGTGTACATATGCTCCTAAATGACAAATTAGGAGCAAACAATGAAATCATGGAGCACTGTGAAAAATATAAATATAAATTCACAGGATGTATTAACTCGGTGATGAGCAGACTTCTTCTCAGTTTATCTTTCACACTAACTCATTACTCTGACTTACCATCTTTACCACATTACCAGCACTAAATATCTTAGTTATCAGTCAATGTGTTGTCTTACTGCCACAGAAAATGAATAAATCGTTGGGTTATTAGCACGACGTTGCCTCCCTGTTGTCTCTTATCAGACCACCAGCTCTGTGAGAGGCACAAACTGAGGCTAAAGTGTGCTAATATTTAACGTTACGTGGCAGCGTTTCTTTTCAGGGAAACTAATGTACTGCTAAAAAACATTGTACATCATCTAGGTTTTGAACCATTACCAGCGGGGCAAAATAAATATATAAATACATTACACTCTTACCTGTCCAGCAGTAAACAGGAAACTTCGGCGTCAGTCTGCAAACATTTCTCTCATCAGGGATTTCGATCTGGGTTTATCCTCGTTTTATGCCGTTGCTTGTCCTGATTTCATTTAGCTTCTTCATGTTTTTTTTTCTTTGACGACGACAATTCACGCTCCTGTGATTTTCTAAATAAGTATAATCCTCCATTTATCAGATTTTGGTTTCAAAAACGTCTCACAATACAAAATGTTTGGTCCGCTCTTCTTCTTCGTTTTAAAACCGGTGCATTTCCAGTAGTCGCCCACTGAATCTAAAACGCGTAAGGCCCTCACTGGAGCCAGTGTTAGGTTTGTCCGTTCTGCGCTACTGTAGAAACATGGCGATGCAACATGGCGGTCACTGTGGAGGGGGACCCGCTCCCATGTAGATATAAAGGGCTTGTTTCTAAGGTAACAAAAACACAACAATTATTATTTTCAGCTGATTAGACACTAATTAAGGTATACTTATTAATAATCTATTCAATTTTTACCAAGTCTGTTCTTTTAGATGTTACTAAATACTACACACTGGACCTTTAAATTGAACTCTCTAGTTAATTTCTTACAGGAGTTGGTCAGTTAAATTACCTCAACCTTAATTAATTCTCCATAATTATGCTATCATTAACATTACACCATCACTCATTCATAACTGTTAATATGCCATTTAGAACATTTATTTTGGTTGATTATTAATTTTTCTGTTTGCATTGAAATCTCATTCATTTACTGTTCATCATTTAGTTCAATAAATATATCTTTACTAGCATGTCGTCCGTGGCTTCAATTTAGGCAGAGAATTAGATCACTGCATCGTAACACACTACATCAGACTTGAGATTTATAAAAGTTCTTTCTGTGTTTTTTCCTGACACAGTTAAATTAGACTAATAATGGGAAGTGATGCTCCTGATCAAACGAGGATTTTGTATTAACAAAGGTGATGTTCCTACAAGCAGAAAAGCTATACTAAAAGCATTTATATAGTGGAGCAACTGAATGGCCTCCAAATGGTTTTAACCATTCATCCTTTTCAAAAAAAGCTAAATAAAGGCTTTTGATATACAATTTCTCCTTTCTCTGCCTTAGAGTGGCTTAAGAATATGTCTTTTTGGTGACCACTTTTAATAAGTAATATGATGTTATACAGGAAACTTGACCATGAATAGGTTTTTAGACCCCCAGGGCTAGAATACCTCACACATTATATACAGGATAAAGTTTCAGTCGTTCATCCTGGGTTCTGACCTGGTGTGGTAGGAGACCAGAGAGGCATTGGTGGTTCCTGCTGGGCTGCAGCGCACTGTGTAGTCGATGATGCGTACGTTGCTGAATCGCGGTTTCTCCCAGCGCAACCAGATGGAGGTGGAGCTGTTGGCCATGGCTTGGATGCTGCTTGGAGGTAATGGAGGGGGGCGCATGGGCAGTGTTGATGCTTTAACACAAACATGCACATTATTTGCCTTGAATCTTGGAAAATGTAATCATCAGTTGTTTTATTACCTCATTAAAGTGAGAACACATCCATATGTTTCATTCATTCATTTATTGTATACATGCACACATGCAAAAGGGATGCTTACTTCTATCATGAGCCTTGTCTGTCCTTCCCTTCCACACAGCAGCAGATCCATCTATCTGCTTGTTAAATGCCCAAACTCTCACCTCGTACTGACGGTCAGGGACTAACACACACAAAGACACAGGGAGACAGAGGCAGAGGGAGAGAGATAAGGGAAGGACAAAAATAACATTATGAGATAGAAACAATGATAGTCCTAGCCATCCTAGCTGTCAACCCATCTAACTGGATTTGGTGTTAGTGTGTATTTGGAAAAATGAAAGCAAAATAGGGTTGAAAGCAGGTTGACTTTGAAGTTGCTTCTGTCAATAACTTACCCAGCCCAGTGAGGAGATGATACCTGGCCTTCTTACGGAGCCTGATGGTGTGGGTCTGTGCTGTCTTTCCTCCATTCGCTGATTCGTCAGCCTCCACCTCTCGACAGGACAGCTTATACCCAGAGATTAGTGTGTGATTGGGTGAGGGATGCCATGTTACGTTGAGTGTGCTCACTCTAGCTCTAACTTTCATCTCAGTAGGGGCAAAGATCACTGAAAAAGATTTGTGAGAATTTTGAGAAGAAAAAAAAAGTGTGACCAACAAGTCTAGATGATGGAACATTACAACTTAACAGGGCACTTTCACTTTCACTCTCACTACTGCTACTAGATAGCGCATGTACACATGCGCTATCTAGTAGCTACATGAATTCTAGTAGCTACATGAATTCAAATGAATTCAAATGAATTGTAAATGAATTTTGTTATAGTTGTTATTATTGCCCATTTTCAAGAAGCGGATGTTAGTCTGGTCTTTAATTTGCTGGTTGTTTGGTCATCATGTGTTGGGCAGGCATCTCTTTGAAAAGCATCTCTTACAGACCACAATTTTTAATGTATGTTATGAGCTGTTTAATAAATCTTAACATACATAATCCTCACACACTTTAGGAACAACCTGTATATTTTTATAGTAGCCATCAAGGTAAGACTAGTACCTGTGCACCAAATAATTTAATAACTTTGTTCCGCACAGCACCACTGTTCAAACAAGATGGTTACATATTTTGAGAGCACTACACACTTTTAAAAAGTATTCTTTACATGGTCGCAATTTAAACCATGAGGTCCAGAATGTATTTAAAAGCCACCAGGAGTCAAATGAAGATATTTTCACATCAATTGTGTGTGCAGGCAGTTGGCCAGGCTCAGAAAGACATGAGGGTAAGTTCGGTCCCAGGCTAGTGAAACTCAACACTGATGTATGGCTTTCCTCCATAAAACCACACACATGATACAGACATATCTGACTTTCCTGTCAAAAACCTCAAAATTCCATGACAGTCCAAAAAATAATACTTTACGACCAGTGTGAACCCTGGGTGAGAAATAGGAATTTAAGGAATTCACAAATGCTAAGTGAGCCAGGTCTGGTGTCTTTCTTACCCATGCTGTGGTCACTGTGGTTATAGTGGGCAAGGGTTTGGTGCTGGGCCCACTCAGATGGAACCCCAAAGCCAACGCCTGTTCCAGCTGCTATCCTCAGTCTGTAGGACTGGTTGGGCTGCAGCTCTCTCAATGTGAACTGGGTCTCATTACCTGCCACTTCCACTGAGAACACAGTGTCCACTGTGGGAACACAAATACATATCTGATGTTCTGAATGTCTTATTTTGTGAAAATGCACAGCAATATTTCTTGAAATTAATGATTCAACAGATAACTTGTATCTCACAGTAAAAAATACAGGTTCTTTCCTGTGTTGTTTCAGCAATAATTCAAGTATGTTGCTGTCTCTCAAGGACAACATAGAATGAAAACTGCTCTATTCAGAATGAACTTTTGTCTTTTCTAAATACTATTAATCCTATAATACAAATTTCTGAGATTATGCACTCAAGCCATCATGAACTATTTTCAGAAACAGAATGTAGTTTAATTTCATAAACTACAGTTATTTCTGTGAAGAAACTAAAAAGGGAATATCTTCTCCTGATAAGCGCTTTCACTGCCTACAGGCAGGTATGGTGAACTTGTTGTGAGTATTGGCCAGGTTACTCACCCTGATCCAGAGTGCTGTACTCAATGCGGTAACGGGTAACAGCTCCTCGACTGTGCTGCGAGGACAATGGATGCCACATCAACCTGATGTCTGTGGGGGAGGTGCTGGCTATTGACAGCTGAGGAGGTGCACTCGGCACTACAGGAAGGAATAATGATGTACATTCAAGGCACATCCTATATATCAGCACAATTCCTGGACCGTTGTAAAACACACTATCTATAACAAATCTCTACTTAGTAAACCTTTAAAAGTGTGCACCAAATCAAAATGTGGAAAGGGGACTTTCAGTGGGGCATAAATGTAGTGAATCTATAATAAAATAAAACATAAAATGTCAGTAAGATTTAAAAACAGCTGTAAGAAAATGCTCTGTAGTGTCCACTACTGCTTTTGCAATGACTACATAAACTGACGCTTTATGAACTGATGATACTGATGATTCATGCACCTCTTAAAAATGCTGAGGACTTACAAGGTTGGCAAGCTAATATTATTTGCTCTGTGACTCAGTGAAGCATCCCAGGCCCGCCTTATTTTACCGGCATACACAGAGTTTGATACTCACCATCCTCCAGCATCTCAACAGTAACAGGCATGGACGGGCGACTGGCACCCATGGGAGAGTAAGCCACTACAAAGAATGTGTAGGCAGTGTGAGGGTGAAGCTCTTTGACGTGATACTCTGTGGTGTCATTGTTCATTGCAAACTGGTACTCCACATTATCTGAGCCTGAAAGAAAGGAAAATGTAAATTAATATGTATATGTGTATATATATATATATATATATATATATATTTATTTATTTATTTTTTTAATCTATTTATTTTTTAGAAAAGGTGCACAAGCTTACTGTATGGCTACACACACTTGTAAATATACACACACCTGCGGCTCGCTGGCAGTGCAAAGAGTAGCCAATGATTTGGTCTGAGTTGTACTCAGGTTTCTCCCAGGTGAGCAGGGCAGTTGTGCTAGAGTAGGGCATGGCAGACAGGTGGCGAGGAGGGCTGGGCAGGCCCTCCCTCACAATGACCGTCAGCTTGGCAGTGGCACAGGCTGTGCCCAGACCGTTGTCTGCTATGCACTGGTAGTAGCCCGCATCCTCCAGTGCCAGCTGGTTGATGAGCAGGACTCCAGGGCTTTGGTACTTCACCCGTCTGAATGACTTGATTGGCTGGCCGTTCTTCAGCCAGTGCAACACTGGAGGAGGTTCCCCAGAGCTGTTGCACACAAACCTGGCTGTGTTTCCTCGGGAGAGGGACACTGTCTCTGGGGGCTGGAGAATCACTGGAGGGGCTGGTGGAAGTAGGAAACAGAAAGCTCTGACTTAACAATTATCACTGATTATGCATTACAAAATTGAAAGAGGAGACATCTTGTATTTTGGATTGATCTCTTTAAAGGCACTAAAAACATACATTATTTTCTCCTTTGGTCCTACATGAACACATAATTCTCTGGTAAACTGTTTTTTTTTGTGTGTCACACTGAGATTTCTGTATTTGTGTTTTTGTCTGTGCTCTTGTCACTGATTTTGAGTAGGCAATGTTTGTGTGGAAAAAAGTGATGTTACGTCCACCAATCAGATTTTTCCAAAATTGAAAAAGACTGTGTGGTGTTTGCTTATGTTGTCAAGTTAATGTCAATCAAAACTGATTAAACAAATTAAACCAAAATTATTAATATTACACAATTTTGATGATGAATTATGATTATCATGATGTTGATCAGTATTATTATCATTACATAGATTATTCTTGATAGGCTGAGATGAGTGATGATGATAATATGATGATTACTATTATGCTTAAAAATTATAACACTGATTATCTCCAATAGTATGATGATGTTGATTTTTATACAGATGATTATTACTGTTATTTTTATTACATATGTTAATAGGATGATGACGATGATATTGATTTTTTTTGTTTGTTTTGTTTTGCTTTTTTGCTTTGCTTGTTTGTTTTCAATCATTATTATTGTTATTTGCTTATTATTATTATTATTGTTGTTGTTGTTGTTGTTGTTGTTATTATTATTATTATTAGGAACATTATTATGATTGACATTAATCTGATATTAATTATTTTTATTTACTACCAGGCAACACACACAACAACACACCTTCACTTTCTGGCCACTAACTGCACCGAGCCTGCTGACTCAACAAACCATTTTTTAAGTATTTGTTTCCTCAATAATTTCTTAGTTTTTTCCCCCCTCTCTCTCTACTTCTTTCTTTCTTTCTTTACTAACCGGTTTGCCATTTTTATCTATCTCCTATCGTGTTTTCTAAAACTAAAAGACAGCTCTGCATGACGGGACCATCTCATACCAGGCCCAGGTGGCTGACAGGGCACAGGGGTCCTGATGGGTTTGGACAGCTTGATGTCTGAGGGCCTAATCCCCATTTCACCCCCTTCAAATAGAAAGAGATGCACCCCACCGTCACTGTAGTCATCTTCTTCTTCTGTACTCTCTCCCTTCTTCTTCTTCTGCACTCTCTCCCTTCTTCTTCTGCGAAGTAGGTCTATCTGCCAACCCGCAGTATCTACATGACGCACTCACCTTACTACATGACACATCCACTTGGTTAGATTTAGGCATGAGGAGGGGGAGTTAGGGGTGTGTAGTGTAGTAAAGTGGGTGTGTCATGTAGGTTTTTGCAAGACCTTCTTCTTCTACTTCTGCACACTCTCCCCTCTATATCCTTATACACACACACACACATCTACACACATGCATCTAGTATTAAGTCAAAATTTTATTTATTTATTTACTTATACTTTTTGTTCATGTTGTTTTGTTTATTTTACTCTCCCGTGTTATATATGTTTGTTTGTTTTTTGTTTATTTTTGTTTGTTTGTTTTTTTGTTAATCATTGATCTTGCAAAAAAAAGAAACAAGGAAAAAACTGATTAATCTCACAGTCCTGAGTTTAACTCTTAATATACATATATTTTTCAATTTTTTCAAAACTGTAACTTAGATTGTTACTTTTTAGTCATGAATTTTTCATATTATTGAGACCAAAACTTAGTTTTAAAACTTTAAATCTCTACTTTTTCTAAAAAAACCATTAAAAGCCAGTGTCAGTTTTGAATGAAAAGCATTTAAAAAGAGAAAGAACTTACACTAACCTGTCCATTGTCTGCTGAAATTGTATATATTATCACTGTCTGATTTTAATAATTGACAGCTTTCCCTTGTGACTTCTGTAATCTAAAAAGGTTACTTTATTTGCACTTCACTGAAAGATAGCTAGATCTAACAGCAGCTGAGTTGGACTTTGTGGATTCATGGAAAATGATGAATGAATAACAAAATATAAGATTTCTATTTTCATAGACTGTGAAAAAATGATGGATGTAGCCACTGTGATGTCACCCATTGGTTTGTGGACTCCAGTTTTAAACATGGATGTATAAAGAGAACTGGTTACAGCATTGGAGGCAGGGCCCTGTTCATTCCAATGAAGATTGCTCAGTGGTGCATGAAGCCAAAAAAGTTTGACTTCTGGTAAAATTACCCGGATTTTCTGCATCTGTGAGGCCCATAAAGCAGCGTATTAGCATTTCCTTTAACTCCACCTCACATGTTCACCAGAGTCTTCCGCTGGCTGAACCGGCTAACTTCCAGTTTAGCTCTCCATTAACTTGAATGGGGATGAAATGATTAAATTGTGCGGCTCTTCTAGACTTTCCAAATGTTATCAGACGGCATGGATCAAATTCTGATAGTGAATGAAGTCATTTTGCAGGGTTGTTATGCTCAAAAATATTTATCCACCGTTTACAGCCACTCCTTTTCCCATGGCCTCGGGAAGCCTCGAGTTTGGCATTTTGACTGTCGCCATCTTGGATTTTTGGCACCAGAATTGACCATATTCGGACAAGAGGGTGGAGCTAATCCTAACGCTAGGTGCTAGCTTGGTTAGCATGGCGCATTTACAGTCTATGGTTAAATGTAAAAATGCTAATTCGAATTTTTTTCTGGGGTTACACCATGGTTATATTATATAACCAATGTTGCCACACCCTAAAGCATACCCTGCTTTATTTGTCTATTTTACTTTAAATGGGACCACAATTTACAAAATGAACATCATGCTGTAATGAAGAAGACTTGAAGCGAGCAATTGAGACCATAAACTCATTAGGAAAGTGTTTACAGAGGTAATAAATGAAGTGAGAAGTAGGATCATTTTCTCATAGACCTCCATACAATTGGATTTTGTTTTTGGAGCCAGTGGAGTCGCACCCTGCTGGTCATTAGAGAGAATGCAGGTTTAAGTTACTTTCGCATTGGCTTCACTTTTTGAATTATGAAGCTCTACTTTTTTCCACCACCACAGGAACTTCAATTACTTGGTGACTTAAGAGTAACTTGGCATCAGAGACTCTGTTGCCACATACAGTAAATAATATGACTCTTACCAGGCACATGCAGCTCAGCTGCAGCAATGACAAACTCTCTGGTTCTGGGCTTGTTGGCCCTGCAGACATATACACCAGCATGGTGACGCCTAGTGTCCCTAATCACCAGGTTTGTCGCGAGGACGACCACTTCAGTGGAAATGGGCTTTCCATCTGATCAAAGAAAAAAGCAACAAAGAACAACAGAGAATAGTCTCAGATGATACTGAAAAAAACGAGGAGGTGAGAGAAGAGACTGGCCTTAAGAAAATTTGAGATAATTTTTCTGGCTTTCAGTTGCCTGAGAAACAAAAGAGAGAGAGAAAAAGAGAGAGAAACAGCAGTTTGAGGAGCAAAGGTGATTTGACCTGTAATCCCACACTGTGACCAACAGGTGGCTCTGTGACTTTCTAGTCAGGGTTCACAGAGGCGTCTGCATTGGCACACTCCTAGGCTGCATGTAAAATTATTCACTATTCACTACTATTTGACCACTATTTAGTTTGACCACCATTTTGTAGTGTTGTCACGTTGTCTGCAGACAATGATAACCCCAAAATTGTGAATTACTGTATCTCACTATAGTACTTTCTAAAATGCAGTGAACAAGATATGGTAACTAACCAAGCACCTTACACATGACTTGAATAGTGTTGTGCAGTTTATGAAAACTGACATAATGCATAGTCTTCTACAGAATTCCCTGTACAGAGAATTAGAGGTTAATTGTGAATGAAGGAAGAATTTCAGATGCAGCACTAGACTCCATGAAAACTACAGTGATGTTGCCAAATCACAGCATGAAGATGACATTCCGAAGGTTTCACAACATAATTCCCCTCAAGACCTTACACACACGCATGTGTGTGTGTGTGCACGTGTGTCTGTGGAGGTGTGAATGAATTGCTGTGACATCATCTTATGTAAATCATGGCAAAATGCACAATAGAACAATAAAGGACTAGTTGAGAGGAGACAGCTATTATCAGTAAAACAACAACTTTACAGCCACAGGTATGTAAATCTGACGTGATGATGTTTGTTCTTTGTGCATGAGAGACAGATAGCCAGAAAGGGAGACAGATAATGAAAGATGCAGAAAAAAAGGATGAGAATTGGAGAGAGAGAAGATCAAGTGAGAACATTTGGGAGTGTTACCTTGTCTGCTCCAGGACACCAGTGGTTTCGGCTGGCCTTGTGCCATGCACTCCATCACAGCGGGACGGCCGAGCACTACTGTTGCATTCTGAGGCGGTGCCACAATCACAACTTTGTTCAGGGCTTCAGTAGAGCCTATAACAAGAAAGAAGTATAAACTTATACATTGAATCCAGTGATTCAATGCTATTAGATCAGTCCTGGACTTGCAGTAAAATGGCAGTTCAGCTTCTCCAGAAATTTCCGGTTTAACTCCCAGCATGTGAACAAGGAGCTTGTCTTCTCTACAAAACACAGTCAATAATTCAAGGTTAATTTTAAGTTTTAAGATAAATGGAAGAAGGTGGTAGCTTGCTATATCAGCCCAGAATTTTATTTTTCCTCACTGACTTGTTGGAAGGTATTGCACACAAGGTTAATATAATTGCCCTCTTCACACCTTTTCTGTGCATACACTTAAATCTTAAGTTACAACATGGGGTAGACCATTTTAAGACAGGGGATCAGATCATGCTCCTTAACCAGTGGATGGTGGTATACACAAATGGTATACCAAATGTTAAGACAGAGGAAGCTGGTGATGTTTCAAAGTGGCAAAACACACATGATAGCACAAAGGAGTTTGGAGCAAAGAATGAGAGGAAGAAAACGGAATGCAAAAGAAAGAAGCCTTTTGTGAGAGAAAGGAATGCCACTGTCTTAGTCACCTCTCTTCTATTCACTGAATAATGATGCTATTCAAAGCATATTGTTCATACGTTGAAGGGACAGAACACTCATTTCTTGAGTATCAGTCCTAAAGGTACCACTGGTGTGAGAGGACCTTACTTTCCTGCTATTCTGCTCAACCCAGGCAGCCTCAGCAGCTCATAATGCTAATCACCACTGGAAAGAGACCTGGCATTCTGTAGACACATTATAAATTAATCATTGAGATTATATAGAGAATCCCTTGATTATGCATAAGGCTTTAAGTGGGTCAGTCTGCCTTTTCAAGGACTGCACAGCAGGGTGCGCCTTCAAAGGGGTCTGGTGTAGATATGATGGGTGTAGGTGCAGAGTAAAGTAGCCTACATAAAAAAGGGAGATAGTAAAGTAAGTAGAAGAAACACAGAAAGCAAGCAACCAGGGGTTGGAAGCAGCTGAATGTTTCATATTTTCTACATCTTCATGAGTTAAGGACGTTAACTTGAAGACTTCAACATCAAGCTCAAAGCTAGGCTATGGGTGTTGAGTTATTCTATTCATAGAACTCTGAAGCGCAAGCGAGTGAAATGATGGCATTTGATCTGACATCGGCGCATAAATGCGTTCTTTCCATTCAATCCACACCCACTCCAACCTGCATTCAGCGTCTCTGTGTTCATTTATAAATCAATACATTTCTGAGTAGAACATCTTGTCTTATATATTTTAAAGGCTTTTATTCTGAAATTCCACAGTGAATTGCTCCGGAAATTCAGAGCCAGTGAAATTGATTTGGTGTTTAGAAGGATAAATTGCATATTTTTTGAAAGCGATGGCAAACAGCATTTTGACAATGCATTTTTCAGTTGAGGTACAAGGAGTAGATGCCATGTTAAGAATTTCTGAATGTGAATGTGATTAATTGAACTTTTTTAATGGAAAAACCATACCAGACACAAATTATTATTCAAAGCAGAGTACTTTTATATGTCTTAAAACATGTCTGGAAGGGATCTTTAAAATATATATATTTCTGCAGTAAATTTCCAAAATGTTGCTTGACTGTCCAAAGAGTAGAGCACCTGTTGTGCCAAAAAGACTTTGCCATCTATAGTGTATTTTGTATTCAAATGACTGCAGAAGCATGAGAACAGACACATCATTAAACTTGCTGATGGCAATGCCATATGGAGCTTATTGTTCAGTAATAAAAAATTACCAAGACAGAGCTGTTAATGATTTTCTAAGACGGATGTTAATCCCTGTTTAAAATTTGCCATTACATTTAATTGTAATTATTTAATCAAATGTGAAAAAGTGATACCCCACCCAAAATCTGTCTCTTCAGTAAGAAACACTCAGCCCCTGTGGATTTGAGGGTTTGAAAGTGTGTAAAATCATTAAAAGTCCAAATGCTGTATCTAACTCGTTTGCTTTAGCCTCATCTGTGTCCTCCCCCTCTCCTTTTTTCTTTTAAAGGGCACAAAAGCTGTGACTCAAAAAGCACACAATGGTTTCCACAGAGCAGCCAATTTAGGACTTTAGGACAATTTTAGACTGATCTGTAGTAAGCTAGTGACAGGGGCCATGACTTTAATGTGGGCTGCTTAATGGTGAAATCACACTTCACAGCAATATTTGCTGATTCACTGCACCATGTAATCCACTAATGCAAGTTCTTATAGTTTGCACTCAAACTGGGATTTTAGTTAAAAGAAGGGTGTATGCTGATGTCAGAATAGTCAAATAATGCACATACTTGAAAGATGTTCTGAAATTGTACTAGTTTAACTTAATTGCTAGCCTAGAGCTTAATTGATTGGAGCATAATCTACAGCGTAATGTATGTATCCTTGTTTATTGCCATGTTTTGTTGAGTAGACATACTTTGGAAAATAGTTTAGAAAAGAATTTGTATCAGAATTGTATAACTTGGTATTTATCATGCTCAAATTTAGTCACTGAAATGAATTATTGAACAATTTGCAAATCTTCTATCAGAGAGAATGAGCCTTGATAAGTGGCTGAACAGATGAACAAAGCACAGTACCACCCACTTATAAAAGGCTAAATTAAATGTGTAGGCTCAATGCCAGTAACCATATAAAAGGTGACTTTTCATTAACACACAATAAAAGTTTCTTTATGCATTGAAATCAGAAGGACAGTCCTTGAATTTAACACATGACAAAAGCTGAAAGTGTTTTACATAAAGAAGAAAATGCATTCTAATAAAAAGATGGAGAGGGTATAAGAAGAGAGAGAAATGGTATAGAAATAACATTACATAAAGGACATATGGCAAAGGTCACAGAATTTTTAGTAGGCTGAATTTTCATTAAAAAGGCAATTGAGTATATGCAAGTTTTCAACCACAACTAGTCAGAGTTGAGAAAAGTTTCAAAAGAAAAAAAAAAGTTTTGTGTAGCAGAGAACTGAATTCTGCAGGTTTTGTTTTAATAATGGGAAGAGTTAGCAGTGTGGCCCCAGATGACCTGAATGTCAGACATCAGACAGAATTCAGATATGTCCTTTGACTTGAAACCACTGAGCATTTTCCTAATTGTTTTTAATGAGTCGAGTTAAAAAAAAGTTTAATTAACTCTGAAAGATCACACTGTGTCAAAACATGTTTTTATCTGCTTAATGGAAACAATGAAATATTCAAATATCCAGTCCATTTTGCACCCCTCCAACAGTTCAAAAGAAGAACAGTGGCTCTGTATTCATATTCCCAGGTCCTTAAGCCACATCATGCTACATAGTAACAGCGCTGACTGAGCTGTTCAATTAATTCCATGTGATTCTGCAGTATTTTGATCACATTATACCCATTGTTTTCCCCACGGTCTGTTTATATTATAAGGGAACAAATACAGAGATACAGTGTGTCTGGATATTGTGACATCCCCATTCACTGACAGTAGCTGCCCAGCACCAACTATTTCTGCAAATGAACTTACTACAGTCCTAAAATTATCAGAGTAACCACAATATTCACATATGAATTCTCAACAATAACTGATCCACTGTATTATGTTGTATTCCTTTATAATGTGTCATTTTTGAGCCCCACTCAAAAATGTGGATTTAAAATTGTAACTTCACTTGGATGTTTGATTTTCACTGTGCAGATTGATGTATATGCAGAGTTTGAAACCAGAAGGCTGTTTTCACATTCATCTGAGGGAAGGTTTCTGTGCACTCACATTAAATCTCAGTTTAAGACATGCATGTGAAGTAGGAGATATCTTGTGTCCAGAAGTTAATCATTTAAAACAAAAGATAAATACATTTACATATTTATAGATTCTAGATTTTTTAGTGGCGGAGAAGATTGCTAGTTATTTGCCATAAACAATATGTTTTTAGATTTAGATTACACTAGTCACAATAGTTTCAAACACACAATACAAACAGCGGGTTTCACACAATACAAGATGAGAGAGAGTGCTATTTCATTAGCACTGGACATATTTCATAGTTCAAGATTTTTTGAGATTGGCATGGCAGCTCCCAGCAGGGCCTGGCTGCCTATTCAAACACTATAAAGCACTGCGACAGACCTCACCTGTGGTGACAGTGAGCCTGGCTTCATGACTGATGTCCTTCCTGGCAGAGTTGGATGCAACACAGCGGTAGGCACCCTCATTCTCCTTGGTAACCTCCAGAATCTGTAGCACCCCGTTAGGGAGGGAAATGAACCTGTTGCAAACAGAGGAGAGGTTACAGAGGGAGAGAGGGTAAGAGGACGAATGAGAGAGGGACAAACAACTGAATAAATGGTTTAGTGCTGTGTGGAATGAAACATCCAGCTGATCAACTCTGCAGGGGTCCTGCTGGGTCCTCACAGGGCTCCATCCTTTATTCAGGAGTGAGACTATTTTGTGCAACCACTTCAAGGAAGAAGGAAGAATAGGAAGGAAGAATTCAAGGAAGAACATAATTATAAGTCAATTCAAAAAGTGACTGCAAGACAGGAACATCAAGGTGAAAGTTTTCTGGACAAATACAAGAGCTTCACAGCATCACAGATACAAGCAGTGATTAAGCTTGCATATTTAATGTTTTTGGGGTACATTGTCTACTTGTACTGTTGATATTTACTAAGACTGTTTATGTCCCACAGCTCTCTACTTCTCCCTCCCTTATGGAGGTCATGTTCCAGATGTATTACTCCAGGCCCCCAGGGCCCTGGCAATGTAATACCATCCCACAACCTCTTATTGCTGTTATCATAGCCTATTAATCCTGCCAAAATGTGATCAGTGTGAGGGAGGGAGGAAGGGAAAGGGTGGGTTGATGGACAGTGGAGAGGAGGTGAGAAAAAAAAGAGAAACAGAGAGAGGGAGAATAAAGAGGGAGTGGATGGGAAAAACAAAGAATAAAGAAAGAAAGAGACAATGGAGGACAGAAAGCCATGAATGTAAAGAAAATGGCAATAGTTGAGTGACAGGGAATAGAAATGGAAAGGGGATAATAGCAATGAGAAAGAGCAAGAGTGAGGCAGAGGGACCAACAGAGAGGAAAAGACACATTAGAGCAAGAGAAAACAGAGAAAAAGCCAGTGATGTATCAATCATCCTTTGGCTCATCTTTGTGAGAGGTCATTAACAGCACCTGAGGTGGGAAAACCACATCCCACCAATAAGACCTTATGAGCAGGGAGCTGTTAGCGGGTCATGCAGGGCTACAGCAGCCATTAGCACTTAGTTCTGTGCAATGAGGCTGGAAACAAATTCCAAGGTGCCAGAGCCAGCAGAGCCACAATGAAATGTCAATATCGTTAAATGGCTCAGCAAATGAGAATATTTGTGAAAGATAACTGAGAGAGAGACCTGTCATACACCAGTCAAGGATGTGGCAGAAGGTATTTTTTCTTAATCTTTAAGAGCACAGGGTTCATAGTCTGTAAAGTTTGTTTTAAACTCAAGGTAATTCTTCAAGGCCTGTAGTTGCTGAATACTGACTTCTATAATGGTTTTTTACTTCTAATCCACTTCCAAAGCCACATTATTACTGTAGAATGGAAATATAAAAAAGTGAACACAATTGTTATGACTGCAAGTTCTGTTCATTTAAACTATTTAGTTAGTACATTTTCCTTGCATTCAATTGTCAAGGTCAAATTAGAGTGCTTAACTAACTCTGCACTCTGACTCCTTCACTGAGGCTTGTAATTGCTAACACTATGTGCTCCAGAAGAATATACAAAGAAGATGAGGTAATGGTAAGGCTACAATTAAGTGGCACTACACAATTTGCATGTAAATGTATGTTTCATATATTTAATGAGCAAAATTTAAATGTCAAACTAGACAATTAAGAGATTTTATCATTTTCCAGGTTCTGTTTGTGTTGCGCTGACATTCACAGCTGGTTTCAGACAAAACCCACTATGGGTAATAAGCATGGGGGGCATGTAAAAATTTCTTGGTCCAATTTCAATTGAAACTAAAAAAATCTGCAAAACTTTAATGTAATCAAGAGGTACAACCCTGAACCCCTGTTCCTCTACCTTTTTTCTTAGTACAAATGGGTGATTCTGAAATAATTTACAATGTTAGATGGATAAAGCTTTTGTAATGAACTGCAAACAGACAGTGACACAATATTTGCTAAATTAAATGGATGATGGAAACAGTACTATCTTTTATCTGAACTAGGATTTAATCTTGATGGAACTTAATCCATAAAACCAAGTTATAGTTCTTAATACTTAAACTTAATGAATACAGCTGCAGATCAGAGACCCAAATATGCAGATGGAGCCAGAAAATATTTCATATCTCATTGTGTTTTTCTAACTGAACTACAATTTAGTTTATTTTCTATAAAAAGTTAAATTATAAAGTCATGATATGACTTATTTATATGACTTTTCTTTTGTTGCAAGACAAAGTGAGATTAGTGGGTTAGTGAGGTATGTTGATCATAAAGCCAGGGTTTTCAATGTCACAAAGGTGGCTCTCTTTTAACCTGGCTAGATCACCATGGTAACTTATACTGCAAACTTAACCTGGTCCGAACAGGTTATGTTCCGAGTTTCGGCTTAAATCGGCAATAAAAAGCACTGTCCTTTCAATAACCACCTGATTTGCTGCCAAATCTGTTTAACACTGCTGGTACTGCAGCTATTAGAACACCGATTAGAAAATTGATTAGTCTTTTATCATACTTACCATTGATTTGATATATCATATTATAATTTGTAATGGTGCAAGAGGTTAGGGTTAGGTTACTTTGTTAATTTGATACAATATATCAAATTGTATTTCAAATTAAAAAATAAATAAATAAATAAACTAATGAAGAAATACTTTGAACAAAAAAAAAAGATTAATCTATTGGTATTTGTCACAGATAATATTCCATCTATAATATCAATTTCACTTTGATTTGGCCAGAATCTAAAGTGATTTCCACCTATCCTTCATTATGGGACAGAGTCAGACCTAAATGCACCTCTTGAGTATAATGTTTCAAACTGCTGCATCAAGTTTAAAGTTTAAGAGCTCTGGATGTGGGAGGCACGGAGAGTGCAATGAGTGGTAAAATAAGTATATAAACTAATTACTCAATTAATAAATAAATTATTTTTTTAATTAACAAATTTACACGATTAGCAATTTTCTGCCAGCATTCCTCTCTCACCTTATTTGCAGCAACAGTGTTGCTTTTTGCTGTGATAATGTATTTATATTCTCCATAGCTCTCCATTATGATGACCTGTTCCTCCTGACTGAGGCAGGCAGCACGCGATCGGTCCATTTTGTGCAGAAAAAGAGTCAAATGACACACCAAATGCCCCCTTTCATGGGGATGTGCACAGAGCCTGAAGCAGAAAGCCTGAGTTAACAAAGAAAGTTCATAACCACTGTCGTGATACCACTTATCACTGAGTGCGAGTTTAGGGTTTGTTGAGCCAGCTCACACAAAGAAAGCCTGAGTATGTTGAACTTGCTTCATAGTACACCCCTCAGGGCAGGGCTAACGAGGCTAGATGCAGGGCAAGTGTAGAGGGAAAAGCAGGCTGGAGAAGGAGCACAGAAGGGAAACACAGAGCAAACAGAAAACCAAAACCCGGAAAACACATTAAAGACAGGAGTAGGACCATGGCACTCACCACTACTAATAAAATACTTTTTTTTTTTAAAAAAACAGACGAGAGGAGAAGATCTTAATAAGATGAAAGATAATAATAACACAAGCAGAGTCACCTTGCATTCTCAGGGACAGCCACTTTGTCCTTTTCCCAGGTAATAACAGGTGTGGGTACTCCCTCAATCTGGCACTCAAAGCGAGCAGCTCCCCCAGTGGGCACTGTTTGGGGTGATGGCTCCTGATGGAACTGAGACAGACCTGAGGGTATAGAGACCATAGAGATCAGGGGATAGCAAAGCAGAATTAGCAAGATACAGTAGCCACAAAACTTAGTAAAAACGTAGTTTACTTGTGTTAATATTAGGAGCAATTAGAACCTGAACTAATGCTTTAGCAATTTACCTTTTTTATTGAGTGAAAATCTGTAGAGGTCATGTCATCTACAGGTACCTTTGATATGATGCACACAGGCCTAATTTGTTTGATGTAGCTCACACATGATTTGACAGATGTATGCAATTATCTTGAATGTCTGTACCATTATTGGTCTCCAGCTCCCTTTTCCAGCAGTGCCAACATGGACAACGTTTGAGTGCAATACAAGTAACATTGACTACATGGGCCGCAAAACCAATCTGGTTGAGGTGAAAAGGTTTTTGTACACTAATTGTGTACACCACTCAAGAATTGTGGTTTCACGCCTAAATATAACATTAGAAAATAAAGCTGGCCATCCAACCCCATTCACAGCTTTTGTTTAAATATCCAATTTGTGAGATTTTTTTTTTCTTTTTTATTTCACTTGCTTTATTTTAAAAACTTAGTTTGAGTATCTGTGCATAACACTGCTACAGTCTATATTTCACAAGATCTGCTTATTGTATTCAAGCCATTTTAGGGCTTTTAAAGGTACCATTTCGAAATGTGTAATTTAATTAAAGACTTGTTCAGACTCTTTAAATACAATTGAATGTCCTGATTAGGGGAAATTTGGGGATTTAATCAGGCTTGGCTAGATTATTTCTCCTTTCCAGGTCTAATCTTGGCAGGGCTCCAGTTTTCACAGTCTCAACACATTCACACACAGGGGAATGCCTCCTACTGTATATAATACTGAGCACCAGGGGGCAGCAGTGAACACTATCTGAGGGCCTCTAACCTCTGACCCTAACAGGCTGTCGGAGGAGAGAACAAAACTGGTTGGCTGTCCCAGCCACTTCGCCTGTAGCCCTGACTGAGGAGTACAGAGTGGGGGGTGGATCAAAGGAGAGAGCAGAGAAAGAAGACAGAGAAGGCAAACTAAGGCGGGGAGAAAGCTGGGAGGTAACATAAGAGAAGAATCCAAATCCCAACTGATATAACTGTGCAGAGAAAATGCAGTATATATGTAGTAATGGCATAAAACTAACATTAGCCACATACAATAACACATAGTGAATCATTATATCACATACATATTGTGTGCAGCAAAATGTAACATGACAATAAATTAATCAATTAATCAATTTTAACATGAAAATATTTGGTATTCAGTATTTTTTTTCTAGTTTCTGTATCCTGTCCTGTAACATTTTTACTCCACGTAGAGCTAATTGCAGAATTGATGCAGACCAGATTTGTAGAGTTGGTCATGTAAAAACATATAAAGATTAACCAGCAGTAGCATGTACATAAATCTGCTTTGCAGGAAGAACAAAGCAGATTCACACATTTCAAAAAGCTGACAGTAGAAGAGATACTGTTTAATCAAAGAAGTGATTATGAGTGAACAACTGACACAGCTATCACTTTTACAATAAATAAGATCTTATAGGTAATACAGTAGGCTATGTAATTTGCTTTCAAAGATCACATTTTCACTTACTGTATTTACATTTCACATCAGTGTGATACTATTCCCCACATGTTATATTAACTGTCAGTTTCCTCCAATCATATTCTGGTGGTACAGCAGAAAAACAACATGGTATAGTAACAGTTCCTAATTGTCACTAAACACAAAATACAGCTGAGGTTGTGGGAATGTCAACATAGTTTTTCAGGTATTTGGTCATAAAGTATTGAACAAAAAAAAATTGGACCTGATGATGGTGCTAGAAAGTTACCAGAGTTATCACAATTCATCCTGGGGGGGGCGGTGTCTATACCAAATGTCATGGCAATACATCCAATAGTTGTCACAACATTTCACTCAGAACCAAAAATGTAAAAAACAAACAAAAAAAGAACCTACTGGTGTCCCTAGTAATTAAAGTAAAGTCAGTAAAGTCAAGGAATCAGAGTCAGTAGGCTTCATTCTCTGGGGATCATGGATGTCTGTACAAAACGTCATGGCAATCCATCCAGCCATAGTCAAGATATTTCAGTCAGGAACAAAACAGTGCACCGACCAACAGACAGACATTGTCATCCACAGAGCTAAAAAGCTGTACATGTGGAGACACAGTGGGATGTCATACGACTTTAAACAAACAAGAGCCTGGCACAACCGTAGCTCTCTGACTTGTTTCAGAGGTGGGTGTTATAAAACCTTCAGCTAATAACATGGCTGTCTCGAGATTTCTAAAGTCTAGCTATCACAATTTTTGAACAAGCCAACAAACTGGCCATCTGTGTTTTTCGACTGAGCTGGATGATTTTCCCCCCCTGTGCTAAATGTGACATTGACATTGAAAACTGCATAAAAGGAACAAGAAAAAGAACAAAATTAAATAATTAATGTTGGACAACTGGGCTGAAGTAACAATGTTTCTCAATGAGTGTGTAGATGCTGCATGCTGACACACATGTTTGGCCATAGTAGCAGAAAGGATTTCAATCATTTCAGAAAAAACTTGTAATGGCTGTTGCTTAGCAAGGTTTGCAGGAGGAGTTGATGATTAACCCCTGCCACTTCCAGCCATTACAGCATGATGCCCTCATGTAAACACACCACCTGTAACACTACCAGAGTGCCAGATTCACTGTGTGTGAGTGTATGCATGTGTGTAAATTTGAGTGCATGTGTGCCAGGCTACTTGTACCTTAGTGTTAACTCTACTGTGTGCCTTAATGTTTGTGCACAGTCTACCTGTGATTACATTTCTGGATCACTGTGTGCATGTGTGTGCTTGTGTATGCATGTGAGCAGTGAAAAACAGCTGATCAGCGAGAGTGCACATTAACGGACATTAATTCAAAGGGGGGTGGTGGGTGTTCGGAGAAGACATTTTACCCATGCTGTGATGGAACAATGGTGACTGGCTGGGCTTCCACCTCCACTCTGTCAAAGCATAATCATATTAGTCTTTTCCCAGGACTCCATGATTTCATTGCGGTCCTTAGGCCAGCAATGAAATTCCATGGCAGATCCGTTCGGCACCATGCAGAGCACACACTCAGATGTTGCAAAGTTGACACTCTTCTACTCAGGCATGTGGTGGTGATACACTGGGCAAATTTTCAGAGTAACACTCCCAGTAAAAGGTGGCATATCAAGCCACAGGGTCAAAATATGTCTAATTGCTTCCTAGCAACAAGGTCTTTCTATGTTTTAAAAGAACATTTTAAGGCAGCCCCTTGGGCACTGCTCTATGTAAAGTGTGTAACCTTTTGTTGCGCTACATAAAAATTCCCCATCTTGTCTCTTTGCTCCCTCTCTTTTTCTTTTTTCATTGCTTATCTCTCTCTCTCTCTCTCTCTCTCTCTCTCTCTCTCTCTCTCTCTCTCTCTCTGTCTCTCTCTCTCTCTCTCCTGCCCTTGACTTTACCCCGACTTTTTCTCTGTCTTTGTCCATCCCTCTATCTATGCCCCACTCTTTGGCCCCACAGCTATCAGATTGCAGCTCTTTTCCCCTCCCCTTGTGCAAGCAGATAGTTCCACCCATGACCTCTTTGCTACCCAGCTTTCAGGCTGAGTAACACTGTGAAAACCCATTAAACATTCCCCCAGTCTCAACACATATTTGTAATAGCTACTGGAAAATGTGTGCAGTATAAATTTTTCATATTTACAGTACACTGCCCTTGTTAATAGCGGACAACAGGAATCCACTTACATTTGTAAATTTGTCTTTTTTTTTTTTTTAAGTAAAAGCCAGCCAATACGACAATAAATGTAGTTGAGCTACCATTTCTAATCTCGAAAAGTGATTCTCCACATCCTCTTTTCATTGGGAATGGAATGAACATTTTAAGATAAAGAGACGTTTTGTATGCATTAATATACAGCTTCCTAAAGATAACTTACTAAAATCATGCAAGAAGCATAACAAGGCAAAGGAGGTTCACTGCAATGAAAGAAACAAATTCATTTAAAAAATGTGTGCACCCACAAACTACTAGTGCAAAAATAAAGTTCTTAACCTTAAATGAAGAGAACATGAATGTTTCTGTTTTAGTTCCATTTGAATATGATGCTGTTAAAAATGCAAAGCACTACAATGAAGACAAAACTAAAACATTTAAACTAAGGCGACATGTTGCATGGAGGAGAGAGCATACTTTTCATGGTTATGACAGCAGCTCTGTGATTGAAATGCTGGCATGAATTAGGAAACATTGACATTCACCTCAGCAGTCTCATAATGAGAAAGGTTAATTGCTCTAATTAATGTCAAAAGCTGTTTTTTCCAGTATCATAATTTACCCACGGATGTATTTGGGAAAGGTAATGTGCACACTCTGTATGCTGCCTCTAGCATTTTGCTGAGAAAAAAGTGAGTGAGAGACTGAACAACTCTAAACCTAAATATATTTTTTATCTTTATTTAAAGAGCAAGCAGGTCTCTTTCATTGTCTCTCTCCCTCTCCGACACATTCACATGCTTTTAGACAAGGCACATGCATCATACACTGTGACAGGGAAACTGGAGCAGGTGGCTTTCATAATGTGTTTTCACAGATGTGATCTCTGCTACATTCTCTCTTCAGTCTCATTTCTGGTAGTGAAGACACAGTAGGAAATGAGAATGTCCGCTCAATGTCAGTGTTGAAGCACTTCGGCTCCGACCTCTTGCACACTGGTCACATCTATCTCATAGCCTCTCACCACTGATTTAATTCAAAAAACACACACACAGGCATGCACTTATACACACACACATACAAACTGAAGGTCATTCCTAATGGTCTCTGAAGCCTTTTCTTTCACCATCACTAAAAACTCTCTTCAGCCTTTTCCACTTCCCACCATTCATCCAACATCCCCCTCCCTCCCTTTATTGTCCCTCAAACAAGAGGTTCTCATAAATAGGCATGTGACAGCTGACAAAAGAGGGGGCATCCGCAGAATATACTGTCTCATTTTACACAAAGCTAATGACTAAATAAAGACTACCACTTAAGAGTGTGAGAGAAAGAGGCCTCCTTGGAGGGTTGAATGAAAAGCTAGAGTCTGGCCTTTCATCCCTCACACTCACATCCTCCTGATCATTCTCTCATTTTCACCAGCTCTTCCTCTGTCTTTCTGTGCCTTTTAACAGACTGTTGTTTAAGAGTGTACCTGTTCCCAGGACACTTGTTAGCGCTCCACCAGAGGATAAGTTTCCTATTTGAGGCAGGGGAGAACCGAGTTCATCTCCATCCATGCAAGGAAATTCCCTTGACAAATCTGACAAATCACATTGCTGTGTGTGTGAGTGTGTGTGTGTGTGCTTACCCAACTGAACGCTTTAAATGAATGAACGAATCAAACCAATATTCTGTCATTTATAATAGAAACTACATTTTTCTGCCTATTTCATGCTTTTTGACCACCCAAGTACATACCCACACATGAAGTAGCTTTGGTGAACTTATATACAGTATTGTCAGGTAAGAGTGCCTTAATTACATCTATTATATATATCCTTATGAACATAACTTGGCTTTACAAACAGCAAATATCCACACCTGAGTAGCTCAAACCACACATTTCTTTGGAATTTTTACTTTAAAAATTGAGTTAAACAATTATACAATTATATAATTACAATTATATTTCTCCAAACAATTGATTGACTGACCAATAGTCAGCTCTACTAATGATGCGCTAATGACATAAATATCCATTCATCTGTCATGAACTTTCTACACTCTTCCTTTTCAGGAGATAGGAGCCTATTCAGCATGTACTGGTTGAAAGGCAGGGTACACTGAACAGATCACCAGTCTATCACAGGGCTTTCACCCACTCACATTGCACCATTTTTTAGCTTCCAGCTCACCCAACTAGCATGTGTTTTAACTGGTAGGAAACAGAAGCATCCAAAATAAACCAAGGTACTCCGGGTGTTACTGGACACTTACTTGCCAGGAGCACGTTTACAGTCCGGCTAGTCAAGGCTCCTAGGGCGCTGGCACTCACGCAGCTGTAGCCGCCCTCCACTCCCCGGGGAGGCTGACCATCCTTAGCGGTGGGCAGCAAGAGGAGGGATCCATTGGCTAAATACTGCAGGAAGTCACCCCCCTCTAGAGGCAGGGGCTGTCCATCCTGAAGCCAGGTGACATTGAAAGGTGTGTCGCTGGACCCCAGGTGGCAGTTCAGCACGAGGGGCGATCCCGGCTCCAACACTACATGGCTGGGCCCAGCCCCGCAGCTCAGCTCCACCGAAACAGGCTTTTCTGTGAGGGGCAAAGAAATAAAAGATTGTTTAACAGTCTACGTTAAACTCATTTTACGTTCATCTTTATTTATATATATAATAATAATTTAATTCCTAAATTTTCTATTTCTGATTTATTTGTCAGTATTTGTGCACAATATGCTGTATGTGCAGCCTTTTTTATTGCTCTTTGAACACTATCACAGCTACTACAACACAACTTTATAAATTAAATATTGTACTTTTTCTTCATTTATTCAATTCATTCAATTATTGTTAAGTTCCTACATCTGCATCATTTTTCAATTTTGGCTATTTTTGTTTACTTCATCAGTTTCAGCATTTGGCAATTTGTCATTTTATAGCACAACTTCGATAGAGTCAATAGTGTTGGCAGGACAGATGGATAGGGGTAGTGCATTCCAGAGGCAGGGTGTTTTGGGGACAGAGAGGAAGCCAGAGTCAGAGGAGGAGGAGGAGCTCTGAAAATGAAATGGGTGCAGCGGCATGGAAGGATTTGTATGTCAGCAGCAGGACATTAAAGTCAGTGAGAGAGCGGGAAGTCAGAGGTTGATGAGTCCAGGAGTCAGAGGCTGATGAGCTGGTGTGAGAAGAGTGGCTGCTTTATATGCTGCAGTCACATGAGATTTTGTTGTTGATTGACCTTGATCATGTTGATTATTTATTCATTCTTTTAAACACAAGAACATCATCATGAGTAATTTTCATTAATTTCATTAGTCTTGTAAAATGATCAGTATTTCATTAAAGGTTCTATATGTAGGAATCAGAAATTCCTTCTCATTAGTGACATCTGTGGCCATTAAATGAGCTGCAGTCAACACGCTTGTACTCGCATGCTCACAAGCATGCTCACGGCACAAGACTATTGCAGGTGATGTCTTTTCCTCGCTTACACTTCTCATAATTACATAAAAGATCTCTAACGTTGTGTTTTGCACCGTGTTTCAGCAAAGCATCTCTCACTCCAGTAGCAGGGTGTTTCTAGTCAGATAGCACCGCTTCTGTTGTGTGGTTTTGTCGTTATGCTGATCATTTGTTGATTTCTTATTTTGTTTGTTGTTAGCGGGAGAGAGGCAAGGCACTCAGAAGTGCACAAAAACGTCACTTCCGTGTGATTTTCGCGGAAAATCCAGCCCAGGTCCTTCACATAGAAATCAGTCCACAAGCTGTTACAGACAACCAGGAATGTCAGGAAAGGTCTCATTTTTTACGTTACATTACTACTCATTCACTCATTGGCAATAAAAAATGACTGTCACAATTCTACAGATAGAACCTTTAAATACAACACAATTTTGAGGAGTCACAGTGGCTGATGCAGTTTTTTCTCAGTTAAAGTGAGATAAAAGAAGCAAATCACCCTCTCACATGGTAGAATATTAGTAATAATGCCTAACCACCCTAAGTCATCCAGGTTTTCTACAACAAACTGCCCAAACACAGCAAAGTATGGGCTAACTAGCACTACTACCACTAGCCAAATGGTACAAGCTAACCAAGAAGGGGACGCCCTCTCTTTCCTACGCAATACCATCCCACAGCTTCTCCACCTCGACTATCTTGACAGACTTGACCTTGACAGAGCTAACATGTCCCTACCACAAGCTATCCTTGTCTGATTCCTGTGCTTCCAGGACAGAAAGCGCATTGCTGAGACAGTGTGGAGGAGGAGGAGAGTGACATGGAGAGGCATCACATCATGGTCTTCCCGGACTACTCAAAACAAGTTGTTGAGAGGCGGGCTAAGTTCAACCAGTGCAAACAGCTTCTACATGAAAGACAGATAAAATTCATGCAACCTTCAGTCCACAGATGTCTAATTATCTGAGGATCGATGCAAGTTCCATGACCCAAAAAAAGCATTGGACTTCATTTGCTCTTTTGCTGCTTCCACTCAGACTGACAGATGAACAACTATCACGGACATCTGCTGCTTTTAATTTACAAGGTTAAGGCTGGTATGATAGACACACAGAAAGATACAATCATTTTTTCTAACTTATATGTAAGTTGCCTGCTCTACAGGTATATTTCATAATTTCTTTTTTTTTTTTGCTGATGAAAGTTACTGGAGTCTGCAAGGTCCGTGGATTGGATTGGGGACGCTTACCTCCCTCTCTGTCCAACGCCCTTATCTCACTTATTTTTAAAAAAGACAAGGATCCCATGGATTGCAAAAGCTACAGACATATCAGCTTGATAGGGTGTGAGGGTAAAATACTCGCAAAGATCCTTGCAAATAGACTCAATAAGGTTATTACTTCACTGATAAATCCAGATCAAGTAGGCTTCATCCACGGGTGTAGTTAAGATGATAATTTCAGACACCTGATAAATATAATGGATAAATATGAGGGCTCTGCGTAACGAAAAAGTCCCTGTGGCTGCTCTCTGTTTAGACCTGAGAAGGCTTTTGACAGGGTGGAGTGGCAGTATCTGTTCTCCACTATGGAGTCCTTCCGAATTGACACGAAGTTTACTGGCTGGATCAACCTCCTCTACAGTCACCTGAGGGCTTCAGTTGTGACTATCAGTGTTCTTTCACCTTCATTTAAGCTTTGCAGAGGTACAAGACAAGGCTGTCCACTTAGCTCCTTGCTCTTTGTGCTAGCACTTGTGCCCTTGGCAGCGGTCATACTGGCAATTCCTCACATAAAGCAATGTTATATGCAGATGACAGATTAGTTTCCATATCAGAGCCTGAACGGTCTCTCCCATCCTAGTCTCGTATAGCCAGACCTATCTCCACAGCGCTGTGCCAGCACAGAAGAATCGTCTGGCTGCACCCCACTATCATTCTGCTATAGGGGAAAAAAACGCTCACGCTTTTTTGTATTTCTTTAAACCAATGACAGCCGTCTTGGGCAGCGCTAAGCTCAGAATGCAGCGACTGTCCCCTTGCAAAATGGTGTCGGGGGGGGGGGGGGGGGGGGGGGGGATTTGTTTGAGCCCTGGCATAAAACATTAAAAGACATATGTTGACTATGTGATACAACTTTAAATGAACTGTGCACCAATATTCAACTATCTTTTATAGGCACTACCTATTGAAATTCCCCTCAAGTATTTTAAACAATTTGACAGATTGTGCAACACATTTCTCTGGAGCGGCAAATGTCCCAGCTGTGAAAATTACAGAGGCCAGTGGATGAAGGAGGGCTTTATATCCCAAACCTTGTATTGTACATTATGCCTTTGGCCTCCAGCACATGGTCCACTGGTCCCTATCCCCTGAATGTGCACCTCCCTGGTATGCCATTGAGAGTTCTTTATGTAGATCTATGCATCCTATTCACTTTATCACAGCTAAGCTGACAGCAGATGAACAATCTCACCCAATACTGTCTCATATGGAGTGGTTATGGAGGAAGATTACAGCTATTTGTGAAGTGGATTTGCACCATCACTGCACCACGGTGCAGATGCGGTTTGACAAGGGGGTTGAGACTCTAGGAGATATGTATGAGGGGTGCTCCATTAAGTCTTTTGGCACTCTTAAAGAGACATTTAACTTGCTTCAAAATCAGTTCTAGAGGTATTTACAACTCAGACATCTGTTAGTCCAAACTTTTGGTTCCATTTCTATACCTCCCCCTAGTGCAGACACCCTATACACATACTAGAGGTCTTTGGTAAAGGGCATGAAGCTTCTCGCTATTACTTAATCCCTTTGAACTGCTCAAATAAATCAGCCTTTGCCATGAAAGTGGTGTGTGAAGCTGACATGGGATTTTGTTCATAGATGAGGCATGGAGCCTTATTCTGAGGAATTTTAGAAAAATGTCCAGAGAACTTATAACTAGACTTGTTCAATTTAAGATCCTGAATAGAGTATACTGGACTCCATCCAAACATCATAGGGTTAAGTTGAGAGACAGCCCTGAGCGCTAGAAATACCAGTAGGATGAGGGCACTCTGATGCACATGTTATGGGACTGCCCTTACATGCATGACTTTTGAAGAGGAGTGTACGATCACATTGAGCGAATTCTCAGATGTAAAATCCCTTTGTCCCATACTCTTGGTGTTCTGGGTGACCATTCTCTTCTTAGGGATTTATCACCATCAGATGCAGAGAGGGTTCAGATGGTCCTAATGATGGGCCGCAAGCTCATTATGTGTGAGTAGAGATCCCCGTCTGCTCCCTTTGTGAACGTCTGGTTTAGTCAGCTCAGCAAGGTGGCAGCATTAGAGTCTATCCTTTAGGCTCATGAATAGGGTAGCCTGATATCTTCTAAAATGAAAGAAGTGGGAATCCCATATTTAAGACCCTAATTGAGTTTGTGGCCTAGCCTAGCTCCTCCTGTAACCAACTTACACCTGTATTCACTTTTCAAACACTTACTTGGTGTAGCTTGTGACATTCTACCATCGATGACAGTTTGAGTCATACACTGTGAATGTATATATATTTTTGCTTTTTTTGTTTTGTTTGGTTTTGTTGTCTTTTCTTTTGTACCGTGTAGGTTCAAAAAAATGCCAATAAAACTTTAATCGTAAAAAAAAAACCCAAAAAAACCATAATATTGAAAGAACGTTGAAAATGACAGCAAATTAACTAATTGTCATGGTATCATGAAACAAAAATACTCAATCAGTATGTTTTTCCTACTGCACTTTGCAGCCAGATGTTTTCTGCAGTTTCCATAGTCTTTGAATTACTGTATATGACCTTCACAGTATGGTGTAATCGCGTTTTTTTCCCCTCTATCTTACAAAAGTAAGTGCTGTGAGAGACATTTTTAATTAATTTCTGTGGAAAACATGATGGTGGGAGAAAAGGGTAAAAAATTATAGATGATCATAGGAGAAAAGATAACTAATGAAAAAAGAAGAAGGTAAAGATCAAGAGAGAGACATAGATCGGAGATAGAAAAAAAGTTGAAGACTGACTATCTTGAATGACGTACATGACAGCACTTAATTATCTTTTATGAGGAGGGCGGTAAGCATGAGAAACACAGGGAAAAACTTGAAATGAGTAAGGGTCAATAGTAGCTCTACATTTTGTTGCACTGCTTTCAGAAGACTACAGATATCAGCCCATGCATTTTCAATGATTACTGCTTTTAAAGCACACATTTTTCGTCATACATTATGCACTAACATCTGTTTCATAATCTGTGTGAGACCAGAGGCAATCCTTATCCTTGTAAATGGATATTAAAATTACACTCAATACTATATCATTGCAAACTTAACAAAAAATATCTATTGAACATACTTCCCTTAGGAGAGAAGTGGAAAGACTGCTAATCAAACCTCAGGGTCATGTGGATCTCTTCAAATTATGATCATTTAGGTTGAGTAAGTTGCAGTTGTAATAAAACATGTCTTTACAGTAAATGATGGTAATATAATTGCTTACTTTGTGCATCTCCATCTTAGTATAGGTAATTTCAGCTGTATGAAAAGGGAGGCACACACAATGTAAACATGTTGTAAGAAAGAAATTAAATTTGAAGAGAATAAATCACGACTGCAAACAGTGCATCTCCGTATGTATCTATCATATCCCTGATGGTTACTTGTTTCTCTTATATCCTGCTTATATAAGTCTATATTTGACAAATGCAGTCATGATTTGCAAAACTGCGTCTCAACAATTTGGCATTTTTGAAGTTGTTAGCTGCCTCATGATAGTTTGAAAATCATCTGACCTGGCAAATACTGTCAATTGAGTTTAAGTCACTTCAAATGTCTTTTTCTTGAAGTCATTGTACAATTTTATGTGTACTTGTGTACATTTAAACTTCCTGTCCCTCTAGTTGAACTTGAAACCTAGTTGTGAATACAGCTTAGAAACAATATTTTCTCACATACATACATAAAGACAGAGGCACACGCACATACACGCGCATAGGCAGGTTTCCTTCAGCTTCTCTTTCTCTGGCGTTGGATTAATTAAGTTAATGGGAGATGGAATTTTTTCCTTGATTAAATGAGGCCTGACCCCCCACCATCACTTCCTGATGAAGAGGCTGGGTAATGCTGAGAAAGGCTGCACAGCGCTCTGGCACACACACACACACACACACACACCTGCCATGGAGATAACATGCATGCACACACGTGCACCCAAAATCAAACACACATGCAGACATACAGGCAGACATGTTAATAACACTAAAACAGGCATACAGTCTTGTAGGAACAGAAACACTCGCCTACATGCACACTAACACACACAGACACAGATCACCTCCACTGCTCCTCTCTTCCTCTCTACCATTTCAACTAATTAGGTCTCATTAAGTCATTAAAACGTTAGCAGCCATTTCCCAGCTCACTGCCAATGGTTTCACTTGGCGAGAGGTTGGGATCATTCTGTGTTGGATATGTAAGCCATTACACCTCATAAAACTGAAGTAGAGGTGTGATGAGTAACGTGCTAAAAAGAAAAAGAAAGCTGGAAAACAGTAATTTACTATTAGAAAGGTTTAGACACTTTAACCTCTGTAAAGCTAATTATAATAAAATGGATAAATAAAATGTCAGTGTCCAACCTAGAAAAGTTGCTGTAACATTTTCTGAACCAAAGACTAACATGACCTACTATATTTTTAAAAAGAAGGCATGGTACGCATATCACATATTTCAAGTAATGGCTATTTCATCTGGGAATAAAACACACACACACACACACACACACACACACACACACACACCAGAAACCTCAACATGCCCTAGATTTGTGGCCATGTACTGCTCACACACACATTTCTCTAACATGTACCCACGCACGCACACCCATTATAGCACACACAGACACATACACACCCACACAGTAACTGTCAGTATCTCATGAGGAGACAATGTGGTGAAGAGGGGGGATCCGTGAAGTGGCCATTTTGCCATTTTACTGTACAAGTGGGAGCTGCTGGATAGGACAGGGTACACTCTGGGATATAGTAGCGGCTGTGCAGTCTCGCTGAGCTCTAGTGAATGGATTGTGATGGCACTGCGCCAAGAGGTTCATAGCTTACTCTAAGTAGAGAGAGGACAGTGGTTTACAAAAGGGAGAGAAGAGAACAGAGAGATGATGATGAAATAGAAACAGTCTGACAACAGAAGACAATCAAAGATAGAGAAAAAGAAATAAAGAAGCAAATATATCACCCATGAATGATACTCAGTAACAATTATCATACTTTGTCTAGAGTAAGAGTGCAGTGGTGGTATGATACTCAAGATTTTGAAAAAAAATGATGTTTGGTGTACCTCCATACTACTTCCATATGGAGAAACTGATAGACTGAAGACTGATTTGTTGTCCCATTCACAATGAAAAACATGAAAAAGAGAGACAGAAACAAAACACACACAGAGGCAAAAAAACATAGTGTCTCTGTCTGTTATTCAGAGAGAGAAAAAGAGAGAAAAGCCTGGAGAGATGGAGAAGTTGGTAGGGCAGTGCTCTCAGTACCATCAACACTTATTCCGAAAGTCCATTTCTGTTAATGGATCACCTATTCACAAAACATTTGGGAGAACAGAAGGAGAAAGAGGAGGAGTAGGAGGAGGAGAGTGACCTGGCACAGCCAATATTTCACCCGGCCCAGCACACTGTCAACAGAGACCGGACACCCCATGACCCAGAGGCCACAGCTCAGGTTTCCACAGCCTCTAAAGTGAAGCTATACAATACACCAGGCCTTTCATGAACTACAGATACCCATAAAGAGGCTGAGCTAAAACAGCCCCCCAAAAATTCATGTTAAGAATTTTCTTTTTATCTAATGCCCCAGAATAACATATGTTGCTGTTGGTAGCTGTTTTTGTGGTGATGCTGCTTGCTATAAATTTCACAAGAGAAAGAATTAAGTTTAGCCACTCCTGTCATACC
The DNA here is from genome assembly GCF_914725855.1 of Thunnus albacares. Lineage (NCBI taxonomy): Eukaryota > Metazoa > Chordata > Actinopteri > Scombriformes > Scombridae > Thunnus > Thunnus albacares. The sequence goes on along the minus strand of NC_058106.1, from coordinate 13,486,074 downwards.
CACCTGTGCATTCCTATTAGAACCATGTCTGTGTAAACTGTTTATGAATCTGACTTCTGTTTTCCACAGTTGTTACTTTGTCCTGATATGTATATTATATTGACTTTTATATATTTTCCTGGGTATATTATGAAGTGGAAATGAATGACTTTGTACAGGCATTAAAAACAAGGCAGAGTCTATGGCTGCACTAATAGCAATGCTTTCAGCTAAATGTTAACATCAGCATGCTGACATGCTTACCATGACAGTGTTAAGATGCTGATGTTTATCTTTAACATGTTCACTATCTTAGTTGAGCATGTTAGCATGCTAACATTAGCAAATTGCCACTAAACACCAAATGCAGCTGAGGCTGATGCGAATGTCTTTAGTTTTATGGGTATTTGATGGTGCTAAAAGAAAACTTAAAGGATCACCAAAGTGATTACAGAACATGGATATCTTTACCAAATTTCATTGCAATGAATCTAATAGCTGTCATGATATTTCACAAAAAAACTAAATTGTCAACTTCATGGTGTTGCTAGAGGAAAAGTTAGGGTATCACCAATATCAGTAGGTTTCATCCTCTTAGGGGCAAGAATGTCTGTACAAAATTTCCTGGCAATCAATGCAACAGTTGTTGAGATATTCCAGTCTGTGTCGTGGGCCAACCAACAGGCCAACACTGCCATGCATAATGTGGCTAAAAAACTGTAAAAGTACCACAGTGTTGCATGAATAAGACTTATGTGTCAAGCAGGCTGAAGGGTTTTTAAAAAAATTACTAAAGGTGGAGAGGATCGGGTAATGTAAAGAGAGTATACAGGACATAAAGAGAGATCCAGAAAGACAGAATGAAATAGAGGACTGAACAGCGCAGATAAGATTAGGACATCCTTGAGACTCAATTGAAAGAGAGCGGGAAAATGTGATTACAGACGCTTTTGTGAAGAGGGACCACTGAAGCACTCAAAAGCAGTGATAACCAGATTGCCATGCACATCTCATAAATTGACACAGAGGCAGTAGATAATTGCTATGAGCCTTTCCTGAATGATAGAAATATATTGTATCGTGCAAATAGGTGATATATGTCTCAGAAAAACAGGATTACAGGACATCACTATACACTATAGTGTGATTGAAGGCACTAAGGAGTTTACAGAAACACCAGGAAAACTCTGTATGCCACAAACCTGAAACCAAACCTGAAACCAAACTCAACTAGTGCTTGTCTTATTGTTTCAGTGTTTGTTTGCTAATACTATATCAATAACAACAAGGTAAAAAATAGCCCCAGCGCTTATATGTGCTTGCGGCTAAAAACTACCTGCCATCTGAATAAATCGATATTTTGAGGCTGCAGTTGTGATAATCTGGGCAGAGAAGCAGCACGCTGTTAAACCCTACAGGGAGAATGAGATTCTCAGGTTTTGGTATGCAGGTGGAAATGCCTGGGCAATAACAGGAGACAAAAAGTCTCAAACAGTGAAAAACAAACCTCACTACTATCTAAATATTTAGGCTTTTATCTCAAAGGCTTCATCTTTGACTTTCCATGCAAAAAATGTTTGTGCAATGCTTTCTGTAAAGCACTGTCAGGAGTCTGAAGTGTACTACATATTTAACCTTCCTGAGCCTTAACTCGCTCTGATGGCAAATTAAAACTCTCTGTTTACTAGTTAAGCAATGCCGCATACAGAAGCCTCGACATTTCACTGAATCCACAGTGAGGCTATGAGTCACTCAACAATGTGAACAGCTGCCGTGTCAGGTGTTAACCGTTCCAGCTGTGTTTCCTCCCATGATGATACACCAGGGTTCTTCTCACACCCAGTCATCTAACCGCAAACACACACACACACTTTCTCTTTCACTGTCAGAGAGCTGATACAATCAAAGATTGTAATTGCTCCTTGAGCACAAACCTGACTTTGGGCTCTGGAGTTTATACAGACAGACAGCACTGAAAAATTAATAGGAAAAAAATGGTTATATTTACTTTGAGGGTTGCGCTTTTTTCACTTCCTTAATTAAGTATTCTGCTGCTGCTGAGGATCCCTGGCCTCCAGATTGAGTTGAATATTGTAAATCTGTATTAAAATCCAAATGATTACCTCCCAAAAGCACATTATTGACATCTTAAGACAAGAGAAAAATTGTTCCCAAACTTGCAAAGTCTTTCTGTATTTGTCAACCTGCCTTTGCACCTGTCAGGCTGTACTTACATGTACAACAGCTCTAGTGTCCAACTAATGTGAAAAGTTTCCACATTTAGTAGTTAAAGTAATGAATAGGGCTGGATACCGAACTTCAATGCTTTTACGGCACTGATTGAATTGCTTCGATACTATCGAGTATTGAAAAATGCCTTATCATTCTGTACCAAATTTTGATACCTAAGGAGTGCACAGGCAGGCAGCGCCACTCATGCGGCGGTTGCCGCTAATAGAGCTGCCAAGTCTCATGCTTTGACCATGAGACACACAATTGACACAGATCTCACAATCTTATGCCACACATGCCTTTTCTCACACTATTGAGAAAAGGCATTGTTGTAAAGATGTAGAGCCCAACCACAAGAGTGTGTACAGCAGACCTAAGCTGGAGCCTCTTCTAGCCCTGGAAGAAAATTTTCCCTGCCGTCTTCCATGACCAGCTCACCGGGGGACAAAGCGAGGGATGCGGCGGCGTTCCTTGCTAGCATTAGCTGCTTTCAGGCCCTTTCTGCGCTACCCAGCCCTAGGGAAATAGTTTTTTTTATGTTATGAAACTGCTTTGAGTGTGTAAAAATGCCAAGGAGCTGAAAAATAAAACTCAAGATTTATGCCATAATGTGTAATGTAATTTTAACTTTGTTAAAGTTGATTTTATAAAATTGGTATTGAAAAAAGTATCGTTCAGGAACTGGTATCGAAGTCAATATATCAGTACCAGTATTGAAAATTTTTGAACAATACCCAACCCAGTCCTTGTAATGAACCACAAACTTAACATTTACTCTTACTATTACTTATCATTCAGTGACCTTCTCCTCACAGCCAGTGGAATGACAAATGGCATACAAGTGCACAATGAAAAGAAGAGGGGTAGTGGTGAGACAAACATGGCTCCCATGTCCCATTGAATGTGTGTGTGTGCGTGAGTGCATGCGTGTGTGTATAAGAGGGAGAACGGAGCAGAACAGAGAACGAGGGATAGAGAATGAGAGAGGGGGCGTACCAGTGCAGTCCCTCATGCCTCTCGCTCTATGTACAGTGCTCATTCATCCCAGTCTGGCTTTCTCCAATCACAGAGCAGCATTCCTGCAAGCAGGGCCTCCCAGCAGCATGGGGCCTCCACATGGCCATGTCAAGTGCCAGGCCCACTTGCATGAGTCAACAAAGCTGGCAATAAAACTAACATGCGAGTAACACAGGAGATCCGAATCAGAATCTGTTTATTCATGCAGCAGCGCAGTGAATGTACAGGAATTTGTGCTGGTGACATTGGTGCATGAGATGGTATACTGGCAATGTAAAGGTTCCCAGTATGTAGAGACAGTATGTGGGATATAGTGGTCAGCATAATAATGGACAACACAGATGTGAATAAAAGAGAAAACACAAAGGCAGACATTTGGAAAACAGTCTAAAAACACTCCCCTCTTCCTCAACGCTCCCTGACGCTGCTCTTTGAAGTGAGGCACATGGACTATATAATGCTTGTGTGCAAGGATCAGGGTTGAGCATCTCACACAAGGTCAGAATGATGGATGGGACTGCTATATGACACTACTTGGTACATGCACTGAGGAAGGGCATACTGCACTGAGCAGGCCTCACATATTATGCTTGCACTATGGTTCTCAATAATGACATTTTCCATCACAGATTTGATGGAGAATTCCTCTCACTGAGTAATATACAGCATTTGAATGAGAACTGAAGGATGTATGTGTGCTCAGTATGAATGCAGAAATAATTATTCAGGCGTTTCATTAATGTGTGATCTTTATTGTGTGATGGTTATATGTGGTATTAGTGATCAAGAAGTTAAAGCACCATTTACTGCTGCACCTGCACTATATTTTACAAGCCTCATTTGACTTCTACTGTAAGCATGTGGATTTCCAGGACTACCTTTCCCTCTGCAGCATGTAGTGTCACTTTTGGAATACTGTAACTCCACAGCTAAACCACAGCTTGAGGGTGCCATTGCAATATTTATCTATATTTATCCACACCTACATGGTCACCTCCAGTGCTACTCCTCTGCTCTAATGTGACCAAGCAGACAGCGGGGAGGAATGGAAGGAATGTGGCGCAGGTTAGTTGACCAAGTGAGCATCGCCAGACCAACTTCTCACCCACACACTGATAGTACTGAACTTAGAGCTGGGCGATATGGCAAAAAATATGATCACGATAATTTTTTCCATATTGATCAATGTAGACATTTATAATGATATGTATTTTGATAATGCTGCCATTTGAAAAGTATCCTGATAATGACTGAAGTCTGAAGAAACAAGAGGGTTCATCAGTTAAATTTTAGAATATAAAAAATAGAATAACATAATGTAAACATTTAACTGTGCAAACATGGCTTGGTTTAGAATATATTTTGTGATAAAAGAATAAATTGAATGGCCGCATTGAACTTTGCAAACATGTTTTATCGGCCTTAAAATAAAACATGTTAGCTTGCTTTGTAACTTGAATATATACTTGGACTGAGGCTGGTGATGGCTCAAAGCTTGCTCAAATTATTTACTGTACCACTGTGACATTACTCGAAGCATCAGCTCAAAATCACATCATGTGAAGTTATCAATTACCCTATGTAGCAAACCTCAGTGACCTAGTAAGCCAGCAGGATGAAATATTGCACAACCTGTGAGTTGCATCATTGCAGTTGTAATATCTATTTGTGCTCCCGGGATCAAAGAATTAATAGATAGCAGCATTACCAAAGAGCAACTTTTCACAGCATGACACACCAACATTTGATCTCTATATGCAGTGGAGGTGCAACAACGTGCAAACCAAATAAATTCAGCACACTACTTTGAACATCCCAAGAGAGCAAATCATTTGAATTCACAGTAGGCAAAATCGAGCTCAAGACTTCCTTTCCTTTCATGCAAACACTTATGTGCTTAAACCTGCAGTGCGGAACTTTTGTCTCCCCCTCATGGCAATTAGGGTAATTACTAAAAGACTGTTGACACATTCTTTATGATGTATGCCGACCGGCTGGTCTCACCCAGCCAGCAGCTCCTTACAGCTTCAAAACTTGGGGCAAATTTCAAAAGAGGCGTTATTTAGATAAACTTACCACATAATGGGAATCTAAATGGTTACTTTCTCACCTGAAAAATATTAAAACTTAATAAGTGACATATTAACAGTCCTACAGCGAGAATTACAACAGCTTTTAGCCACGCATACCCAGTATGCCTCGTGGTCCGGCAAAAATACCCAAGCACTGGTTGGGATGGGTTGGGATGCCAAACATGACATAATGTCCCCAGCAATCTGAGGGGAAACCAGTCATTGCTGGTTGACGAAAAATGCATCATTACTGGTGCACCAGCACAGGAATGTCATACCAGACACCAGATTTTACAACTTGGTGAAATACAGAGAGATTTATCTGGAGATGAGAGGCTTAATCAGCATTGTGTGAACTCGTTTGGCAAGGTTTTGAATGTAACGGACATTCATTTACATGTAAAAGTCATGCACTCCAGCTTTAAGACTGCCTCCCTGGCAGCATGAATTGGCACACACAGAGCACCATAAAAATCAACATATTCACTGCACAAATATACCCAGCTGAAACTCGGCCCAGGGCATCTTTAAATAATATGCATCCTAATTTAGCATGGACTCTCTGGGGAGGGGATCAAGATGCACTCACAAATCGCAGCTGACACACCCACGCTTATACAAGCAAGCAGGCACACAGGGTGTATGTAGCTACCTCAGCAAACACACACACATGCAGATACTTAATTCACTGCTAATGTGTAATGAGCTATTCTCCACAGGTACTGCTGTCCGACATGCTCCGGTTTTAAGTCTCAAGAGATCTAGGTATGTATGTTTGCAGAAATACTGAATGAGAAAGTAGAGTGCAATAAGTTTGGGCCCACACAAACAACACTATCAACTAGAATATAGTCATTAAAAGTACAATTTACATAAATACGCCATTTACATGAAATTAGAAATGCATTTACATAAAGCCATTAAGGGTGTATGTTCACAAAGAGAAGATCACTCTACAGTGTAAAGGCCAATTCAACCCATACTGCAAACCGCATACATCCCTCTACAAATCCAGTGTTTAATATTCTGTAGCTGCCACTATACGGAAGACTGAACAGCTGGCCCTCTGCTGTAGACACAACAAACTGGAGCTGAACACACTCAAAACATTAAATATGATGGTAGAGTTCAGGAGGAGACATGGACAACAATTCTTAGGGGACCTAAAGGTGGATACCGACATTGACTCCAGCATATGAGGAAAGCATATGAGCAAAGGATACATTTGCTGCAGTGGCTAAAGAGGTTCAACCTGCCACAAAAACTGTTTACTGAATTCTACATGATAATCGTTTATTCTATACCATTTTTGTTCTGTAAAGAATGTGTTTCTCTGTTAGTCCGTATGTGTTTTTATGCAGGAACACTGAGATCAACAACTCCTTGTATGAGCGTGCAAACTTGGTTGATAGATAAACTTGATTCTAATTCCAGTTTTTAATGCCCCTTTGGTACCAAGTATGAAAAGGTAGAATGAAGGATTACAACTTAAAGCAACACAACAGTTGTTCGCTTCCTGCCTAGAGATGTTGTACATGAGAGGCTGGGGGGGGGGGGGTCTGAGTATTCGGCAAACTAAACCAAGGCCAATGCAAGAGAATATTGGAAAAGAAAACTCCAATGTGATGCCCATGCTGCTTTGTGTCTGCTGAATGTGTAAATTAATTGCCAACATTTTAGCCATACAGTATGAATTTTCTGATGGTAGATATCAAGGTTTAATGCTATTCACAGCTGCTGTTGCACAGTGCAGTTCCAAGCTGCTTTGATGACACCGCTGTAAGAGTTTGTTATCTGGTTTGTTTTGGTAACTTGTTTATGTACCTTGAAATCTCCAACAATAAATTATTAACCAGCAAATTCAACATTTGGTCTCACGATGCTTTGCTTGATATTGCTCAGTTGTCTTGACAACCCGAGCTTGAAGGTAATATAATGCAAGTAAACAGAGAAATGAAGATGAATTAGAAGAATATAGAGAAATAGTCTATTTTAATTTTTGTGTAGTGAAAGTTTGTTGGTTTGTTGTGTTGGTCTATGAGTCAAGAAATCCCTGTTTTGTTCCGCACAATTCAGTGAAGCATACAGGAGGTGAAATGGTCATGCAGTATGTCATTAAACTTTATCGCAGTGAGGCAACTTTTGTGCCGGTGATACACAACTTCATTGTGCTGCATACCATAATTTGTGCCTTTTGTGGTTGACCTTGAACTGAACATTTCATGAGACATCAAAATTATGAAGACATTATACACTTGTTCAAAAGGTATTTTAATAACGGTACAGTGTTTGTGACATATCAACCTCACCAGATTCAAAATATCCTCCTCTGAAACTGTGCTGAGCCGAAAATGTAACCCCTTGTGTAACTTTACATCTCCATGATATTTAAGCTAGAGAATGGACTTTGCCCCAGAGTACTCTGGTTCAGTGTGTGGAATAAATGGTTGACTCAAAAAACATCTCCCTCCCACCACTATTCCTAACACTGCACAGGGTCACATAAGCAGTAGGATTCCTACAGGCTAATTTTCCTAGGGTGCTCAGTGGAAATATTAACTTTATATGAAACAGGCTGCTGAGATGACCCATGACAGTGTTGTTTTGCCTAGAACAGTAACTCACAGGGTAGATGTTGAGTTGTAGAGTTATCCATCTATTGTACACTAAGAGACTGTAATTTAATCCTTCCTAGAGCTGAAAGCATGCAGAGGTAGTCTAAGGTACTTTCAAAGCATGCTAAAATAAGACATCAGCAGTGTGGTGATGTTGATGGGCTCGCTCACAGCCTTCGCAGGCATGTCAGGCGCAAGTGAGCAAATGCTGCTCTTTTGGATACCTTTATTTTTAATGAAAATCATCATAGTATTCACCTCAGTAGCTAAACTGGGAAGTAGAGTTACACTGTATCACATATTCAGCTGTCCACATTATTTCACTTTGTCTGTCTTCAGAAGGTAATGTAACACATTAAAACTAGCATAAGGAAGCTGTGATAAACACATAACCACAACCACGTGCCATTGAGGGCCAAGAATCTGCAGGTTTTCATTCTAAACTTAATTTACTTTTCTAGCTTCAGGGTCAACATTTCTCCTGAGTCATTAAGTCACCACCCACACAGGCTCTCTTTAATTTTCTTCAATTTAATTTCATAAAATGAAAATAAAACTAAAGTAAATGTAATTGGGGCTTAAAACCCAATGAAATTAAATGCATGGCAAGAAGAATTTGCCGCTGGGGCTTAAAAAAGTGTGAATGACTTTAAAGGCACTGAAACAGCAATTAGAACTAACTCATTTAAGCTTTTTCTGCCTTTTATTTCATTTATTTAATTATTTTTGCAGCATAACATGTTAATAACAAGGCAATGAAGCCATTTCTCTGCTGAAAAGGATAAAGAGTGGCCCGACACTTTGCTGCAAACAAGATACTGAGATTTTTGTCCATTTTATCTTTGATGCAAATATCTTTCATCTAATCACTGACACACGCATGAGAGTTTGAAGAGACCTCTACAATGTGCAAGGTGATGGTTACATGACCATCAGAGGTAGAAAAAGGCATCGGTAGGCTGACTTGCTATGCTTGCTTCAAGATAAAAGCCTTACACTCAGTTTTGTTTTTTTTCACGTGAGTTCACCTTTCAGTGGGTTGTTTGCATGTTCTTGGGTGCTCTGATTTCCTCCAAGACATGCAGGATAAGCAGTTTAGAGAAAGGATGGTGCCTGATTGCAGAGAGAAAATTAATATGAAGTACCTTTCCCCTTAATGAAGGCACATCACACTATTGCTGCTCCAGTGGAATTGTGCAGTAACCAACAGCTGGAGACTGCTGGGCATCAACCAGGCAGTAATGTATATGTGAAAGAGTTAAACTGCACAGCGCAGAAAAGCATCATGAGCCCAATCAGCACTTGCTGGGGAAAAAAAGACTGCTGCGACATTTAATGACACTTAATGTGAACTGTTAGAATGTTACTTCATACAGACAGTATACACTCTTGATTGTATACACTCTTTCTAACACAGTACATCCAGTTTTTCACATAATCTGTGTTTCCAGGGTAAATCAACTCATGTGGCATTCTCAGTTAGTAGTGCCAATACTTCCTGATGCAACTGTTCCTGTGTTTACATTTTTCATGTGCACATAAAAAGGCCAAGGGCGTTACAATAATCAGATTCATTAGCTCATAAAGGCTTGCAGAACTGCAGATGTTTTTTTTATTATGTCCATTAATAACTGTGCCATGCTGTAAGTCTGTGAATACACAGACACTTGGGGCTCTTTCCTTTCATTCATTTGGTTGTGATATGATAAGTCCAGCTGACATATTTTCATTTGATATTTAGAATGGACAAAACAAGCTCTTTGTTTGTGGATGTAGCAATGGCCCTTGCCCTCCAATTCGCCCTACCAGCACCCGCCAATTCATCCCTGTCCCAGAATCACCCCCCCCCCAATCCTCCCCCCCAACTCACCAGCTTCAGTTCCCACAAAACGCCCACTACCACCAACACCCACCACACTCATGCTCCAATTTCTGAACCTAACAAAAAGCACATAAAGACAAACATGCACACACCAAGTCACCCTCAATGACTGTGTTGTTAACTGGTCTTGGTGATGACTAATAACAATGCAAAGTAATTATTTGGTAATCATACATGAAAAATACTAATCTGCTCATTTAATCACAATGCATGGTACTGCTGTCAGTGTTTTACGGAGCTCATTAATACAAATGTGGCTTTTCATTTAAATTTAAACCCTTTTTGATGGCAATTCCTAAATATTGCTGTCCCATTCTGTGATTTAATGTTCTTTTAATCATTGTATAAATTCAAAAGCTTTCATGTCAAAACTGTTTGGTACCAACTTTCAGTGATAAATCTTACAGTGCAAATAAATCAATTTCCTCTTCGCTCTTATCACAGATAACCTCCATCAGAATCGCCATTTACCTCCACAAGATTTCATCACCTGGATGTGATCGCCCCCAGTGTGGCACTCACTCTTCTGTCAGTAGGATCCCAGGGGGAGTAATTCCTTATTCTGTCTCTGCAGGAGTCTGCAGGGCAGGGTAATCTAACTCTATATAAATTGTATCCTCTGACCTTCTACTACTATATCAGATGAAAGTCAAGGAGGTATACCTCTAGTTGCCTCCCTTTTAAAGCCCTTAAATGCATAATTGAACAATGAATAATGGAACTTATGTAATAAGATTACAGTATATCTCAAAGGGAGGTGGCGCCTCCCCAGATGCACTTAAGTACTTTAGAGCTTCTAATATTCATTCCGCCACGCTTGAATTTTCAGCGCCACACCAATCCTTGCACACAATAATGCTTTATTTCTCATCATCGTATCATCATACTGGCAGCAGTCACTGCAAAGTACATCATATTAGAGATCCAGCAGCATACGCATATGCTTTGAAAAACTTTAAACAGTACAGCTACTCTAAACACAAATCCACTGGCCGATGAGTAAGAGTGAAGTGATGGTAAGCCAAGATGTCTTCTATTTGTGATAAACTTTGTGTTTACATACAGTATGTGTTGTTTACAGTAAGACTAAGTAAATCTATAAGCAGAGATGTGATCTTCTTTAATCGATCAGAGCTTTTATAGTGAGGCCATGGGCTCAACAACCAATCGACCAGTACAACATATCAGCAGTACAAGAAGAAATTGTGGACACAGGTGTTACAGGTATTAGGTGCAGGAAGTTAAAGGTAGTCAGATGTTTTTGTGTACTCGTCCTCACATCTAGACATGTAACTGAAATCAAAGTTATGTTATGCAGCAGGACTTTTTTCAGAGGTGCTGTTCACATGGCACAAAACCTTATTTGTATTATGTCTGAATAAACATTACAAAAAAGGGTGTGAGCCACTTCTCAATTCATATATTAATTTTGTCTATACTGTAAAAATCAGAAAATTGTGAAAAAAAACACCCTTTATAATTTCCCAGAACCCAGTGTGGCATCTTCAAATTCCTTGTTTATCTGACCATCTGTCCATGACCCCAGAGATAACTGGTTTACTATCATATATGACAAATAAAAGCAGCAAATCCTCACATTTGAGAAGCTAGAACCAAACTGGCATTTGTGCTTGAAAAATGACTGAAATGACTACTCAATTATTTTATTTTCTCCCATGGACAAATCAACTAATCATCTGATTTAGCTCTAATTCAAGCTGTGAAACAATAAAGTAATATTCATTAGGAGTAAGATTAATTAACCATATCATTTGTCCAGCCTGAATATGAATACCAATTCTTGGAGTTCTAAGTCCAAAGAAGATAAATCTCAGAGTCCTCTCTCCCTCTCAAACACACTCACACAGTCCACTTGTCTGGCCCTTCAGCTCTTAACAGACAAGTGCCAACCTGTAAACATGTTGATGCTCAGAACGTCAAACTTTACGCAACTATGAACATTTTACTGTAAATGCAGTCAGGCAGCTGAAATTTGAAAGCGAAACACGTCTATGTAAGAGTTTGTTACATGTTCAAGTACACAGTCAATAAACTGATGAGACGGGGTTTCATTTCATCCTAATTTCACTCCCTAAAGTCTGCACAAAGATAATGTGCATGTTAATGGGATTATTTTGCTTCACAACATGATCGTTACTATGTAACCTCAACACCTGTAGCTTGTTTCAGTGGTTTCATGCAGCCATGCATACAGAAATGTTCTCACATGTCCATGTTGCAAAACATCTGTAAATGCAGCCTATTTTAGTAAACTTGATGAAAAAAGTTTGAAGAAGAGAAATGCATAGCAGATTCAATTTTTTCAATTAAATATATATATATATATATATATATATATATATATATATATATATATATATATATATATATATATATATATATACTTTTCCTGGCCCTGAAGAGCAGTAACCTCCACTGACACTCAGGTCTTTGTCATGTAAATCCTGTGGCCAGGCTTTCACCCACTCGTCGCCTGGGTGGGCATAATTTCTTTCCTCTGCAATCAGCCGGCTTCCCCTCTCAGGAGTAACCACAATGTCTCTCTTATCAGCTCTCAGACGTATTTTTCTTCAGATTTACTAAGATCATCTATAGATAAAGATGATCGGTTTAATGACATTACTGCTCTTTCCACTAAATCCTCTCACTCAACTTTCTGAGCCATTGGCTAAAACCAGACGTCCTATACGCACAGTCTTTCTGGGTTATTAAGTGTGAGAAGGAAAAAAAAGTTGATATTTTATTGGCAAAGCAATCAGCACATTTAAGACTGAGCTGCTTCCAGGTCCAGGACGTTTTACTTCTGTTAAACCCCGAGACCGAGCCTACATGTCTTCATAATAAGCCACGTCCCCTGTTTGATCCGAAACTTCCCCGGTTGGTCCAAAGCCCGCTGGCAGCCCTGTGGCAACATTCAGGGCTGCTCCTTTGCTGGCAATGTGCAGCAACTCCGTAACGCCAAAGCCTATAGCGCGTCCTGAGAGACAGCCATGAAGTAACAATACACCCCTACTTCATAAGCACCGCACCGTAGAGGCCACATGAGGTGAACACAGAATACAGAGGGATATTTCACGGACCGTGCAAGGTGCAAATTCACCCAGTGACTCCCCTCTCTTTTATCATAGCCCACTTATGTCCTGAGTAACTGCACTTTAGGGTAATATTGAGTGGCCCACTGCCTCACACATGCACTCCCCTGAAAAACATGCACATGATTAAAGTGAGCTCTTTACCTTGCTTGGATGGACCACAAAACAGCGAAAGAAGACAGAACAGCCAAATTGTACTCTCCACCGCCATGTACAGCCTTTGATTTCCACCAGTGGGGTATAGCAGCGTGAGTCTATACAATCAGCTATACCGTTATAGCGACATGCATATGTTGGAATCCGCTATTGTCTCCGCCGGTGCGTAAGGGAGTCTCTGTGAATGTTTAGGTCTCTTTGGTTAACAGTCCCCTTGCTTTCCTAACAATAAGGTTGCACTAGTCGGGGGTGAGCCGTCGTGTCTCTCGGCGATTCAACGCCATGTTGCGAGCGAATGTTAAGTGTGTGGTTGCTGGTCCACACACGATACGCACACGCATGGACGCACACATGCGCGCGCACATATACGCGCACTGGCACGTTCACCAGACACTGGCTGGCTGGTCGATGCTGGAGTCCTGAAAAGCTGTCGGTGATTCTAACACACCCCTTCTTCCTCCTTTTTTTGTTCTACTCCATGCTTTCCACTAACACTTGCAAGATCCATTCAAAGCGGCTAAGCTGCTGAAAGATTTGCAATACCAAATTTGTCAAAACATATTTTACCCCAGGCGCCCTGTGTCTCTGTCTGGAATGATGAATTCGTTAGGGTAATGCTTCTTTCTGTGTCTGAGCAAAACGAAGTGTGGAGAGTGGTCTGGTTAAGCGGCTATCTATCTGTAATGACTGAATGAACCCAACATTGGAGACACCAGTGATGTTTATGAGCACTCACACATCCAAATACAAATGTGTCTGTGCAAACATCATCTTCTAATCACGCAAAATCAACACTCATTGATTCATATAGTTTAATATATCCTTACGTTTTTGGATTTTGCTCAGTGCGTATGATGCACCTTTGCACATGCACAATCGTGTATTCATGGCCGCATGAATGCTTGAGTGTGAGCAGGTCTGGGTAAAAAATGGAGAGCAGAGCAGGGAAGGCACATGTGCTCCCTTCGCAAGAACAGGCAAGAGGAGGAGGCAGAGGAGGTGGGGTGGTGTGGAGCACTGTGTGTGTGGGGTGTGGAGGGGGGGGGGGGGGGGGGGGGGGGGTACATCCCAATCAAACAGCCAGCTCGCCTCCTGCACTGTGTGTGCTGAGGGACCCACTGACTTTTGCATGCAAACACATAGCAAGAACCAGCTGGAGCCCAGCCTTCCCAGAGCAGACAAAGACTCGCCTCGTGTAGCATTCTCAGCATCACTGATACCAGGAGCATCCCTACATTCACCAGCATATAAAGATAGTGCTGGAGAGAAAAACAAAGGATTTAATCAGTCAGATATGGTTGTACAGCAGTACACATGTGGGGAGGGTCTAAGGATAGAGGGTGTTATATTGCTGTACAGATTGTAAAGGTAAATTTGTGATTTTTGATATTGGGCTATACAAATAAAATTTGACTTGACATGTACATCAGTGCTGCAACTTGTTACACTGTAATGAACAAAGGATTGTTCTTTGAAGTTGTAAAGAGCAAAATCCACCTTTTCACGATGTGATGTCAACTTATTGGTATAGCAAGAAAACCTCAATGGATTACTGCAGAGTTTTTTTTTGCACAATTTGAATAGTGAATTTAGTGAAGGATTTGTGCTTTTAAATATAGCATTTTTTATTCAAAAGTGATCTACAGCATTTAAGAGTAGAATGCTTTATGTATTGCCTACAACATAGAGAAAAAAATACAGGCGAATCATAAAAGGCTATAATGAGGAAGGTCCCTTTGGTAATAATGTCTTGTCCAGCCAGATTTCTTGTCTTTGCGTATTCATTTAATGCTGATATGAGATTGATTTGAGCTGATGAAATGAAATTGGATGGATGAATTTCCCAGGTGTCTGATTAAAGCAAATGTCTGGGCCATCGGATTATGTGATTGCATTGGAAAACCAATAGCATTGCTGTGTCCTCTGTGATTGTGGTCAAGCTGTAATTTCCCTGCTTCTCCTTTTTCCTCCCCAGCTGCCGTAAAATAATGAACACAAACTACCAGCTGCTCACAAATCACTCTACAAAGCTCTATGATTTGAATGCACAAACTAACTACAAGAAATAGCTTAGGTTCAATTGTGTCATAAAATGGTGACACTTCCCTATTAGGCTCAGGGTTTTAGCTGTGCGCCTCTGTCCGTCTCACTGTGTGTGTGTGTGTGTGTGTGTGTGTGTGTGTGTACTGCTCTGCTGTGTAGTTATTGTATAGAGTGTGAACAAATAAAAGCAGTACAAATGTGCAATGAAGGACAACATTACACAACATAAATGTAAGCTTATGTTGCAGTGCCAACAGTCCAGACAGACAGAAATGAAAGACTTGTGTCCCTTCAGAACCTCCAAAGGTGATCCAGTGCAGGGCACAACCTGGTCTGTGTTATGTTCTTAATTATAAGTAACCTGAGTCCCTTAAACCACAATCCAACTGAACATGCTGCAGCAACAGTTGAAACCCCATCTGCAATTTGTTACCCCCAACCGACATGGCTGGCCGTGCACTCTGGCTGATATGTTTTATGAGATCGGTAGCACTGCGATTGAACATTGGTGTCTCATGACCTATTTAAAGCAGTTTAGTACAAGATGATAACAATGTGCTCCAAGAATTACAGAACATCCTTCCAAAAAAGAAAAGCCAGGAGAGATGAACAAAAAAAAATGCGGGGAAAATCATTTGCACATTTGATGCTCTGCCCACTGAGACCAATTAGGATAGTAAACTTGTCTGGCTTGAGTCAAACAGCAAGAGGGTTTAGTAGTTTCTCTTGGCAGTAAGTGGTAGGTTGGTGTTGCTGTTTTTCTTTGAAAAACAAATTAGATTTTTATAATACAGACAATATTGTAAATGGCTCGTGAGGAGCTGAGCAACTCTGCTGCACTCCAGGAAGTGTCCATCTTGGTAACTGTTGTATTTACAATTAGAGAAAACATTTTTCTTCAAATAACTGCATGGCATGAGATAAAAAACTTGCTTTTAGTGCAACTACACTGTTTTGACAATATTCTTGAATTGGCTGACAAAGAAATCTGTTTTTTTATCAAAATACTGTCATGATCATTGAGTTGTTGTTTTTATGTCAACATTCATATTCAATTAGTATTGATTATAAAAAGTCACTTACATTTTCCACACAAAGATACAATATTATCCCATTTTGTTTTGCACATACTGTATGTTAAAGTAAAGGGTAAACCAACCACAAATAATATCAAGCTTTGGTATCTTTTTATGACTGTGCTACCTAATAGCATATTAGGTGTGCTGCCAAATGATGATATCATAGTGATTATATATGAACACCACCTTTAGAGAGCACATACTTTATGCTTATTGATAATCATAACACATGCATAAGGCGTTATAGATAAAGCAACATTAATTTAACCACAAGTATCTACTATGTAGTTATTATTACTTCTTTAATTAGAGATTTCATGAGTGTCTATTATTCTCTCAAGAACTAGTAAAGTGTAAAGAATATTAGTGATTTTATCATGAGGTCCGATAGCTTCTCTGTGCTGCAGGGGTATCTGAATTATTAAGTGCTCATATGGCAAAATATAGATACATGTACCATCATAATTACATATTCTTTTGATCATCTGAAAGGTGATTTAATACGTTCATTTTCATTATCCACAGTAGAAGTGGCTCCTGATGTTTGAGATGCAGTACTGGCTACATAAAGCAATCACATGGCTGTGTGGCATTCAGTCAATGCTACAATTACAGCCCCAATAAAATGTGTTGGTTAGCTGCCATTTCTTTGGTTCCATTATAATTTGGCCTTTCAATTAGTGGCCTTTCCATTTAAGAGGTATTCAAAGGAGCAAGAAAACGACTTTTTTATGTATTGTTTTACTGAGCTTCATTTAAATGGATCCCTTTTTAGGGACAAGCAGGTTTAAAAAAAGCTAGAGTTAAGGCACATATGAAGTTAAATAGCATAGTATGTGATGTAAAATAAAGCCAAAGATAATGGGATAATCAAATCTGCAGTTCCAAAAGTAGCAACTTCAGTAAGTAGTCCAGAAAACATAGCAGTTATAGTGGTTAAAAATTTAAAAAAATATTCAGTTGTCATTAGAGGCACTGATTGTCACCTTGCTTCTTCCCCTGTTTGTGTGTCCTTGTCTCCAGGACATAAGCAATGCAATCTTGAGACGATGAGGTGTGTGTATTTGAATGCTTAGTACAGTTGCCTCTGTGGTGGCTTGGCTGTCTTTCATCTTCGTCAAGGTCAGAGACACCCAGTTTAGTCAGACAACAGAGTGTCTCCTGAATAGGTGAGGAAATACCACAGACTGACTGACAGACAGAGAGAACAGTGCCCCCAGCTGGAGGTGCCGAGGAGAGACATCAGGCCAGACACAGGCATGCATCATTCATGTCATCAGTACAAAGGGAGACACGATGATCAGAATGCTGAGTGATCACAGGGCACAAAGCAAGATATTTTCTAGCAATAACCTTCTGTGAGAAGAACATTATGT